>NC_137203.1:9722315-9737315 GCF_960531495.2 Zeus faber
TCACTCACTCTCTCAGTCTGTCTCCTTCACTCTCCCACTTACACCCCATCTCTCTCTCTCTCTCTCTCTCTCTCTCTCTCTCTCTCTCTCTCTCTCTCTCTCTCTCTCTCTCTCTCTCTCTCTCTCTCTCTCTCTCTCTCTCTCTCTCTCTCTCTCTCTCTCTCTCACACACTCTTTCCTTGTCACCCTCCCTCTCTTTCTCTTTATGGAGAGATCTCTCTCTGTCTCTCTCACACACTCTCTTTCTGTCTGTCGCTATCCCTCACTATTTCCCTGTCTCTCTCCCTGTCTCTCTCTCTCTCTCTCACACACACACACACACACACTCAATCTCTCTCCCTCTTTACCCGGTTCTCTCTTTTCCTGTCTCTCTTTCTCTTGCTCTCACACACACACCCCGTCCGTCTCTTTAGGTCCCTCAATCGCACGCGCACGCACGCGCGCGCGCGCCCACACACACACACACACACACACACACACACACACTCATTCTCTCCTCTCTATCACACACAAACACCTCCTCACAAACACCCTATCACGCTCTCACTCTCTCGCGCGCGCGCCCGCACACACGCACACACACACACACACACTTTTACAAGCGCTCATACAACGTATAAAATAGGCCACCGTCAACTGATATGAGCTACCTTACTTCTACTTTTCGCCCTCTCAGTCACTCTGATTAAATATGGAAAACGTTTAGAAAATGTGGATTAAAAAAAACTAACTCACAAACGTATCAATAACAGCTGTTTAGAAGAACATCTTTATCCGACTGAGCGGTCCGGGATATATAAGCTTGGACAACGTTAAAGGCTCGCTATAAAATATATATATATATATTATCACAGTCAGTCACGACGACAAAGGACGGACAACGGATTCCACCGGTGCGATCCCCAATCAAAGCGTCTGAATTGGTTTCCCCGGGACGTTCACATTCAGCACCACGGACAGCGGTGCGACTAATATCGAAAATACGTGAATTTGGAACGTTGTTTAGTCTGTGGCTCGGGATGCCGGAGGGGTTGAAATAAAGGGCCTTTTGTCGGCGGCGGCAGAGATGTTCTTCGCTCGTCTGGGAGAAAGGGAACCTTCCCTATTCACGAAGAGAAAGAGCGGAGAACAATGGCATTACTTTCCCTTCACTGGCCCCCCGGGGGGGGGGGGGGGGGTAGTGGCTCCCAGGGGCAGAGTCGAGCGATGAAAGGATTTCCTACTGTACCGTCAAAGACTGAGATGGAGAGAGGGGCCACACGACGCGCGGTCGCTGCGCGTACGTCGCCGTTCAAAGTTCATCAGAGACCGGGCGCTGGGCTGACACCCGAGACGGGAGCTGAGGGACGACTTTGCGGTGGAGGGGGTGACGACGGCGGGGCCAGCGGAGGTTAATGAAGGGAAGACGGGGCAGAGCGAGGGCCCGGCCTTGGCCCTTCATAAAAACTCAAACAAAATGAAGACAAACCCTTTGAAAGGCTGGTTACGGAGAGCGAGAGCCTGTGTGTGAGTGTGTGTGTGTGTGAGAGTGTGTGTGTGTGTGTGTGTGTGTGTGTGTGTGTGTATGTGTGTGTGTCTGTGTGTGTGTGCGCGCGCGCGCATTTTTGGGGGAAAAAGACTTGGAAGGAAGAAAAATACGGAAAGAAGAAATATAGCGGTGAAGTGATCAGAAATCCTCCGGGTCTAAGCGACATCGTGTTACGGTAAAGCCCCCTCGTCACGTCTCTCGGCGCTCCTCACGTCGTCGCCCCCCCCGGTGCAGCCCCAGGTTCATCTCTTCTAGTCATCCACTCCCCCCCCCCCCCCCCAACAACATTTTTCCGTCCAATTTCCAGGAGATCGTTGCACATCCTATTTCACAACACAAGCCTCTGGGGCAGCAGCGCTTTGGACTGCAGACTTGTGTTTTTGTGCGTGCGTGCGTGCGTGAGTGCGTGCGTGTGTGAGCGCACATCGGAGGGAGAGGAGGGCGGTTTAAATCGTCCTGCATGAGCCGGAGCCAAGAACGGAACAATGAGTTCGCTGTTTGATTCCCCCCCCCCCCCGCCCCCCCGCCGACAGCTCGTCCGAACGTGATCCGTTCAAACCGGGGAGGGCACAGCAAGAGCAATAATAAATAAATAAATGAATAAATAAACGACACGTAAATCACATCATCCGCGTTGCCAGATGCGTATTTTAATGGTTGTTGTTAAAACACAGTAACATTCAAATGAGGTTCGGAGGAGGGGAACGGCGTTCGTCGCAGAAGCACGGTCACCGACAACTCCCACGCCCACGTCATGAACGGGAGGCCGCGCGCGCACACACACACACGCGCACACGCACACACACACACACACACACACACACACACACACACACACACACAGTGACGCGCCGTCTCGCGTGTTCGGCAGTGACGGGCAGAAGGCGTCTGGTGGAGCCGGGGGGGGGGGGGGTTCCAGAGGGAAGCCCAGAGACGCAGCAGTAACGCGGCAAAATCAAACGCGGGGGGAAAAACGTCATCTCGGTCTCGCGTGGGGGGGGGGCAGCAACCCCCCCCCCCCCCCCCCACGGGCCCCTTGTTCGCAATGACGTCGCGTGCGCTAAAAACGGCGTCCCAAATATGATTAAAAAAGAAAAGAAAAAAGGCGAAAGAGCGAAAGTGGAATCGACGTGAAGCGCCGACGGTTCTGTGGGACCTGTTACGGAGAAAGACGAACCGGAGAAGGCACACGACGTGTGACAACACAAATAAAACCAATCAAGAAAAAAAAAAAAAAAACACCGAAGTACACACAGCACCGGAACACGAAACAGTATCTTCTGGATTCGACAGAGATTCCCCAATAACACGTTTGGGGAACGCACGGAATGCAGATGGAATGGAGAGTGGAGGGGATTTGACCGCAGCCTAATCTCCCGTCCGCAAAGTTCCCACGAGGGCCCCGTGTCAGAGCTCCGCCGACCCGGACACGAGGGCCGGGCCCCCGGGATGGGGGGGGTGGGGGGGGGTGGGGGAGTGGGGGGGGCGGGGACCCTGATTATGCAACACGAGCCGGGCGACGCCGGCGCTACGGGGGGAGACGACCGGGCGCTGAGGTCACGTGCTCCGTCACCGCGGAGCCGTTTACAATCACAGCGAAGTCACGCAGCGAACGAACGCGTTCACCGGACGTCTTCCGAATACGCCATGGGGGGGGGGGGGGGGGGGGACCTGATTAAAAGCACTTCACGCCGCACGGCGAGTTGTTTCTTTTTTTTTGTTGTTGTTTTCCACCACATTGACATTCAGCATTCAAGCTTCAATAAATACATCGATAAAGTGTTCCATAATATGCTCTGATTTCGCACGTTTTCAATTACACAATTTCTTCTCGCGTCTCGGTAGGTTTATTCTGCCGCCGCTGTTTTCCTATTATACATATTGGCACCCGGCACAGGAATAAAAAATAAACAAATCCTCTCGGTAAATGTATTATGTTGGTCGTAAACTAAATCATGATCTCCATTATATAAAAATAAATGGCGTTTCCTGAAGACAAAAAAATATATATATTATTGTTAAAGGCTTTTACTTTTAAGATAATGGAGGTTACGGTAAGGAGTGCAAAAGTTTTGGAATTAAACTATTATTAGTCAGAGAAGAAACAGAGAACTGACGTCAGGAACTGAGGAAAGCGGCAGCATGACACCTGTACCCAGAAGTAAACCCCAGAAAAAAAACAAAAAATAAAAAAATAAAAAACTTTGGATGTGTAATTAGAAAGTAAAAATCCACATATTCCCTATATGTCATGTATACACAATTCTACGAGAAGCGGTGTGTGGTCGCCGAGGTTAGGCTCCCGCGTGAGGGTGACGCCGTCACGCCGCCGGTGAGCGAGCCCCGCCCAGTTCTCTGTTTCGCCCTCTCCCGCTGGCTGAGTTCAGGTCAAAGCAGCGGCGTGCAGGTTCCGGGATCCCTCACTCCGTCTTCCAGACGGTGTTGAGGACCTTCACCACCTCTTCGTAGATGATGAAGACGATGGCCACGTCCAGGCACACGCGGCCCAGCCGGGGAACCGTGCCCTTGTAGAACCTGCAGCGAGAGAGATCATCCATGAAGGGGGGAGAGACAGAGAGAGAGCTCTCCATAAAGAGAGGGAGGGTGACAAGGAAAGAGTGTGTGTGTGTGTGAGAGAGAGAGAGAGAGAGAGGGAACGCATGAGGGTAAATACAAAGAAGTAAGGTGCTGTGTGAGGACGTTATTCCTCCGAGCACTACACCAGGACTCAACAGCTCATCACAACATTTAAAGTTACACAGTTAAAACGAACGTCACTCGGTCAGATGACTCAAGCAGGACAACATACTGATGTAATGTTCTTTGATCCCCACGAGGACCGGATCCATCGTTATCACGTGACGGAACACGATAAATAGGTAAGGCCCAAGGTCAAATAAAAATGCGATAATAACGAGAAAGAATTTCAAGTCAAGTTAATTTCGATGGCCCTTTATCGCAGCTACACTCTGGAAGGACCCCAGTCAAGACTGAGCTTGGGCGACAGCCTCTCACCCTCCCAGCGTAGGACTTCTGCGCCGGCAAAGAGATGGAACAATAAGAGACGTACTGCAAAATGTACTCACGCTCTCACGCCCTCGTGTCTCAGGATTTTAACGGCACAGTCCAACGTGCTTTTATATTTATGCGCCTCCAGACCCTGAGAGAGGCAGAGAAATGTATTTTCTTTTTAATATAATTAATTCCCAAGGGGAGGCAACGCTTGAATTCCCCTCTATTCAACAACAGAGAATACAGAGCGCTCCAGTCGATGCTGTGCGGTCTAGGGAGGTTTTACCTGCATCCTGGTTTTGACCACGTCCAGAGGGGTGTTTCCAAACACACTGGCCGCTCCGGCTATGGCTCCAAACGTCCCAGTGATGATGGGGTTAATGGTTTTGTTAGGGTCGTCACCTGAGGGGAAACACGACAAACACGTAAATAAGAGCCTGCTGGTCCAGCCCTCGAGCAACATGAGGCCGTTCCAGGTCAGGGAGAACAGGCCGGGATGGATGTAACTGCAGCACAGATCAAGCTGGTTAGAGTGTCGGTGGGAATTGTATGCAGTTTCTCAAACCGGCCACGAGAGGGCAGCACGGCCATGTGAAAATGCCATGCACCCTCACCGGTCCGGTCATGCAAACGTTATTTTCTCTTATTTTGGGTAAACGTTGGTCTGCCACGAAATGTAAAATGCATCACATGAAAATTTAACATGTGGCAATTTATCATTTTAAGTCTTTGTTTGCATGTTATATAGACATATTTGATGTTAAAATGTTATTGGACTGCGCATCATACACAAATCAGTCACAACATTCAAACCACAGGTGAAGTAAATAACATTGCTCATCTCGTTCCGATGGCACCTGTCAAGGGGTGGGATATATGAGGCAGCAAGTGAACAGTCAGCTGTTGAAGTTGATGTGTTCGAAGCAGGAAAAGTGGTCAAGCGTAAGGATCTGAGCCACTTTGACAAGGACCAAATTGTGATGGCTAGACGACTGGGTCAGAGCATCTCCAAAACGACAGGTCTTGTGGGGTGTTCTCTGTGTGCAGCGGTTAGTAACTACCAAAAGTGGTCCAAGAACCGGCGAAAGGGTTGCGGGCGCCCATAGGCTCATTGATGCGCGTGGGGAGTGAAGTCTAGACCGTCTGGTTCGATCCCACAGAAGAGCTACTGTAGCACAAATTGGTGAAAAAGTTAATGCTGCTATGATAGAAAGGTGTCACAACACACAGTGCATCACAGCTTGAGGAGTATGGGGCTGTGTAGCCACAGACCGGTCAGAGTGTCCATGCTGACCCCTGTCCACCACTGAAAGCACCTACAATGGGCACATGAGTGTCAGAACTGGACCATGGAGCAATGGAAGAAGGTGGCCTGGTCTGATGAATCATGTTTTCTTCTACATCATGTGGAGGGCCGGGGTTAGGGTCCAATCCGATGGAGCATCAGTGGGATGTGCTGGAACAACAAGCCCGATCCATGGAGGCCCCACCTCACAACTTCCAGGACTTAAAGGATCTGCTGCTAACGTCTTGGTGCCAGATACCACAGGACACCTTCAGAGGTCTTGTGGAGTCCACGCCTCCACGGGTCAGAGCTGTTGGCGGCACGAGGGGGAGCTACACAATATTAGTGGTTATTAGTGGTGGTTTTAATGTTGTGGCTGATCGGTGTATATTGAATATATAACTTGATATTCTGGAGGTCGACTTTCAACATTTTTATTCACCAGACATTATTTTCTGTCCACATTTTACTACAAAAAAAAAAAAAAGACACTGACCTTTGTACCAGTTCCTGAGGGAGGTCATGACGTAGAAGCGAATGGCCTGGTTGGAGCCTTGTTTGAGGACGGTGGCTGTGAGGCCCTGGTACGTCCCTCTCAAACCTGGTGAGGCGGTCAAGAGGAGGCGAGACCGGAAATTCATTCGGTTGTTGAGCTGATCGAAAGCAACACCTGGCAGACGCCGTTCAAAGCCCGCCACGGCGAAAATATCGTACGAGCCTCGTTCAAAACCATGGACGGGAGAGCGACCGAAATCAACCAACTACACACGGTGCACACTTTTACGGTGCGCATAACCAAATTACACGCCGGTCGAGCTACATTGAGAGCTGTGCTCATGTGCGCTGCATACTGTATATTTTCTTAGGGATCTGGTCATTTAATCGCACCAAATTGACCAATTGCAATTTACGGACAAAAATATTTTACGAATCAGCTTTGTGTGATTGGATTAGACAAAACGATGTTGCCAAATTTAGCGAGTGCAAATTCTGGTGTTTGGGGGGTGGGTGGGGGGGGGGTGGGGGTCCAAGGAAATACCCCCCTGCAGAGAATTGTGCGAAAATAAATAAATAAATAAACAAACAAACAAATAAATAAATAAATAAATACATTAAATTCTCCTTTCTAGTGACATTTGAGAGAAGGATCTCCGACATTTTTGATGTGAAAATATAGCATTCTGCACAAATTCCATATCAATAAAAACGTTTACCCTGGGTTTTGACGATCTCCCGGACTCCGTGGAAGAAGCCCCTGTATTTGGGATTGGCCGAGTTCAGGTCATGGATGAACTTGACCTTGTGAGATAAACAACTTGACAAGATGATCATCCGATCGAAATGAGGGGAAATAAGAAGCTTTTATCATCGCTACCGTGAGAGCCCGGAGGCACAAGAGTCATGAAACTGATCATATATATATATATATATATATTAGTAAATGTCCTGAAGGGGGACTTTTTTTATAGAAACCACGTTCAGTCATTAAATTGACAGAGTATCTGCACAGAAGAAAAGTTGACAGGGGTTGAATCAAAAAAAAAGTCATCCTTTCATGTGGGAAGAGAGGACTCAAAGGGATTCCAAATGGAATCATTACAAATGGAGTCATTACATTTCACTGCATATATGTATGGAAGTATGTATATGTATGTGACAAATAAAAATCTTGAATCTTGGAAACTAGTGAATTTTTTTTTTCTGAGGCAATCGCGAAAGATGTGATGATCCTAAGGCTTTGTCACGCCCCGGAAAACATGACACTGGAATGACGTTTCGGGAGGGTGAAAATAACAGCTGCAGCTACATATACAGACAAATGATATATGGATATATTTTAGATGTATAAAGCCCACGTGGGCTGGCCTGCTAAAAAAAACAAACACAGACACATTCGTCGACTTTACCTTGATGGTCTCCATGGGGCAGACCAGCAGCACGGCCTCCATCACCCCGGCTCCGAGCCCGCACAGCAGCCCCCTGGTGCTGTCCAAGTGGCCGGACGCGTCCTTCGCATGGTTACTGAGGAACTCGAACGTGCCAAACCTGAGAAGAAGGTGGAAAGGAGCCGGAAATGACACGGTGGACAGTGCAAAATGGGCCCCGGAAAAGTGTGAAGATGAGCCGATCGACATCGGTGCACAACAACCTTTATTTATTATTATTTTTTTACTTTTTATTTGTATCCGAAATGGCGCACAAAATCGTTTGTGAACACGGTGTAAACACACAATGTAAATGTCTCCAAAACGGGATCGTCCGTGTTAGAAGTACAATCCAGTCTGAGTGATTTTTTAACCCAAACTCTTGTGTTTGCTACGACGGCTGCTTTAAAGTGGCAATCTGTCAGATCGACCTTGTTGGGTGGATGACAACTACTAAGTCCCAGAATTCCATTTGAAACGGCAATGGGTTTTTCCGATCCGTGTGTACCTTTGTAGTCGCTCTAAGACGCTCAAATTATTTTCTATGAGGTGTCCCTCTCTAGGGCCCTCACCACGTGCAGCCCTACGTGGCTACGCGAGAGCTAAGCACTCTCCCAATAAGCAAGCGGAGACGAGAGCTCACTTATGGTATCGTTAATGGAAGCGGTGTAAAACTGTGAAACAGTACAGAAATATGCAGATAAACGATCAATCTCCATGCAGATGTAAATAAACCTGTTGATACGTTGCCACGGCTCCCACGCTGCATGCATACACCAATAACATGAACAAAATCAGATTGTGCTTTTCTCAAGGGCAATGACGAGGCTGATGGAATACAGAGACGTGATCAGATTGACTGCGTGCGTCTCTGTCTGGCCATCTCAAATGCCCGTGTTCTGATGTCATACTATCACTACAACGATATGATGTCACAATATGGACGGGGGGGGGGCACTCTCTAATTGACTTTCTCCTTCTCATTGATTGATTTGGGTTTTATATTTTTCTTAGTCATTTGGGATGGTGAATATTTTTTTTGTCAACATTCATCCATATCTTCAGTTTACCGACCAGAACTCGCTATACGACATTAGCAAATTCACTGCCTTCCACTTCTTGCCCGTGCCCGATCATTGCAGTCTTTCCGGGAAAGGCGGACCCCGCCACTAACAATGGAAACAGAATATAGTAGAAGAGCACCTGCATGACTCCAATACACAGAATGGTCAGCTAAAAAAAATAAAATAAAAAAAAAAAATCCATCCCATATCCCATATCAAATATGGGATAAAAAAAAAAAAATGTCTTGGAGATTACCACTTTGAAGTTAAAAGCACAAGCAGATGCCAACACAACGGAAGGAGAGGAGCCGGTTTGTGACGCGCACAAGGACATGAGGACGTCTGCAGAACGGGAATGGAGGCCAACAGCGTGAGAGCGTTAGAGTACGTTGTACAGAGTCAGCAGACATCTTGTGCCAGGAAACACATTAAGGCGAGCGCTCCCCCGCGTGTCCTCGGTGGCCATGCCTGGTCATCAGGGTGAAAGGAAGGAGGTCGAGGGGAAACTACCGTATTCTCTTTAAACTTCAGATGAGGAGGGAAGGGGAAAGAAAAAAAAAGAAAAAAAGACCGGAAGTTGAGGTTATGCCAGAGGCTTTTAAGGCTCCTCTTCCTTGTTAAAGATGAAACCAATTAAGGAAGAGAGAGAGGGAAGGAGAGAGAGGGATGAAGTGATCCAGAGAGAGAGAGAGATAGGGAGGGAGAGATAGGGAGGGAGAGATAGGGAGGGAGAGATAGGGAGGGGCGGGTTTGTCTAAAACATCACAGCAATCAGTTAAGAGGTTCTGCCGCCAAGTCCTTCGCAAGGAAGGTTATTTATAGACAGAACTGAATTGCGATGGCGGGGAAAACAGTTAGGTGTGTGTATGTGTGTGTGTGGGTATAAGTGTGTGTCAGTATATGTGTGTGTATGTGTGTGTGTGAATGTGTGCTTATGTGTATATGTGTGTGTATATCTGTGCGTGCGTGTGAGCAGTCTTGACAAAGGCTTTGTTGTCTTGTGGCTCCTCCAGTCTAGTCTGCTGCCTCGCCGCCGCTTCATATTTCTTAAGAGAATGTGTTTCTAAGGGCTGTTCTGGAAGCGGTTAACCCGCGGTTTTACTCCAAAGTACTTTTCCCAATTTCCGTCCTGATTTGAATTTTTTTAGATTTGCATAAAAAGACCATCTCTCTCCAGATGGGGGTTCCACAACACTTTATTTTAGTAATCCAAAGACTCTACCTCGTCATTAATATATCATTTTTCATTGCATCTCTCTTTACATCCTCCTCCCCCTAATTGGCGGCAGGGTTCAACACGTTGTCTTTATAATTATTTTTTCTCCCTTCTAATTGATTTAGTTTATTATAATGTATTAATATTCATCATTTATTATAAATATTTTTTTTTAATGTATTTTTACTCTTCCCTTTATGCCTTAATTGTGTTGTATGTGGGACCTGTTGGAGAATAAATTGTAAAAAATGTGCTGTTATCAGTTATGTATATGAATCCTTGTGCTTACAGAATGAATAACTGTTAAAAAAATAAAAAGCCCATATCCCCAGCTCTGTATGCTACGTGTTTATATGAGAGACGGGGTCTGCACAAAATGTGGTCTGAGCTTTGGTACCATCAACACGAACGAAACGATGTCAACATACGACGGCCAGATGTAAACCGCTGGGATTGGTGGTATCCCTGCACCAAGAGCGGCTTCTCGAATCGCCAAATGCATTCCGGGTTTTCTTTTTTTGGTTTACTTTGTAGAGTACGTCATCAGTCACCTTCCAAATCCAAAACCAATGCCGTTCATTGAAGGTGAAATAGAAAGAGAAATAACACCTCCGGCTCCACCTCCAGCTCCCTTGGACAGTTTAACAAGCGGGCGGAGGTTTAGGGTTAAAACATGACACCGTTTGGGCTCGCTGCCACAGCCCGGGGAGTAGTCGGGAGGGTGAGTCATTCCGGTTACCATGGATACCGTGGAACGCTGCCGGAGCTCAATTAGAGCTGCCTGGTTTGCAAGGCCGACGTCCTGGTGAGACAGAGTTTTTTTTGGCCACTTTCGGGATCGAACCGATCCATCCATTTTTCTTATCCCTGTTCGGGGGAGAGCTGGAGCCCATTCCAGTTCACTACGGAATGCCAGTCCATCACAGGGCTACACACACACACACATTAATGCGCACGCACGCACACTGACACACACACACACACACACACACAAGAAACATAACCTGCGTGTTTTTAGGCGTCGGGGGGAAATGGGGAAAGGAAACGAGGGAAATCGGAACTCCACACGACAGACAGAATCTCGGACACTTTAATTGGTCAAGGTTTACTCTGTGGATTCTCCACACTGGGATTCCGCTTGCAATTATGGGGGGGATTCTCAGATATTGCCCAATAATCCAATATGGCCGACAAAATCCCATATGGTTGCCCAAAATATCACTAATTTGAGGATTATGCACCCACAAATTGAATAATATATTGATAATAATATATTATATACTGATAATATATTGAGCTGTTTTCCACATGTTAATACAGGATAAATAGATAGATGGATAGATGGACAGATGGATAGAAAGATGAACGATATAATAAACAATATAACAATATGAAAATATACAATAAAACTTAACGCATTCAGGGTCCAATATAGCCGCCTGCCACAGTTACAGTCATTGAGTAACTGAGGGAAGTGCATGTAGAGGGAGGGGTGGTGGTGAAAAGGTCAGCTGCTACTTCGTCTGTCCCTCTCATACCTCTTCAACAACCCCCCCCCCCATCCCCCCCAACCAACCACACACAGGAGCACACACGCACACACATACGCACACGAACACGAACACCAACCTCCACTCATCCAACCCCCCCCCCCCCCCCCCCCCCCCCCAACCCCACCCCCGCCCCCGCCCAACCCATAAAACCCTCAACGAAAAAACATCCTCCAGAGTAACCGTGGTGCAGGCAATCAGTTAATGGGAGGCTGAGGGGACCGTTGCTACGCCAGGAGGGGGCTCGACGGAGGGAACAAGAAAGTGGTGAAGTGAACGGGAGGACACATAGAGGGGAAAAACTGATATAGAGGGAAAAAACAAAGCACACTCACATTAAAAATGTAGAGCAATGTAAAGGAAAATGAGTGGGAGGAGGGGAAGCGACCGTGAGAAACGGGAGTTTTCAGACTTGATATCTCACAATTCAATTGAACGTCGTCCTCATCTATTCAAATCTCTTTTGCTCCTACTTTCACGTATTTGTAAGAAAATACAGGAGAGTAGACACACAGATGCACACACACACCGAATGTGTGTCGGCAGTAGTACACTACGGTATGTATTACCTCTACGTCGCATTTCTCCGCTTTATAACCTGCGCCGGGAACGAGACACACATACAAATGGAAACACACACACGGAAATGCAGCCTTTCCTACTTGAATGACGCACACACGCACACACACACACACACACACACACACACACACACACACACACACACACACACACACACACACACACACACACACACACACACACACACACACACACACACACACACACACACACATACACACACACACACACACACACTGTTTATGCTTGTGTAACCCTTTAGAGACCCGTCCTTGGGTTGAGTGACAGTTTTGCTCCGGCCGGCTGGACCTGTCTATCCACTTACCAGACAGGCTCTACCCTCCAGCATCACAAACGTACACGCATACGTACACACAAACATACCCACACACTCATATATCGACAAACACGAACACATACACACATACACACTCTATACACATAGAAAGAAAGAGAGAGCTGAAAAAATGTGTTTGCATACTGTTGCTCTGTTCGTTTGGTATTTGTATTTGCACGTGTGCACGAATGTGTGTGTGTGTGTGTGTGTATGTATGTGTCTGCTGATAAATGTCATGTCTTGGAAAAAAAAACCTAATTACAGAGAAGGCGAGCGTGGCGTGGCCTTTATTCCAAGCATTGTGGGTAATGGAGCAGAATAATTGGAGTGTGTGAGTTAGTGGTTCCAGGTAGAAGAAGACAACAGAATGGAAAATGTGGTGTTCTCAGTTTTACTGCTTATTCAGTGTTTATTCTCATAAAGGAGGAGAAAGAAAGAAGAAAGGAAGAAAGAAAGAAAGTTTATTCTAAGAAAGGAGGAGAAAGAGAAGAAAGAAAGAAAGAAAGAGAGAGAATGTTTGGTATTCAACATTCTTTATTATTTGAGAGTTCAAGTTTTTTTAGTTCTAGGGACAGATGAGATGTCTGTGAGTAACGTCATGACAACCGGACCGTCCAGAAATATTATTATCATGGTTTTATTTCAGTTTGTTTCAGAGGAAACATAACTAACTATAACTACATTTTCTTATAGTTTTAGTTTTCTATTCAGCTATTTCTTTCAGCTAATTCAGCTAATTATGTTTATTATTATTATTATAATAAAAATATTAAAATTATTTATTCATTTTTGTTAATGATAATAACCATAGTGTGTGTGTGTGTGTCACCTACCTAACAGCAGATTTGGGTATGGACCCGTAAAGCAGTGAGCTTAGTCCTCTGTAGAGCCCTCTGACACCATGGCCCTGGACTGTCTGCTTCACACAGTCACCTGGGGGGGGGCGCGCACACACACACACACACACACACACACACACACACACACACACACACACACACACACACACACACACACACACACACACACACACACACACACACACACACACACACACACACACACACACACACACACTTAGCAGGGCCACAAACAAGGAAAAAACTATACGCAATTATAGTCCTGAACTTAAAGCTCTGTATGTTTCCAAGTACTAAAACGATGCATTATTTTTACTAAATAGTACATTTTACACCATTGCAATATAATGAACGACATAATCCTCAAAATGACACATTATAATAAGATGTTATTATGCGTGCGAAAAAAAAGCAGACGTTTCTTTTCTTGAGGGTAAATTAAAAATAAGGTTTTTAAAGGGGATTGAAAACAATATTGATATACATGCATATTTAGTTTGTTATTTTGTAAAAAATAAATGTAAAAAAAAAAATATATAAGACTACGTTTGTTTGATGTTTGACATAATTTGTAGTTTTTGTTGAAAATATCGGCCGGTACAACCGTAAACAACACCTTGCAGGCCTTTTCACTGTCCAAAACTGACATTTTTTAACCTTTAAGCCACAAAACTCCCGAAATGAATGGACTTCAAAAATAATTGAAAGTGGTACGAACTGAGTGTACTTTATAGAGATGTTATCTATTTTACAAATCATATCTGGTTAATTTGAATAATTTTTGATTGAGCGTCATGTCACTGTCACTCTTGGTATCAGATTTGGTATTAAGGATATTCTCCCATACCGACCGCAGTTCCTCATCAATAAACAGTATGTCCCTGTTCACTAAACATCTGCTGCAGCTGTGCATGAGTCCCCGCTGTGGACGCGCCCACTCCCACCCAAGCCGCCTGTTGGAATTCTTTGAGGTCCAGGTATCAAACAGTGTTCTGCTTTCTAGTCAGATCTCTACCCTTGAGCGGGAAAAAGCAACATCTGCGCCGAGAGCTCATTAGGACGCCGTGCCACCCCCAAGCAGCAGCAGAGTCTGTTTGTGGGGTGTCTGGACGCATGTGTGTTTGTGTTTATGTCTGTGTGTGTGTGTGAGTGTATATGTGTTTATGTCTATGTGTGTGTGTGTGTGGGTGTGTGTGTGTTTATGTCTGTGAGTGTGTGTGTGTGCGTGCGTGCGTGTCCATGCATGTGCTTCATTGGTCATGTCTCTGCCACACAAACAACCAGCACCATGACAGCCTGCCGGAATTTCAAATGCACCAGAGGATGATGGGTAATTGGATAATGAGCTCCAGAGAGAGGCACAAGACAGATGTAGAGAGAGAGAGAGAGAGAGAGAGAGAGAGAGAGAGAGAGAGAGAGAGAGAGAGAGAGAGAGAGAGAGAGAGAGAGAGAGAGAGAGAGGTAGACAACAGGTAGACAGTCCGGGTGGCCAGAACAGACAGACAGAAAGATGGACAGAGAGATATTGATGCGTTGGGTCTCTCAACCTTGGGTTCGTGACCCCGTGTGGGGTCACTCGATATGCGCATGGGGTTGTGGGACAAGACTTGATATTTCATGAATGTAGTTTAAATAAAATAC
>NC_137203.1:9742315-9797315 GCF_960531495.2 Zeus faber
GTTGCGTCTGAATGTATTCATTATTCATCCAGATGTTCCTTATAAAGAATATTAGTTCTTTTTTTCCCCCTCTTTCTTAATTTCTCGCGGGAGATGCGGCGACAGGAAGGGAACTTGGAGTGATCCTCTTACGTCGACGTCCCCGATCCAAACGCGGAACATTAGCCAGAGGACTGTTGTACTTCAAACATGAGGTGGCCTATTAATAGAGCCGTCATATATTTCTGTTTGCATTTAACGCAAAAGAGACTAAATGAATTATTAATCCACAATGTGGCCTTTTTACGCTTCCCCTCTGCCCAAAATCACCAGTTCCCTGAAGCTAAACTGTTATTTCGCCACAGAAAGGGTGGTGTTTAATTTAACAAGGAAATAGTAATTAACTGCTTGGAACCTCTGAGTTAACACGTTGTGTACAGTGACATCTACTGTGTGTTTAAAACAGTGTGCTATACCATGGTAAACAGGTTTCCAGGCTCGGTCAACATAAGATATATTGCTTTCAGGGATCCAATGATTTTACGCAAGGATGAGGCTGCAAAATCCGACCCTGCGCTGTCCACTGTACCGTTTAAATTCTATCAACTATGACTTTACTTGTTTGTATAAACACTGATCCACGAGGCCGTCACACCGAGGAAACAGAGCGGAGCTTTGTGAGTCGGTGTGCCAGTGTAGTAGAGTCGCGGAGGCGAGGGGAGGAATCTTGGACTGTGTGTGTTGTGTGTGTGTGTACTCTACAGAGAGCGAGCTGAAAAGGGACACACACACACACACACACACACACACACACACACACACACACACACACACACACACACACACACACACACACACACACACACACACACACACACACACACACACACACACACACACACTTTGATGTGCCCTGTGAGCCTGAAAGGAGACAGCCACTCACAGCACTAGAAACTGGCCGCCCCGAGGCCACCGGGAGAGACCAACTGAAGAGAGAGGAAGTAAAGTAGAAGAAAAGAAGAAAAGAAGGAGAAAACGCCAGGTTGGAACAATCTCAAACGGGCATTTTTAGCGGACAGACCATTCAAAATGGATATGCGCGGCATATTCCCACGGCGGCTTACGGAATGTGGAGGCATGAATGGCCCCGGAGTGAAGAAATGCCAAAAACACGACAGCAAACAGCGAATGGAGAGCGGCGGCCCATTAAGCCCCTCCACCTCCCCCAGGCCCGGCGTAGACAACAGACTCTCCCATCCTCCACTTTCTTCCAGGTCATGACCGCTGGCTGCAGAGCGTAGGACTAAACCGCCCGATGCCAGCAACAAAAACTCATTCACCCCTCTTGAGGTATCGCTGCGCTGTAGGAGCCCTGGGAGCGCAGCCTTCAGACCCGTGGAAGCGAAACCCACCACCCACTTCCCTTGATACGTCAGAGCACTCCGGGGGGGGGGGCCTGGCGGGATTTGTGCTCCCTCCGGCTCAACCCCAGCGGCTTTTGACGGACGGGACGTCGAGTCACACCCAAAAAACGGGAAACTACCGAGGCTGCTCGTGTCTGCCGCTGAGTCACCGAAATAAAAAACCCTCCGCTGCACCGGGCTGCATAAAAAATAAAAAAAACCCAAATAACAAGAGTGACGATTATAAACACATAAAGACACTAGGGCTGGACAGTATTTACGAAATGAGACATCACATCAGTCTTGATAACTTGATGATATCTGGCTTTCGGCGCTTTCATAAGATAATTACACACAAGAAATAACTGAGAAGAGATCATCACTAGGTAGAGGCATGGGTTAGAAGAGCCACAACAGTCTACGAAGCTCAGAAAAATGCATTTGTTTACTGCAAAGCAGCCTGAAAGACAACATTTAACTCATAGCAGGAAATCGATATTAGATAAAGATACCATCCATGACACACACACGGATACACGCACGAGGAAGAGATTGAAATAGTGCACTTCCTACAGAACGGGAGAGACAGGGTTGGAACAGGCTCAATCACGGCGGAGGGAGGAGAGCGCCGAACTGTCTCCAGTCAATCGTGCGACTGTGCGAGTGAAAGGGGGAGGAGGGGCGAGGTCACACCACGGCCCCATTTCCATTCCCAGGAGCCCAATAGGCGGATGCGGATCAGGAGGCGTGAGACGACGAGAGATAAGCCCAGACGCCGAGCTGTAAAAGTTCAAAAGAATGTTCGGATGCACATTATTATTATTTTTTGTTTTCTTTTTCTTGGACGTGTACGGATCTTATCCGACTGCAAACAGAGAGCCGGGGTGTGGAATGTGCTCAAACAAAGGAGCTCTCGCCAATTCCGTAAACTTGGCCAATGACAGCCAAAAATCAATAATGCCGTGCAGATGGCAAACACTGCGAGATGTGCGCGGCGGAAGTGCACAGAAAGCCTCGTCATCAGCTAACGCCGCTCCCAAATGATCCCAGCGACGGCAGGATGATCGGAGTGCGGGTCGAAAGGGCGGGGAATCAACGGCCGGGGAGGTAAAACGCACTTCCTGGATCTCCCGGGGTGTAATTCCCTAAATTACAGAGTATGAAGGGATAAAGAAAGGCTTGAATAAAGGGAATGCACTGCTGGGGCGGTACAAACGCTGCAGAGGATCTCCGCGCGACTTCCATTCCTCAACCTCGACGACAAAAAAAATCCTGAACAAACGCGACGGATGACGTACGGTCAAAGGGGGAACGATCGGCCCTGCCGTCGAGGACGGGGTTTCGGCCGAAAAAACGTCGGCCGACTCCGGAAATACTTTGGCAAAAACACCTGGGCTGATGTTATCGGTTTTATGGGGATAGTGACATGACTGTAGAGCAGGGGCGGATAGAGGGAGAGATGTGCGTGCAGATTTTCAGAAGCAGAGTTCCGGCTGCCGACCAGGGGTGGGGAGATAAGTGAATTGCTTTCTCCTCGGGACAGGGGACGTAGCTCACTTTACGGCCCTGGTGTTTCCACCGTCTCTCGCAGGGTTTGACACACGCAAGGGGGGAGGAGGGATGAAGGTCCACAGTGGTAATCCAGTTAGAGCTCCCCGGTTGTAGTGCGGCGCTGTTTTGGTGTCGTGGCAACCTCATCGCCCCACTCTTCAGCTCCGCTTAAGGTTAGTTACCCTTACTTGGGCTAACCAACCCTAACCTTAACTAACCCTAAATGACTAATTAACCCTAACCTGGTGTATTGGCGACCTCATCGCCTCTCTTCGGTTACATTAAAGGTTAGTAACCCTTACTTGTGCTAACTTAACCTAACCCTAACTGACTTACTAACCCTAACGTGGTGTCTCGGCAACATCATCGCCTCTCTTCAGTTACACTAAAGGTTAGTAACCCTTACTTGGGCTAACTAACCCTAGCCCTAACTTACCCTAACTGACCCCAACCCTAACCTTAAATAACCCCAACTAACTCTAACCGACCCTAACTAACCCTAACAAACCCTAACTAACCCTAGAATTAACTAACCCTAACGCATCCAACAATCCTACAATTATGTCTCTGTCCCTACCAATTTGATGCGCCACCCAAAGTGGTACTCCCCCTTTTTTATTTTTAAGAAAACATACAAACCTAACACTTTCAACACAAAAATGAAGGCAAATATTCCATAATACGTTTGTTTGCTAGAACTGTACTGAGTAACAGGATGGTTCAAGTTAAGCCCACGGCACACAGTGATTTTCCTGCTCGTTCTACTGCGCAGGATGCTGTGTAAATGCTGTTATAACATTACAGCTGTAGAACATAGCATCACGCACAAGTATGAAGTCGTTTATACCAAGTCAAGTACATTTTGCGTGTCCCTGGTTTCGGCGTAAAGTACATTCTGCGTGTCCCTGGTTTCAGGACCCGCGGCGACAAGAAAACCTGCAAACTGCCGCCGCCGCCGCCGCCGCCGCCGCACCACAACAAAGTGCCAGGGGAACGCGACGTCCGCCGCGGACCGCCTCCACCCGCCTGCTGTGTGCCGACACCGCACGCCGCGGCTCGGGGGTTGAAACTTTCCTCCGCGGTGCGTGAAGTGGGAAACTTACCTGCGAGAATCGCTTTCCCCGGATGAATTAGTTTGGCTTTTCCTCCCGGAGCCGCCGCCGCCGCCAAACAGCGCGGCCGGTGGAAGGGGCCGACGAAGGTGTTCTTTCCTTGCATGGTGAATAATAACAACAATAATAATAATAATAATAATATTGGAAAATAATTTAAGCTTTTATATTAGATGGGCGAGTCTACTTTAGATCTTGTTTTTGTTTTTTTGCGTGTTTTTTTTTCTAAGTAGTCTACAGCGCGCAACACATGGACGCGTCTCCACAGACCCCGCGGCACCAGTCCGACCAGTCCGCGTTTCGGTGTCGGAGCTGGGTCTGGGAGTGGATCCTGGATGCGGGCTGGCAGGACTGGAGATGATGGGCGGGGCTCTCGCTCTCTCGCTCTCTCTCTCCCCCTCCCTTCCCGATCTCCCTCTTCCGTCATTAGCATGTGAATGTCCTCCCGCGGCGAACGGGGCTGGGTGCGGGCGCTGTTTCGCCGGATCCCCCGCCCGCGTGAGCCGGGGACCCGTGGCCGCCACGCCCTCCGCCGGGAGCCGCGCGCCGGGCCGCTCCTCTCCGGGCTTTCGGAGATACCGCCAATGGGGTCCCGCTGTCACTATAGCAACCAGTGTGACAGCTCGGGTCCCTGTTGATAAAGAGCATGATGTCATGTCAGCGGCGCACACACACTCCGCGCCCTGGGAAACCCGACTATTGCGTGAACTTGAAACACGGGTCTATGATACTTGCGTTTGGAATAGTCGTGTGTGGTTGTTAAAGTGGTAATCCATGAGATTCATATTTATCGCATATTTATCGAGCTGGAACTCATAAAAACAACAACGTTTGATGTATATGCGTTGTGCATGTGCTCCTTTGTGCAACGTTTCCGTTGTCGGTGCCTGCCCCGGCGAGTGCGCAGAGACGGAGCACGCTCACGAAGTGGAAGGTGGATGCGGGGGAATTTGGAACTGTCGACACGCAAGAAAATTCACATTAAAAAAAAAAGAAAGAACAGAAAAAAAAAACAAGAACAGAACCCTCCTGATGCAAAACTGTCCCCAACACCTCAAGTGACAAAGAAAAAAATAAAATAAATCAAGCTTACGAGAAAATAATTTGGCCGTCTTAAGAGCCAGGACGGGGATAAACCGAAATGTTAAAAAAAAACAAAAAACAAAAAACAAAAAAAAACAACAACCATGACCGTTTCAGAATGTAATTCTGGGACTCGTAGTTAATTCCACCCGACACAGAAGATCTTATGGATTTCCACTTTAAACCATTGCAATTCATTCCGGCCCACACTACAGACGTGCATGCACATGATTGAGAAGGTCTAACTTTAAGACGGGGCTTCAACAATAACGACAATACAACAAAAAAAAAAAGAAAAGAAAAATAATAAATAACCTCCAGACAACATTGTGTGTAAACTTTATTTCTCATTCTAATATGCATGACCTGTGCAGGTAAAGGGAGTGCTTGTGGTTCTGCTTTCCTCTGGACACCTAAACCCAAAGTTGACGCGATAGTGGGGGAGAGTTGAGTGTGGAATAACACAACCTAGTGGACAGCATACCACAACAATGCTCTTTTGAAACACCCGTGGGTCACCTCAAGGGAAGTTAAATAAACCATCGCTGGTTTGAGACGCTTGTTACTGACAAGTATTATATGTTTTTGTGTTTTATACTTTTCTTACAAAAATCATTGCTTTTTTTAAGACTACAACAATACTCTATAGACAGTACATATGATACGGTTTTCCATAATATTTGTGTTATTTGATTAGTTAGGTATCTCAACATATCTTAAATGATACACTTCTTTTGAGTACAATAATGATTATTTTGGAACTGGCACCAGGATGTAAGCATGTGTAAGTCTCTCTCTCTCTCTCTCTCTCTCTCTCTCTCTCTCTCTCTCTCTCTCTCTCTCTCTCTCTCTCTCTCTCTCTCTCTCTCTCTCTCTCTCTCTCTCTCTCTCTCTCTCTCTCTCTCTCTCTCCTCTCTCTCTCTCTCTCTCTCTCTCTCTCTCTCTCTCTCTCTCTCTCTCTCTAAACAGTAGTAATACTTGATGTACTCGTGTGACATGAAAATTGTGCTCCTGGTTGCAGCAATATAGTTTGGCAGCACATGCACAGACAACGGCGTATAGTAGTTTTTGTTTCATAATATATCGATTTTTTTTTGTGTGTGTTTTAAATTGCAACACCTCTTTCTCGTACTTGCATCTTCTTAGAACCCTAGACGTTCAAATTCCAGTCAATAGAGGTCAATAGTCATTCTGATTCAGAAGAAAAGGTAAGCGCTGCGAGGGAGGATCTCATTGAGTGTCTCCGGTTTTTCGTTTTCTTTCGACAGAACCCGACGCGAACACACGCGGTACCTCGGACGCTCTCAGTACGTATACAGCATTGCCTTTCCTCCCCCGTCCTCCCGAAAAACACTCGGTACCGATCGTAACGGGGAAAAAAACAAAAAAGAAAAAAAAAAAAAAACTCTATTGCACAGTGTCTTATAATCAGAGCACGAGACAGTAATGAAAACAAACGACCGAGATTTGCGAGAGAGGAGGGGGGAAAGGCGCTATTCCCTCGCCCCCCTCGTTCTCCCCCTTCCCTTGAAGCCTCCAAATTAGTCTCTTACTCAACAGTGCTGTTACTCAAAGAGAGAACATAAACATTGACCGAAGGAAAAAAAAAAATATATATCTGTTCTGCGGCGTCATACAGTCCATATGAAACAGCAGAAGGAGAGCTGGGGGAAGCGTGAGCGGTTTTAATGCGACTACCGTTTTCGTCCGTGTGGGACCTCCTGTCTCGGGCGGTGGCTTCATGCTGCGTGGTTGGTTAATATAGGTTTCCAAGTCGAGCGGAGCGGCTCCAACCGCGGCTCTTTCTCCACCGAAGAGGAGGGACAATGGAGAGGGGGAGGTGACAGAAGGAGCTGAGAAGCAGGTTCTACTAGGAGGTGGGGTGAGTGGAGCGCCTGATGTGTTAGCTTGACTGTGGACAGTCGGAGGTGGAGGGTCCCTCAGAGGAGCAGGGTGGTGGTGGTGGTGGTGGTGGTGGTGGTCCACCAGGGTGTCTTATCGAGGGAAGACAGCGGGCTGTGCTGTGTTGGCTCTGGTGTCTCCACACTGTGCATGGACTGGCTATGACTAAGGTGTGGTTCTGGTCCAAAGTGTGAGAGGGGACTTTAGGGAGGTGGAGAGGGGGGCCTACATGTTGAAGCCATATGCAGGCGCTGCTGCAGGGAAGCCCGGGGCCACGTAGCCGTAGGCTGGGTAGGTTGGCGGTGGGGCCACCGGCGCAGGGCTGGCGGTCAACATCAACTGCTGACCTGAAAAAAGCGCGCGCGCGCACACACACACATACACACATACACACATACACACACACACACACACACACACACAGTTAGATTATATGCAAATTTTTACCTGTGGTTTTCAATAATAAGTCAACTGGGTTAGGCTCCACCCCTCAGGAACACAAGGCCAGCCTTGGCCTTATCTAACATACCAAACATACATACCAAACACTATCGACTGGGGCTCTGTCACCTCCTCCTCGGTTTGCCTTTGGCCTTCTGCCTCCTCGAGTTGATCCACCTAAGGGCACAGACCAAAAATAAATAAAAACACACCAACAGATCAGAGGGAGCTCACTTATTTTCTGGACATTGATAGGGAAAATATCCTGCAAAAATCTTGACACTCCAAAAAACGATTCAGAGGGAAAATTCCATTCCAATGTATTTATCTTTAAGAAAATCCTGATATTTACATTGTAACGTTGACTTTTGGGAGGAGAGGGCAGCTTTAAAAAAAAAAAAATCACCTTGGAGATACAATATTTTTCCAGGATTCCACCAATAACTGCTACAATTCTATAATATCCTACAGTGGACCTGAAATTCCACTCAAATGCTGGTATTTTTAGAGGGCTATGGCCAAGCACTGCGTCATGAAGACATTATTAAAAATACACACACCAGACCTACCATTCCACAAACAGAACCCATAAATAAAAGCAATAATAGAGAGTTCACAGTGCACCTATGTTGAAGCTACCTAGCATATGCCATGCAGCTTAAGTGGGCATTTTCATTAGAGCTTCCAGTAGAGGTGAGTGACCACATTAAATGTACCCCTTTTAGTACTCCTAAAAGCAGGGATTAAAAAAAATAAATAAACAAATAAAAACAGCAATTCATTACGTCTTTAGTGAAGGATTTGCAAAGGTCCATGCATGGATGCCGAAAGTATAGATTCAGCCATCCGCGGTTGCAGTTACATAACAGCCAACGACTGTCACAGCGTCTACAGTCGTCCCATTCATTCCCTGGCAGGGCCACAAAATTGAATCAAGGTTTTTTTTTGGATCTGGGTTATAAGCAAGCTATCAATCATGGAATCATGTGGTGAGCATCATGTGGTGAGCTCCTCTTTGTCATGCGTATTGTGTGGTGAAGTGGCTCGGGTGCTCATTTCGGCAGGAGTCCTGCATTAGATATCCTGCCCGGCAGCGCTTTAAGTGTTAAACTAGAGAGAGCGAAGGAGTGAGTGTTTTCTTCCATCAGGTTCTACATTGACTGGGTCCCGAGCTCGCTCCCTAATAGTATCACCGCAGATTTATGGCACAAGGTGGCTGATCTCTGAGGGGGTAAAAAAAAAAAAAAAAAAAATCAATGGCTTAAAATGATATAAATTGAACGGCCCTCCACTGGGAAAGGAAATGATGGATCCCAGAGCCTTCCAAGTTAGCGGTTGCAGGCTCGTCCTGATGTATTACTATTATCACCGTTTCCGACAGGCGCCGGGAATTGAACCTGGAGTTAGCAACCTTGGGATCCATCTTAAGACATCTCCTCATTCACCTCAACTCTCTCCCGTGCAAAAACACTAGTCCCCCCCCCCCCCCCCCCCTCCGTACATCTCACCCGGTGGCACTAAATCAGTACACGTGGAAGTGACGAGATCAGGAAGAGCTTGGAACAAAGTGTGGTTGCGTAACGTGAGATGTGGCTCCAAGAGAGAAAGAAATAGAGAGGTGAGAGAGCAGTGGGGTCTCCATTAGGTCGGGGGGGGGGGGCTGAAGCCGGTCCTGAGGAACTACACGGTGGCGCAGGCTTTAGATCCTTCAACTCAGCCTTCCAGCTACAGGGCTCTCAGCAGGCCCGAATCGAAAGAAACTGGACCACAGATCAGGAGAGAAGCCCAAATCCAAAGTGAAGCCGTTAATAAAAACCCTCTAATGTGGAGGGTTTGGCTGGAGTAACAATAACAGTGGCCGGCCATTTAAGTGTCTATTTAATTTGGGTGTTTCCTTAAAGTGCTACTTGAATGTTGCCATTGGATGACCGCTGCTGACTGATTACCCCCGAAGGGCCACATATTCATTCATCGAGGCCATATTTGGTTGCGTATATATTCAGAGGCCACCTACCGTATTTTTGAGATATTAAATGCTTTTGTATGGCGTGGCCTGTTTCAATGCATTGCCGCCGCCAGACATTTTGGTTTTAGCGGCAAAACTAGCACCAAAACTGAAGACCAGTTTTTCGTCTTAGCGATTCAGCATCTACGGCCAATTTCAGGTGAGTGCAAGTTTCAGCTGCGTTTTTACATTTGAAGAAACATTGAAGGGGGAAAATCAGGACGTGAACTTGGCTGGAGGTGGCCTGTAAATAGACTGCAATGTTTTCTCTGCTTTCTCTGCGCATCGCAGACGTCCTACCATAAACATTGCTGCATTTATCTCATATCTCAGTCAGGGCGCTGCTGACCTTGCACAAAAAAAGCCTGCACACACGCACAGTAGTTCTTCAGGACACGAGCTTGCCGGTTAACGCTACGTTAGGTTGCACTGTATTAAGTCTACGGTCCATGCTAGGTTCCTACGTCAGAAACCTACTGGGATAAGTGACAACACAATTAAGACAGAACACAAAGAGGAAGTAAAAAGAGGGGCCAGAGACCGTCACCTTCTCCGCAAACTCATCAACCTGGAAGATAACCCACAGAAATGACCATGCATGATCTGACGTGTCCACGAGGTCAAACATGACAGGAAATGCGAACAATGACCACATTTGGCAGAAAGGTTGCCCATATGACAAATAAAATTATAAAAAATTAAAAATAAATAAAAAAAGGGCAAATCTAATCACTCAGAATCTATACATATTTTTGCTTCAAGATGATTTATACCACACATTATAAAAAAGGAAAACTGTCCACCCCTCAAATGTAGAAAAAAAACAAACTAATTTAGTACGCAAGAAAGACAAAATCATTGATGGATACATGAGTATTTGCGATGCCATGGGTAAAAATGTACAGCCCCATTTCTTGTTTGTGGACAGCAAATATGAATAAATCAACATCATATTTAACAGTTACCGGGGTAACTGAACCTAACATCTGCCATCGAGTTACTGATCTGAGATGGGACTCGCGTGTTTGGAGAGGGAGCTCTGACCTTGGCGAGGTACTCCCTCATGACCTGAATGAAGTAAGGCATGGCAAAGTCCATGATGTTGTGCCTCCAGGCCAGCTCCAGGACCACGTCCGGGTGGAGCAGGTCGTAGGAGGCAAACAGGCAGGCGGCGAAGCACTCCTTCCTGCCCTCCTCCAGGAACCACTGGAGCAGAGTCTCCGCCAGCTCGGCGTCCTTCGACTCGGCAGCGTACAGCATGGCATCCTGGGAGACACATGGAGGAACTCAGTTTCTCTGGTTAAGGGGCCGGTTTTTGCAGTCATAAACTGGAAGCTTCCGTGCAAGTGGTCAATCACCAAAGTCAGATTGTTGATGTTTTAAAACCAAACCGGATACTGAAAGATCCTTAAACACTTTGTATGTGCTGTTGAATACAAGATTATTTGTGCGAATCTGTGTTAAATTTAGTTAAAACTTGTTTTATTGGTTGAATTGAACAGAGTCCGGTGTTGACATGGAGGCTCTAATGCATCGTGATGCGTTCAAGTCCTGTGGGGAAAGTTAGTGTAAGAGTGACTTGTTCTGAGGAAAGTGAAGATGGAAACTATTTGGAATGTTTTCACAAACGTGGCAGTTTGTTTTCACACTAAATGCTTTGTTTTTTCCACTTTGGTGACTGATTTGCAGATGTTGTCTAAAATATTGATCTTGTATTGTACTCCTTAAATTGAATCGAGACAATAAGATAACTCAACAGTTCTGTGGCATTGAACAATTTCAATAACATACACGTTTGTTTACATATACACACGCACGTACGCACAGTATATATACGCACAGTATATACATATACACACAGTATATAAACACACATCGTTTTGTTTGTTTAGTTTCCCCAATGGGTGATTGTTTTTGTCAGAATTGGTTCTATTGAATGTTGATTCTACAGTTTTTAGGGCATATATTACATCAGAACATATAGTTTACAGGTTTACATTACGTATATTTGAACTCATGTGAATTTTTGAACCAATATTTGACCACTAGGAAACATATGCCTCGAATCGTCGACAGCCCTGCAATCTCTGGCGACACCCTGTGGAGGCCTGGCACCTCAGATGGAGAACGACTGGATTACACAGAGCCAGCCCTAGAGCAGTGCTGGAAAATTGATGTTTATCAAGCTAAACACTGCAAGCAGCGAATCGTAAAATCTGTGCGGAATTTTTATTTGTATCTGGTACCTTGTAGAGCTTGTCCTTCTTGCAGAGCTCCACACTCTGTCTCCAGCGGTTGTTGCCCTTGTACAGGTAGGCTGCTATCCGTCTGAACTCAATCAGCTCGTGTTTTTCTAACCTCTGTGCCAGGCTGATGGTGTCAAAGCTGTCATATGCATCAATGGATGCTCTCAAGCCCTGGATCACACACACACACACACACACACACACACACACACACACACACACACACACACACACACACACACACACACACACACACACACACACACACACACACACACACACAATGTTAAAACAACTACATTTTAAGAATAGAGAATCCCTGGCCTTGTTTAGCTGTCGATTAGTTTGTTCACAAAAAATATTATACAATAGTATACATGTTAAGTACATGTCCATATGTATTTGTACAAAATCTCATTATGTACATAATCTGTATTTTTGGTCAATGTAACTATGGTAACCTATTACTGCCCTCTTGTAAAGATTCCCTCAATAGCTCAAGCCGTTTTATACTATCATTTATGCTGTGTGTGTACACATTCTTTTTATTTTTTTATTTTTTTATTTTTAATTGTGTATGACTTAATCTACACCATAAAGCACAAGCCCACATGAAACCAACTGCTTGTTTGTTTTCGAGCAACGTCACCAAGCCAAATTCCTTGGATCTGCAAATGTACTGGGAAAAACCTGATTGAAATTTTTTTTTCAGTACTGCTCCCTAGTGACCACAAATGGTACATCCTCTCATTGGAGCACACATACTGCTGTATTTCAAATAATGTCTACAGTATCTAAAGTGCCTGAGCAGAATCCAATGTTGCAGAAATGTTGCAGCCTTTTACAACAAAATACAATTCTGAATCAACCCATCTCTCAGGATGATGCAGAAGAATTACATAAAAACACTAACAAATGTCCGACAGACAGACCTGGTAATCCTCTTCCTCTGTCAGCAGGTTGTTGAGGGCTTCATTAACTCCCTTGTTGTTGTGACTCTGGACAGATCTCAGGTATGGCTTGACTAACTTCAGCTGGTTTACCTTGACAAGCAAACACAAGCCATGTCATCTTGATATAATCTTGCCCTGTATAGTCACTTAAGGCAGTCGATCATTTAAAGCCATTGGGTCACTTGCTGCTTGCTGATTACCTTTGAGAAGAAGGCGACAGCTCGGCTGTGGTCTAACCGTGGAGACAGAATAGTCAGCAGGTCATTTAGTAGTAAGGGCTTATAGTCCAGATAAAAAGACAGTGATTTATAGTACAACTCCACATTGGCAACCTGAAGAGAAATGAATAAACATCCATAAACACATCCAGTAGTCTATGATTAAGAAAGAGGTAATTTTGTCGCTCCACAATCTTCCATAAAGAACATACTACTCGTGTTACCTTAGCAACAATATCTTTGAACTGCCCCTCTTTCCAAGCGTCACTCGGGTGGGACATCATAGTGATGACAGCGTTGTCGTACTCCTCGTATTTTTCGTAGAGGAAAACAAGCTCCGCCCACAGGTGAGATTGTTCTGCCGCTCGTAGCACCTGGGAAGAGAACAACGGCGGTAATTGAGAACGCAGCATTCATCAGTCAATCCGCTAAAACACGGAACTTGTACATGCAAGATAATTACGAACAAGAAATAACTGAGAAGAGATCATCACTGGATAGGCATTGGTTGGATGAGCTAAAACAGTCTATGAAGTTCAGAAAAATGCATTTGTTTACTGTAAAGCAGCCTTAAAGACAACATTTAACTCTCGTCTCATTACAGGATACGGATATTAAAGCCCTATGACACACACACACACACACACACACACACACACACACACACACACACACACACACACACACACACACACACACACACACACACACACACACACACACACACACACACACACACACACACACACACACACACACACACACACACACACACACACCTTGGGGATGTTCACTCTGGACCAGAAGAGCTCCAGGTGCTCCCTCATCTTCTGGGGTTTGAACTTAGAGTAGAGGATGGCCAGCTCCGTGAACATGCCCATGTGGGCTCTCTCCAGGCCCAGGGCGGCCTCCAGGAGGCCGATCAGCTCCTCGAAGTAGCCCCGGTCCTGGTAGTAGCTGATCAGGTCCTCCAGCTCGTCGGCGTGGATCACAATGTGGAGGCCGCAGATCTGGGCCAGGCGGAACTCCTCACCCTCCACACAAGCGAAACACACCTGAAAACAGGGGGAGGGGGAATAAATGCGATTACAGAGGTGATCTTGAACGACTTTCATCCCTCTACAAACACACAATCCTACAACTACAATTGCTATAGAGTTCAATATTAATGCACAAGGACTGGTCTTATTGTTGTACCAGGTACCTCCTTCCATGTCCGTGTGCTGTTGGCTTTCCTAGCGCCGTCCACCGCGGCCTGGTACTCCCCGAGGTGGACGAGCGTGGACGCCAGGCGGGCAAAGTTGGACACGTTGTTGTACAGAAGCTTGGCCGCTTCATACATCCCCTCCTCATAACACCTGTCGCCCACCTGGGGGGAGAACGAGCGAGAGAGCTTAACCGACACACGTCCGCTCTTTCTGCCTCTCCCGATATGAGCGGGTCAGCATCCCGACAAAAGCGGCAACGGAGAGGACACGGCGGTTCTCGGATCGAAGCATTCACCTGCTGTATGTGAGCGTTGTTGGGCCCGCTGACAAATTCCTCCAACTCCGCCAGACGGTTTGTTTTGGCCAGAGCAAATATCAGCTCCGTCTCCACGTAAGATTCCCTGGCTTTCTTGCGAGCCATCTGGAGGAACTTCACCAAGTCTTCCCAGTTATCTAGAAAAAAATGGACAGTGCATTCGTCCTTGATCAATGACCCGGATTCAGTCTCGGAGAAAGGAAAAAATCAATATAATTATTCGGTGTGCTCTTACTGTTCTTGCTGGCGGCATTGACCACCTCCATATATGCTGAGGGGTCATTAGCTTTGATGTAGGAGTCGATGGCCCTTTTAACCAGGTCTCTGTGGAGCTGAGCCCTGGCCAGCTGACTCCACACAGCCGGCTCATTACAGCGCTCAGCAAACTCGTACGCTCGATCCAAGTTCCCGATCTGCTCTATCAATACCTGGGAAACCGGAAAAAGGAAGTAAAATTAACATCAACTGACATTTCATACTTACTGTATGAAATGTCATATACTATACATATACATCACATACTGTGATGCGCGATTATACGCCGGGTTTTAGTATCGTTTTTTTCACAACTCATTTGTATAGATAAGTGCTTTTTATTTGACCTGTATGGCTGAGGTGTTGACGTCAAACTTCTTGAAAATGGCAAAGGCCTCCTCAAAGAGTTCGTTGCTGATGGCGATGTTTGCAATGTCCGGAGCGTCGTAGTTGTCTAATCTGTTTATGTACTCCATCACGCGGGTGCGATCTGCCTTGATGGCCGTCAATATCAGGAGGTTCTGGAGATTTCTGGAGTGACACAAACAAGAAAACTAACCACTTGGGTTGCTGCCCGGAGACACGTAAACCCCTCGCTCCTGATTAAAACCGTCGGGACACAATTGCGGGTTTTGCTGAAAGCGGCGACGGCCGTGAGCCTCGTGCACCTGTGCTCACTGAAGACAGAGTTATCCAAGACAATCTTCTCCAGCAATTCAATGAGTTCGTTGGGCAGGTCTGCGGTCATGAAAGCCTTGACTGTGACAGACACCTCCTCCGGGTCCTGGGTCTCTGAGAGAGCTGTCTGCACCACCTGCGAATTGGTCAAATAATAGGATATTATTAACGATGAACGGTACCATTTTGTCACTACAGACACTGGGACAAAAACCTTGATTATTTTCACGTTGCAGAAAAAACAATCCAGTCCACCACCTTTACTCAATGGCCAAGATCTAGACTATTAGTTTGGGGTCAATAGAACATAATGATCAACATAATAGAATATGATGATCAACATGAGCCCCTTTCCCACTTGCACTGAAAGCCGTAAATCTACTGGCAATGTTCCATACTGGCGTCATGTGGGAATGGGAGCCGATATCGATGTTCCGTTGAAGTCGTTCCATAAATTTCCCCACTCTCAAAGTAGTAAAATGTCCGGCAAATTGCCAGAAAGACTGTGATCGGGGGTAGGTTGGAATGGAAGCAGTAACATTTCAGTAAAGTAGGGGTGGAGCCGAATCCAAATAAAGCACTAATAGCCAGTTCGATCTGAACTGTTGGACTCGGCTGCAAAGATGAGAAACCGACACACATCCAGTCTCTACGGAGACAGGTCATTTTATTCATCAATTTTTATTATTTTTCTTTTTGAAAATGCCATTCAGAGCCCAGCTGTGTCTTTTGCAGTTAGGGGTGCGGCGCAGGGACATCGGCTAAACTGCAGCGTGGAGCTGAGGGGAACAAGCGGAGAGGGAGAGGCAGAACAGATGGAGAACGTTCCCTCTCCGGAGGCAGGGAGTGTAGGACAGGTTGAAAATGATCACACTGATTTAATCACTTTGGATTTAGGGTTATTGCCTCAGGGGACGGGGGCTCTGTCCCCTCTCCGTCTGCGGAGGGAAGAATCCACGGCACGGGGAGGCAGACCGCGCTGGTCTGTTGTCCAGTCTCGCATGATTACACACCTCTTGCGCAAGCATTACGTTATGTATCCGTAACAGTCATTCCCACCATTTCCCTTTAGGGAAATGGTAGGAATGACTACCTACTGCCTTTTCCGCATATTTTTTTATCCAACAACATTAGGGTTTACATGTGGGAAAGGGGCTATACACTGTAGTCCACATTTCCTGCATCCATGACATTAACAAACCTGGTACCACTACATGCCTGGCCGTAAACAAGTTATTTTTCCTTTCACTGTCCGCATCACTGAGGGGAGGGCCACGTGCCAGACCTGACCTGGTCGATGAGCTGTCTCCTGAAGGGGTTGTTCTCCTCCAGGACGTTTGCCCAGAGCTCCGGATCTTTCCGCCGCACCAGGTAGCGAGCTTCACTCTTGAACAGCGAGTTCTCGTTGCAGACCTGAATCACACGATAAACGATCCTCCCGTGAGTAGCACGAACAAAACAAATTAAAATAAAATTGGTGAAAATACGTGAAGGGGTGTCAAGATAAAAGAACAGGTTCGGCAACACACGTTGATGAGCTCCAGGTCGCACTGTCCTCGCTCATAAGCCACGCAGGCCAGGTGGGGGTCTCTCTTCTCACAGTAACGTCCCACCACAGTACTGTCGTAGAAGGGGTTCTCCTTCAGGAAGCGCTCCGGGGTGTTGTTGCTGTCAATGTAGATCTTTGCCAAAGCATTGTGGGTAGCAGGCTCCTCACAGCCGTCATGGATGCGGGACTCCAGCCACGGCAACAAAAGTTTTAATCTGACAGAAAGACATGTTTTTTTTGGTACAGAGATCCCCCGAAAATACACCATTTTGAAGGGCACATCTGACGGTCTCACAACTGAGTTTAGTTTTAGAAAGGGGAGTCCTCTGGACTCAAACCCCTTAACTTCGGTTGATGTAAAGCCACCCAGCACAGGTACAGAACAGGAATAGGGGAAAAAAACAAAGTTACAGATGTGTTGTTTTTAAAGTACCTGTTCCTCTTCTCAACCTCTTCCACCAGCTCATCAGTAGAAAACTGCCCTCTGACCACCATGATGAGGTTCTTAATGACATCCTCAGCGCAGTCCACATCCAGCAGACCTCCGATCACCACCGGCAGACGACTGGGGTTCACCTGGAATTAAAGCAGGAACGATTTTCAAAATGCCCACAAACTAGTTTGAATTTGAAGACAAAATAAATAATCTTGCAGCCAAGTTTAGGAAAATCCGGCGACGCCAAGACAGCCCGGGGGAGGAGTCTCGATCTTACTTTCTGCACGTAGATTTCTATATACTTCTGCAGACTGTTGCGATACAGGTAGAGCACCAGGTCGTGGACGAAGTCGAAACGGTCACAGACGATGATCAGGGGGAGCTGGTCTGTAAGCTTTGCCTCCTAAATGGCAAAATATTTACAAGAGGAACTGATGTCAATGTGATGTGTGATTCAGTCGGTGGTAAAAGGCAATTAGACTGTGGCATTGTCTGATAGGAAACAACAGGATCAAATATTTTACCTTGAGGAAATTTTTAACCCTTTCTGGGTCGTAGCAGTTGCTCTCCCTACAGATTCTCTCCACTTCCTTGATTTGGCCAGTCTTACAAGCGGCCTGAATGTACTTGAAATGGACGTCGGGTTCCTGGCTGAAGTTTACAATAGATCCCAGGAAGTAAAACAAACCTTGAATAGACACGACGTGGAAGAGAAATTGAGCGGCGTTAACTTCTTTATTTTCATTCATTCACCCACTTCAGTTTATTGTTTGCTGAGCGCAGTGCATATCCATTGTGAATGAATTTGCACTCCGCTACTTATTCTAAAACACTGAAGTTCCACATATAAGCACTCTGAGGGCTCAAGGGCATAAAACCACGAGAGAAGAGTCTCAGGATGACAGAGAGCAACTCTTTGAATGCATACAGCGATTATGAAAGGAATATTCAGGAATATTACAACTTCCAATTGCTGTCGGTTTGGAGACTGCTGTAACCCAGCCAACCGACCCGATCTTTGTCATTTAAGTCGTGTTGAACAGTTCATAGATATGAGCTTGAAGTGGGGATTGTGGAGATCTACATTTTGTGCGATCTATTTTTTTTGACTTGCACGGTGTTATAAACTTCTGTTTGAACGCTTTCCACGACCACAGAGAGGTCCTTGTTTCTTCTCGTGCAGCGGCACCTACCCTCGTAGCTCTTGAAGGACTCGAAGAGCTCCACCAGCGTCTGAGTCCCCAGTTGCTCGTGATACTTCGATGCTACCTGGACGCACAGCTGCAGGTTCTGCCTTATGTTGGCAGACATCATGGCCCTAAGACACTCCACCGAGTCTTCCACTGAGAGTGAGCCAAAGAAATTTACCAGCCACTAGAGGGGAAAATCAGAACAGCAGGAAAAGTAAGGTCAACGGGTGATTTCACACACCACCGCCGAAGGACAAAATTGCTGTTTTTTTCTCACAAATAACGATCACGGATTTGTACCCTTACCTCGGCATTGAGCAGATGCGTGTGCACCACAGCACGCTTGATGTCGTACAGGTCAGTGTAGTGTTCCAGAGCCCTCTGGAGCAGACCAGCCTTCTCACAGAGCTGGGCAATGTGGGCGCGGTCGTAGTGTGTGAACATCTGGTTACCAAGGATGGCATCGGCGACCTAAAGAAAAAAAGGGCACACGTGTTCACGTCATTGCGTGCACGCCAACACGTTCCCCGCGGTAAAGAGTCGCAGTCATTGGACGGACGGTAGACCTGAGGAGCGTGTATGAGGTTCATTTCAAGTAGCCGCGTCTGCAGGTGCCCCTCGGCCGGCTGGTTGTTCTTGAGTGTGTCCAACAGGAAGGAGGTGCACTGCTGCACCAGGGTGCCCTCCATGAAAACGTCCACGATCTACAGCGGTAGAACAAAGAGGGAGATTGAGGCGAGTGAGCCAGGGGAAATGTGACCACGCTCGAATTTGTACATTTCATGTATGATTCTGAGTCCGCACACATGGACCGGAAGAACTTCTCTTCATTGGCCTGGTTGCCACATGTTCTAGCACTTTGCTTTTGTGTAGAAAGGCTACAGCAGAGAGAGACTGCTCTTCTGCTAAGCTTAGGAAAGCATCAAGTCAGGTTTCCTGGTTAAAATGGGGACTGAGAAGAGAGATGATGTGGTCTTAAAAGGAGGGGCAGGGGTCACAGAGTCTGAATTCCTGGCATTGCTGGTACATCTGGCAAAACACAGATTGAGGCTCCCACATTGGTTGCACTGTGTGGATGTTTGTGTGTGTGCGTGTGCGAGTGTGTGTGTGTGTGTGTGTGTGTGTGTGTGTGTGTGTGTGTGTGTGTGTGTGTGTGTGTGTGTGTGTGTGTGTGTGTGTGTGTGTACATGTGTAGGAGTGTTCATTAAGAGCAGGATTTTCAGTATGTAGAGAATGAATGAAGTGTCTGGGATGGTCTTGATGGTATATGTACCTGGTTGATGTTCGCCAGTGGCTCCTCATCCTGGACCAGCATCTGGGCAAACTGCAGTCCTTGGTCTGGACTGACACGCATCACATTCCTCAGCAAAAATACCCAGTCTGGAGTGTAGCCCACCTTAAAAAAGTGAAACATACAAAATGTGTATATAGATGACGTGCAACGATGTATGTCATATACATATTTAAATCAGAGAAAATGCAAATTAAATAATAATACATTTGATCAGAATGCACAGCAATCTATTCAAACCAATCAAGTGCAGAACTTGACGCAACAGCGTTACCTTTTTGGCATACAATACTATCTTCTGGAACTGTCCGGTTTCGGCAAAGCACTGGATGACCTTATTCGGGACATTGGCTCTGAGATACACACTAAGTGCCAGGGTCGGGTCAGTAGCCTTCACCAGGTCTCCCAGCTCCTCTGAGCACTCCAGCTGCAACGTTACATCACTCAGTTATTAGTATCCATGTTTGGAGACAACATTACTTGCACAGGTTGGTGACAGCATCTGTAGCGTATATAAAAAAGTCCATGTAAATACACACAATACATGCTATAGCGACTACTAGATACAAAAAATTAAAAAAAATTTAAAAAAAAGCTGCTGAGAGGAACATCGCAATCAATTGCAATTTAACTTATTTTTATTTCAGCATATTAAACAGTTTCACTTTAATGTAATCCAAAAACAACAGATTGACAAACGAGCAGACAGAACCATCAATTGTGTTCATTTGTGATACACAACTTGTAAAGTGGTCAACACAAAGTGCGCTCTCCCTGCTCATTCCCACCAGAAAGGTGAAGTATTGCAGACATACTGTACTCCACATTACTGTACTTGCACCTGCAATTGCAAACTATATACAAAAGACATAAATATATATTTATGGCTCGGGTTATTGGACAGATTGTTAAGTTGATATCACCAAGCAATAAAATTGCTCAGCCCAAGTGCAGACTTTATGCCTCATTGCCTCGTTGGCATTACCTTGTCCTCCTTCAGCCATTTCTCCAGCAGCTGCTTGCGGCCCTGCTGGAGGACGGGCCTGCACAGCTCCAGAGACTCAAACTTGTTGAGTTGGCCCTGGTCCAGCAGGATGCCAAAATACTGCAACAGTGGCGAGGCCTGCCCAGGTTGGGCAGGAACACTCTGGAACTTACGAATGGTCTCTGCCGTCCGCAAGATGCCCTGAAAGGAAAGAAGAATGGGTCAACTCATCTCATGTTTAAGGTGAGTTTAAAATACTCACACACAGCTCAATGAGCGAATTAGATTCAAGAGATTCAAGACGTCTATTTGTCACATACATATACATACTTTCATACATATATGCAGTGAAATGTCAAATGTCATGTCAGTGAATTCATCTTTGTATGTAGACGCACCTTAGGGGCAGAGGCAGCGACCTTAGCTGCTTCAGAGTAACTTCCCTGGGCAAACAGAGTGTTGAACTTCCTGGCAAAGAGCTCCTCGGCCCCGGCCAGGTTAGACCTCACAGCCATCCTCAAGCCCAAGTCCGGGTTTTGCAAAACATTGGTAGCATAGTTCACGATATTCTCTTCTTCCACGCACACAGACAAAACCTGGGAAGAGGGTGCGAATACATGTACACACATCACACAGCTTTAAAAAGTGTCCTGCATACAAAAATGTAGGGCCACCCCCTGAAAGTTGACGAGTCTAATCATCAGTCGGATTCCACTCAGTCGAATGAGATTCTTGAAGTTGAGTTTTTTTTTTTTTAAATCAGTCGGTCAGTGTGCATTACAATAACAGGATAAAACAGAAGCTTACTAAATGCACAGGGATAACATTTCAATGAGGAATTATAAATAAGGGGAATCATGAATATATTTATATACTGTATGTGTGAATTGTCCGCGCCCGGACACCGGCACGAATAGAGCTCTTCCATGCGCCATGATCGCAGAGAGCCGTGCCCCCGTTCCTCCAAATAAAACAACTAAAAATAGTTGTTTTATTTGGAGGAACGGGGACAGGGCAGGAGTAGGGATGGGTACCGTTAAGATTTTGACGGTATTATTACTCTTAACGATACTGCTTATCGATCTGGTACTTTAACGGTACTCTTATCGTTTTTTGTTTTTTTTTTATGTTTTAAGAGAAAAACTAAAACAAATGAAGAGCAGAATAACACTGCATTTTTTTCTGCGCATTATGCATGAAGAGGGGGGCAATCTGCGCTCGCCGTGCCATTGTCACTCACTCAGAGCCGGATCTCCTCCTGCGTGTGGGGGAGCCAGGCGGAGGGAGCCAAGCCGCCCCCCCCCCCGCGCATGTCTCCGGTGATATAGTGGGAGAGAGCGAGAGGCGAGATGTCTCCTCTAATAATAGCAAAAATGGTTCTTAGACGAATATCTTCATCTTATTGCAAGTTAGAAACGGGTTACAGTATATAGCCTAAATAAATAGAAAATCAATTTTCTTTTCCAATACCGTTAACAGTACCGGTAACGTCAGAGCTTTTCAAATCAGTCTTAAATAATACCCTTTAAAACTGGGTCTCAGTACCCTCCGTGCCCCCTCCGCCAAATAGTCAAATTTTAGCGTGGAACAGCGGAAACCGATTCCACTGACAAAATTCTCAGGTAGGAGTCAGGTAGAGGCCTAAAAAAAATGCAATTTAAACAAGATAGAATCAGCATTTCATATCATTTAAAGATAAAATAGTTCTAAATAGTTCTGTCAAGGGAACTTCTCACCTGTCCCTTCTTATTGACCCCAATGATTCCGGAGGTGGGTTCATGAGGGGAGGTCACAAAGATGGTCTCCGCACTGATTCGATTCATGTAGATACACACACCCGACTCCAAGTCGTACAGGTGGATGTAGCCATATTTTGTGATCAAGTATATAACACCATGCTTAGCGCCAATCTGAGGAAAAGGTTGACAAGAGTTCAAAGTCAACCAGGGTCAGTGAATTGGCCTATTTGGATTGGAATCATCACAACTTGAATGTGTTTCCTCCTTTTCATTTCCTCGTTAAACTTTTGTCCAAAACGACTCACATGAGAGGCTAGAAACACATCCATCAACCATTGGAGCAACCTTGAACTTAAGTACATGAGAACCGGTTTCTACGTTCAACCAGAAACAAGTGCAAGATGATGGAAGGAATAACAATAAAATAGTGTTGTTACTAATTTTTCCTTTTTTTTTTTCTTTCTTTAAATCTTAATACGATGTGATGAGTACACATGTTGTTAGTACATTATGTAAAAGAAAAACAACTAACTAGTCGACATCAACAACTCATGTGTTGTTATGTCAATACAACAACTTAAAACTAGTCAACCTCAACAAGAGTAGTTAGTCACAGCGAGGTATGCATCAGGTCTTCAGGTGTTCCCGAAAGAGCAGATTTCATTTCATTTCTCATTTGCAGACCTCAGAGAGCAGGTTGGGGCGTATGGCACGTGAATGTGTGTGGGTGCAGATCCAGCGACTGCCCTGAAGGTCCAGCATCAAGGATTCAAACTTGATGCGGGCAGCTACAGCGAGTCAGCGGAGAGGGGTGAACAGAGGCGTGACACGTGCGCGCATTCTCACCTGCATGGCGACAGGAAAATCCGTCTGGGCCTCTGGGGGAAAGAACACATCCACCGCTTTCTTGGCAAATGGCTGGTTTCCTGCGGCTGGCTGACCAACTTCAATGATATGCAACTGGAAGGCAAAAATCACGCCCGTGAGGAAATAACCACTGCAGACAAGCCCGACAAGAGAAAGGAGGCAAGGAGAAGGGTCCACGTGTAGCCCAAATCAGACTATAAAAGGACCACAGAACATCACAACCTGTCTGCCTGTCCTGCCACGTAACATCAGCAGCTGCTGTCTTGCCATTTCCAAACATAAACAGTAAGATGTTTTCTGAATATGTCTTTATGTATTATGCACACACACACACACACACACACACACACACACACACACACACACACACACACACACACACACACACACACACACACACACACACACACACACACACACACACACACACACACACACACACAGTGTAAGTTTTGTTTTAATGTTGGTTGCTATGGTCAATGTATTTATTACAAATGCCAATACATTTGAAACTTCAACCCTTCAACCTGGCATCTCATGCTATATTGAAGTGAAAATGTCTTAACTTTCAGAAGGTGCTCAACCCCTCTCAGGTCTGCGTACACAAACCGCATATTATTTGACAGTATATATTGTCGAGACTTGACAAACCCCTTTGAACAATTAGTAGGTCGATCAAAGCAGGAGGCTAAACGATCTTGAGCCAAATAAACCCTCTTACCTTTCCTCCCGCTGGAGAGCGCACAGCAAAGCAGAAGAGGGTGGAGGATTTGGCATTTCCCTCCACCTTGAACTCTCCGAAGGCTGCGGCGTGGCCCTCAATGGGCTGGGACACCTTCCTGTCCACGGAGTACAGCTGCATCGCCCCGACCACGCGGTTTTGCTGCAGAGTGGATGTGAGGAATAGAGAAAGCAGAAACATTTAAAATGTAAAGCTTTTGAAAGGGGTGAGAGAGTGTAGAGGGGAGTTAACGGTCTGCTTGCTCAAAGATCTAAGGAGGGATGTCAAAGCTGCAAAGGGCACGTTGGGGGTCCCCTCACGTCGCAAGACAACTGCTCTTTGTTTAAGTGATTCCTCAATTCGGAACGTTTTTGTAGAAACGGACCAAACTAAATCACCTTGTGGTATCTAAGGTTTTTCGACCGTTTCCATAGGTCAAATGCAATTACCCGTGCATGGTTTTGAAAGCTTCTCATGCTATTCCTTTACATTGAAGGCTTTTCTTTTTCTTTTTTTGTCACAGTGTGGAAGCATTTTTCTCCACAAATCCCATGGGTCCCATTTTGTGTTGAGATTTTTAATGGGGCTGGGTGCACCACATTCCTAATAGTAATTCATGGTTATCATAAGTCAGTAATGAGTTAAGGTTACAAGTTCACATTCAAACCATACAGCGCGTACATTTTGAACAGCTGGGGTGTTTTCATACCTGTGCAGAGATCCCTATCAGCAGCAACCACTTCTGTTGTTCGTCGGTTCTGTAGTTGATGATCTGACATCCCGCCAGACTGGCGTGCCGATCAAATACTTTGGCAGGCTGGGAGTCCCCCTCCATGCTCCAATGATAGACAGCCGTGTCGGTCACCAGGGCAACGGTATTTACGGATATCCACTTCCAGAACATGACCTCCTCTGTCATGGTGTGAGCCTTCATCTTACTCTTCATCTCGATGTTGAAGATCTGTAGGGTCTTGGCGGCTGATGGGTGAGAATTAAAGGTGTAGACGGGGGGGACATGGTGAGAGGAGCGACAGCTCAACAACAACTTTTAAAGCTGAGCACGGTGAGTGATACAACACATGGCTAACAGGCCCCTTTTATTAAACCGTGGAAGCATGAGTGAAGCAGAGCCAAAGGGAGAGAGGTTCATTTCAAAGGGTTTCGTAGCTGACTTTCCGGGGTGACTAACAACTGGTCAAAGAAAAGCCATATTTTCAAAGAGCATCATAACAAACTCTGCCTGACCTGTATATGACGCTTTCCACGAGTGTCATTTGAACGTGATGCGAGTGAGGGGCAGTAAAAAAGAAACACGGACTGGAATACTTCTCCTAGTAGGAGTGTGACCGTTTTACCATTTGTTCCAAGTGTGGAACCCCATTTATCAGTAAAAGTTGTGTTGAAAAACATAATTACAGGTACTCCTCACTTAACGGCCGAATTCAGTTCCTAGGACCAGGTTGTTAGAAGAATTGGTCGATAAGTGAGGACCTGTGTTATTTCACGCTAAGGGGGCGATGTCATTGAGAACACTAGTATAGTGAATACTGACAGATTGCGGGAACGAGGCTGAGAACGATGATGAGATGTATACAGTGTATGCAGTATATATAGTGATTATAGTATATATAGTGTATATAGTATACATAGTGTATATAGCGTATATAGTATATACAGTGTATAAAGTACACATAGTGTATATAGCGTATATAGTATATACAGTGTATAAAGTACACATAGTGTATATAGTATATAAAGGGTGATGTGCGATGAGATGCTTGACGCTGAGACACTGTGGTACTGAACACAGCGTACAATACAGACTGGTCGTAAGTCTGAACGGTCATTAAACACGTAAGTCATTAAGTGAGGAGTACCTGTATTACAATATGTGTCCACAGAATTATCAGTATATGCAACAGCACTTTTAAATTTAAGACAAACAGATTTGTAGTACAAAGATTTGATTTAAAAAAATTGTATAAATTGAAAGGTCTCACAATGCAGCCTATTCATCAGAAGATGTTGGCAAATATTTTTGAATATTGATTTTTGAATGATTTTGTCAAGTGCCGAACATATTTTGAACTGGATTTCCTGCAGTATGTGTTGGTTTTTATGCTCACAGGTATAATAGAAACATCCTCCCTGACCAGACCAAAAAACCTTTTCTAGCTCCCGAGTGACTCCATAGCCGTGATATTAATGCCGTGGCAGCAAGGTGAGATCATACATGGGCTCTGTGAGTGGGGAACAAAGTGCAGTTGTCTTGCAGACCACCATCAACATAATGATATGGCATACCTTGAATGCTGCGAGGAGAGATCAAGACATGGATATGACTCACACAGGCGTGCAAATACAGACACGCACATCGTGGCCCGACTCCTTTCACTGTGTGATATCACATGATGCATACCACACATACACTCCACCAGCATACGACAAGTCATGCAAACACATGTATAGTTCTGAAAAAAGTAAATGTCCCCGCTGGTTAAGTTGTGGTGATGTACAGGGAGTGCGGTGATGTACGGGAGTGTTCATATGTCACTTTTGGATATAAATCAGCCAAACAGTATTTTGCTTGGTTATTGATTGTAATACTTGGCAGGGATATGAGGGTAGCTTTAATGAGCGGTAACATGGGTACTGTATCATCACAACAGAGTGCCAGGCGATCAGACAGACAGAAAGCAACTTACCGTCTGAGAAAGAGCAGAAAGCAGGGGAGAGAAAGCAAAGTGTCAATCAGAGAGTGAGAAAACAAGGACCCGGAAGAGAAGGGAGGGAAGGGGAGGAAAGGAGAGAGGGTGAAGCGTTACAGCCAAATCAACCTGATCAGAGCTTGTGTTTGTGCTGCAAGGGCTGGATTCAGAGGCAGAAAATCAATGTACACAACCAATTTAGCACATTCAAGCAACAGAACTGAGTGCACTCTACATATTTATAGCATGGGAAAAATAGAGCATTAGTCATCTCTGGACCACATTATCCCCCACCAACACTAGAAGGCTAAAGATGAAACACAACAATATGGTGTGTGTCGCTCGCAGTTTGAAACAGGCATCATCATTCCAGTAGGCCGGTATCCGGGGAGTTAGCGGCACCACTCTGATCCCTTTACTGTGATACGATTTCTGCAAATGTGGTGCTGTTGCTAACAGTGAGTGCAGACTGGCGGTCAGTGGCGGCGTGTCTGTGTCTGGCGTTTGCCTGTGGGGTTGAGTTATGTCCTTACCTTTAAGAGCGATGACCTTGCTGGCGGGGTTCATGATGGCGCTGTCAGCAGAGATTGGTCTTCTGATGGGATTAGTCGGGTCGGACATGTCCACAATCACCACCTGGTTCTGCTCGCCCACCTTCTCTCTGATGCAGATGAACTTGTCCGACTCCATGGTCAGGTAGCTGAATCCAATGTTGGCTGGATTCACTCCCAGGTTCTGCAACTGCAAGATTAAAAAACAAACGGAAAAAAAAACAAAAAACAGGAAAATCTGGTATATTAATGATCACAATACCGATTGGACAGGTTGGTTTATGGGCTGGAGTGAACATACAACAACAACAACAACAACAACAACAACAGCAGAAGAAGAACTGTAGCAAAGCTGGAGGTGCCCGCATCTTAAGATGAAAATAAAAAATGAAAGTGTTGGAATATTCCTAGCAGGAGGATCTTAAGGGTTCTGGAGGAGTCCAGCATCCACCAGGAGAGCTAAAAATGGAATGGGAAAATAAACATGGCAGTTACTGACATTTGACTTGAAATAATAAAAGTGTAGCAAGCTGAGCAAAACGGTGTTTCCATCAAATTAACAGTAGCTCTGCTCCAGTTTTCCAGGGATAATAATGAAGGATTGCTTCTCGGGCAGGAGGCTTTTTGTGAATAGAGCCAGGGAACAAATATGCAAACAGCAGATAAAAGGATAAAAACAGAGATTAAAATAGCTGGTAATATCCTGTTGCACACACTGCACCCTTTTCTGTGCAATGTTTAATGACAGAAAACCTATGCATTCAAGGAATCAAAAACAATGATACGATTTAAATACTGATGATTGCCTGTTTATAGCAATACTTCTTAAACAACATCTATAATTATCTGTAGCCTAATAACTATTTAGCCAGCCATCATTATTATCATCAGATCTTCTAGTATTAATAGGTATGGAACTTCCCCAATCAAGAGGTATCTGTTATACCAATGAGTCCATATCTGGATCCCCATCAAAGCACTATCAGCAAATCCATTTAATTTACTTCACACACTTACACTTACCCCAAGACCCGACGACACTGTGAGTAGGTCAGTGTTAACACCTCCTAGTATGACTTATGGTAGTAGAATCCAATCTCCATGCAAAACACTTCTTAAGTTCAATTAGCGCTAAACAGAGAAATTCTTGTGTCCATAATCAAATTGGACCGAGCTGAGAGAACTAACCATGTGGCCCTTACTGATGACCAGCAGCCTCTATTATGCAGTCTGAGGCAAGAGGAAAGGAATCTTCACACTACTCACTATAGGACAGTGCTATCTGCCCATCGTTCTCTAGTGCAGAGAGAGAGAGAGAGCCAACTCCAAACTGCAATGCCCTTCTAAATCACTTCCAAAAGCACAATAGAAAAGATATAAACAGCCTGGTCAGGGTGCACAATGGGCTATAGTGGTCATACTGCACAGAAAGGTTGTGGTGGGTCCCTGTAATGAATCATTTCCACGTCAAATGAAACCACCCATATTGCCCGGAACGAGGTCAGAGGTTTGCATCTTCATATAGACACAGTCAGTCTGTGCAAAGTTATAGGGAAATATGAGAACAGGCCTCAGAAACAAAGGGGGCACAGATGGGATCTGTGGTAGTTAGAGCCGCACGCCGCATCCCTCCAAGCTGCTAAGCCATCTCTGGGACGGGAAAGGAAGAGGGCTGCAGATAGACAGCAGAGGTGAAACATGAATATGACTGCGTGGGGGGTGGTTGAGATAATGTCATGGATGATATGGTCTTGAGTGTGTCTCAACAGCTTGCGGAATAGTCTGGATGGAACCTGTCGTGAAAATTTAAGGAGGGAGGTTCAGGGAAAACCAATGTCTGTTCGCGTCCACTAACTCCTGCCTTGAGTAATGTACGGGTTAGGGTGGGGTGGCTGACTCACCGGACACACAGACAACTTCCCCTTTCGTACGCACAGACACAGCTCTAAACATTCTCGACTAAATCGCTATTTAATGACCACCTAACGTGCCCAGTCGAAAACATACACTTTGTAAACAATCTACAGTCTGTACATGAGGACTGACTCCAGTAAAACATTTTCTAACTAACACACACACAAAACTGTCATCTGACTGGGATAGCGTTATTATAACAAAGCTAGAAGAACACAAACATAGCTTTAGGGTAGTTGGCAAGTCGTAGATTGTGAAGTCTCCCCACAGATTCATCACCTTTTCTGCCAGGAAAGGAAAGGAGTGTTAGATCCCTGGGGTGATGTGCAAGCTCCATGAACAACACTGAAAGATCTGCCAACGTTAGCACTTTGTATGGGCACGTGCACAAGCTTAAACCTATTTTTCATTACATTTAAATTCATAGAGGGATTATATGTAACTCAATTAGATTAAATGCCAATTGATATAAAAGGGTAACCCAGACAATAGGAGACAGAAATACAACTCGCCTCATTGTATTTGGGACCATGTTCAAGTTTAAGTTTATAAATCATATTCATGCAAGCAACTAGCATTTATGCCTTTTTTGTCAGTGAATGTTATAGGCCAGAGAGTGTGTATCCTATTTTAAATTTGCATTAGAAGGAAAAAAAATCATGTCCTCGCCATGTGAGTGAGTCCCTATCACAGTAGTCTCTATGTCTACCTTAACTTGTCACAGACACGCAAGCACACCCCAACCAGCTGCTGTCACAGCCACATCTGTGTTCTGTTGGACCGAAAATTATGAAATTGTTTTGCCTTCCTGCTTCCTGTCCTTGATGTGATTTACTGGGCTTGCTTAGCTCATTTGTCTGCTGCGCCTGTTGGTCAGACGCCACGGCATCATTTCACTGCTGCGCACACACAGTACACCACTGAGCAGTGTGTGAGCAGCTGCCTTGCAGCAAGTTTCATTCCTCTGACCTTACTCTGCAGGAACAAATCCATGAGTTGTGATGCTGCAAGGCATTGCAGGCAATTGAGTAGATGATTGCACGGTCAGTCATATCAAGGCAGTGTAAGCTGCCTTAGTTTGACATCATAATTTCCACAAGCAAGCAATCTCTTATCATCATCATCCATCTTGCTACGAATATAATTCAAGAACCACAGGCTGGACAGCGTAGTTGTGTACTCCACATTCTGTTGAACGAGAAACAACTAGGACGCAGACGACTAAATCTACCCAGTCAATGAATTACACACGTTAGGACTTAGCACTATCGACTGGACTGGACCAGTGTAAAAGAGGAAAGGAGAAAAATGCAGGAGCATAAATGTATATACAGTTGAATGTTAATGACAGTGTGGCATGGGAAAAGCACGGCCAAGGTGCCGAGGTGGATGAACAGTCTGAATAGTGTCGATTCTCCCACAACTGGAACAACAGAACTCAGAGAAGCACTTCATTCCCCACGTTCACATTAAGCATTTGCAGTCCTGTTAAGGGTTGAATAGTCAAGAACCTGATGTAAAATAACACAATTTTTGCTAATATTGATTGGTCGTCACGCTTACCCCCCATTTCTTTTCACTTTCCATGTAACCATATAGGGTCATGTTATTTAGTCTTGTAGTATCTTTGTTGAAATGTCAAACTTGTGTCAAAAAGAAATGTTCAGCTTTTACACTTTCTGTGACATCTGCCAGTGTAGGTCACCACAGAGACTATATAGCCAGCCACCCCCCAGAGATCGCTCTCTTTTTCTCGCTTCTCTCTCCCCTGTCTCTCCATGACTCTCTCGCTCTTCTGGAAAAGACCCCTTCCCTTTTTTTTCCCTCTCTTCTTTATCTCTTTTCCGGAACAGACCCCTGGTACATGCTCTTAAAACCTTGTACCAGCACTTAATAAATAGCGCTTAATATATATATATTCTAATATTTATCTTTATTCACCTAATCACTGTTCTGTCTCCTCCAGCCTACATTAAAATCAACCATCAAACCACAGTTTTGCCCTAGAACGCAAAAAAGGGCGAAAAAACGTGAAAAATCACGCTTCAGCCAAACTCTACCACTACCTGGGTCCAAGTTCTTGTTCTTGTTTGTGGTTCTATTTTGTAAGGCTTCTGAACCCCCAGGCACAGACTGCATTGAAGGAGAGCATTAAATACCAGGCTGAGGGAAAAAAAAGCTAAACAACTTGAGGCCAAAAGTCCTGGGTTTGCAAATTCCAAGCATATTTCACTTTGCTGGAGCCACCTAGATTCACAGGGGGATATGAGTGGAGCAGAGCCTGGACTTCACGGCAGGATTGGAACAAAAGAGCACACGCGAGCCCACCGCTTATCAACGTGCGCCGAACCAGAAATTAGAAAAAAAAAATGTATCTGAAGGCGATTTCGCTGAGATTTTTTTCGTGCCAAGGCCCAAGGGGAATCTGATGCCTCGAGGGGCAGGGAATCGTCTATGCAACCCTCTGGGCAGGTGCAACACCGGTGGTCTCAGGGATGGACCAGGTCTGGAGGCCTGGGGGCTTTTCTTGGCTGCCACAGTTTGGCGGATAAGGGATCTTTGGCTGAGCAAGTAGGGCCACTGGCCAGAGGAAGGCAGCAGAGGGGGGTGGGGTGGAGGGGCTCACTAGTGAAAGGCCATTTCACTGCCTGCTGTTACCATAACAACGGGCTACATAAAAAAAGGGGGGGGGGGCTACAACGCGTCATAAAGTTTCCTTTTGGTGCAAGACACTCAATTAAGTCGTGTGTTCTAATGGCTTATGAGGAAGTAATTATCAAACTAAACAATCTAAATCCACCACCGTTGGGTCCACGGGTGGAACTCGGGCTGGTAAACGTCATAATTTGGTGCACACACGGTGGGAGGGCTGTTCTGTTCTGGACCTATTCTCCGACACCGCGGTCGCTTCCCAACTCTCCTTCCCCCACCGTGGACCGCGTCGCTCACGGCTGCCCCCCGTGTCGTCGCGGGGCGTTTTGTGTTCCGTTGGCAGGGGCGTAGCGCTGCCAAGTGTCACCCGGGTTCCAGCTGAGCCCCGCCGCTCCCGGCCGCCCCGGCTGTCAGAACGCCGCAGTCGGCCGGACGCGGTCCGAGCCCCCCCCCCCCCCCCCCGCCGACCACACCGAGTCGAACTCTGGTGCTGCGGCGCGTTCGCAGCCTCCTGCGCCGGTCGCCGTCCGGCTGTCGGATTTCTACAGTGTCATCATCCACCCGGCAGCAGAAAACTAGGCCCGGGGCTATATTCAGCCCCGCAGCCCCCCCATGCTCCGAAGCCCTGCTGCGACACGGCGTGCGCGGCCGCCGTCCGCCCGAAATAAACCGAGTTGTGACTCATTTAAGGTTTGTTTTGGTTCTGCGGTTCGCCGCCGCCTTACCTGCAGATGCTCCTGGAACCGTATCGGCAGTATCTGAGCCATCTCTGGGAGAGGGGGGCCTCCCTGTGTGGGAGAATCCGCGAGGAAGGAAAAAGGGGGGGGGGGAAGGGGACACCGAGGTGACCGGGTGTCGTTTGTCCGCCGCCCGCGTCCTGTTCCGTCCCGAAAAGCGCACCCGGGGAGCGGGGAGAGTGGAGGCTCTGCGCTGGGTCCACTGGCTGCTCTGGAGGGGGTGGGGGGTGGGGAGTGGGGCGGCGAGACTCGCGAACGACTCGTCCGCGGCGAACCGAGATTCTTCGGTGGTTCTGGGGGCGGGAGTCGCTCCGGGAGAAAAGGAAAAGAGTCGTTTCAGCGTTTCGTTCGTGACTCAGTGGAACTGCGGCCGATTCTCGAACCTCGATTTGAAGACGGGAAGAGGAAACAACGCCCAAATGCCCTCGCAAACTGAAATCAATTGGGTCCAAATGAATGCGGGGTGAAGACACGAGTCATGTGTAATATCAGTCATAATTATTATTATATAATTTATCATATAATTAATTTATGATATATCTTTTTTTTATGATTAACACAAATAATTTTGAGAGAATGGGGCTCACTTTCTTCCGCCCAAATCAGTTAATTCTGACAGAATTAAATGTCGTCTCGTCGTTTTGCGTTTGCCAAGCCTCGTTCATGTTTCAGCGGGAGTCCTGCCTCGCTCACCGTGCGCTGCACCGATCGGACCCAATGAACGAAGGTTCGGAAAATCGAACGATTCTTTATTTATTATTATTATTATTATTATTATTATTATTATTTTATTTTTATTTTTATTTATTTTTTTTACTGAGTCACACGCCAGGAACCGATTCTTAAAAAAAGAGCCGAACCTTTCATCACTCGACTGCTCCCATTCAGCAGCCCCCCCTGCAACAACCCTGGGCCCAGAACCCGACACCTCCGCCGAGGAAAGTAGTCCACGTGACTTAAGCATACAGAATACTGTGGTGACTAACGTTTAGCCCGGAGTTGTGACGATGGAGGGCCGCGCCTTCTTGAACTGGTTTATTTCTATGTGATGATTCAGTTCGGGGGGCAGCACCCACTGTGGCATTTTGTAAATACCAATGCAGTGGAAGGAAACTGGGATGTGCTGTGTGTATCCCTCCGCCGCGGCCCCTTCCCCCCCCCCCCTTCCCCTACCAACTTGGAAGTCGGGGCTCGTGACGAGCGCCCCACCTTTTTCGTATTTGTGCAAGTGTGTGTGTGTGTGTGTGTGTGTGTGTGTGTGTGTGTGTGTGTGTGTGTGTGTGTGTGTGTGTGTGTGTGTGTGTGTGTGTGTGTGTGTGCGTGCGTGCGTGATTTAAAAGTGACTGCTTTAATATTTGACAGGGGTAACTGCTTACATGCAATTCATTGTTGCTCCCTCAGTTTGACAAAAATTGGGCCATTAAAATCATGAAAAAAAGAAATAATAATAATAATAATAATAATTTCAACCTAACTAACTATTCTGGATGAACCCAAACTGACTTTAATTCCCAGAAAACCAGTCCCCTACCTGATCTAAAGGTCCATAATAATAACAATAACAGTTCATACTATACTGTCATGTGGTTCTTAACCTGCCCTGTACCTACCTTTATACTTTATTGAATAATAGACTTGTGATTTGTCAAAAAAAAGATTCTGTCTTAAATATTGTTCAAATTGGTCTTAAAAAGCTCTTTCAAAGTGTGACATTTAACATTCTCATAGCTGCCGACATCCTGCAACAGGTCCCTCCCATCCCATTTTCTCACTCTGATCATTTTCATGATCTCCATTATCTTCCTCTCCTCTGGCTTCACTAAAATATAGACTACAGACTACAAATAAGGATTGTATTGTGTTATTAATTCAGGCTTTCTGTCATTTCTCTTCTGGGAAAACTCTGTGTTTTGGTCACGCTGACTGTTACTCACGGTTCTTGTTGAGTGTTGTGTGACTCAGTGTTCCAGTATGGATGTAGACGGAGGACATTTTCTGTCACAAACGCTGGCTTTGGCACAAAAAGAATGTGCTTGGGTTGTAACATTTAGAAGGTTTTCCCAATCACATTTCCCGTTTAACACGGCAGATCCACCAGATAAAATGAAGATAAAACTAACTTACAATGACTTCGCACTACATAGCGGTATTTATTGTTACACTAATGTCTCTGTCGCAATGTAGTTTGAATGTTATCCTCCCTTGTAAGTCGCTTTGGATAAAAGCGTCTGCTAAATGACTAAATGTAAATGTAATGTAAAGCTTAAAAGTACAATGTAAATACTAGGTGGGTATATGAATTCATGCACGCACTAGAGTAAAAATCAATACTGTCGAATTTACTCGAACAGTAATTTGTAACATATCGATCGTTGAAACGAATGCATGTGTACGGTAGAAACATCTGCAGGGAGATATGTATTTATAGTAAATATCCTAAATCTGTTGACACCAGCAGAGCAGCGGGAGCTTTAAGCTGTTGTTGTTTCTTTGGGCGTTTGGGTTGTTTCATTTAACTGACGGAGCTTTTCTTTGGGCGTTTTTTGGGCTAAAGTTAATCCGATGCTGAGCCTTAACATAAAGATTGTTATTTGACGACACAAATGAGATGGTTGTTGATAACCAACATTTCAGCTCTGGGGTTTACCATCGGTCAGAATCTACCGAGCGACGCAAATCTAGACAAAGCATCCAAACAGCAGTTGTCGTTTGTCTTTTTACCCGTGCTGTCCGCAGGCGTGGCGTACAACACAGGCCATTGCATCTAAGACAGAGTTAAACTGCAAGTGATTCTCAACCTGCAAAGCCACTCTTTATTCATCATCAAGAACCGCTTCCAATAACTCTGTGCTGTGGACGACCCGCGGGGCGACGAGGGCCTTTCTGTTCTACACGATGGTCCCCCCCCCCCCCTTTGGGGAAGGATCTCACCTTGTTTTGATCAATAAAAAAGTAATCATCGTCACTTCTCCGAGAGGGGGGCGCATCACCACGGGCGAGACAAACACAGAACCAAACAACAACGTGTACATGGGAAAATATGAACATAGAAACGTGCATGTGACAAAATATTAAGTTGACGAATATTGAAGCTGCAATTACCGCGGGTGACCTCATCCTGTGATAGCTATGGCAGCAAAGGAGAGAGAGGGAGAAGGGTGTAATCAGGAGGGTGTTCAGGGCAGGTTCTGGTAGTGTGTGTGTGTGTGTGTGTTGTGTGTGTGTGTGTGTGTGTGTGTGTGTGTGTGTGTGTGTGTGTGTGTGTGTGTGTGTGTGTGTGTGTGTGTGTGTGTGTGTGCGCGTGTGTCTGTGTCTGTGTGTGTGTTCAAGACTTGTCCCAATTAGTTCTGGTGAATGAGGTCACAACTACAGTACATTGCAGCGCCTCCAAGCAGCACCCCATGACCTCAAGAAAGCTCAGAGCAAGATGCACCGCAGCCACAGACGACCCCCCCTTCCAACCCACGGCGAAGCCGAGAACCTGTCGAGGACCTGCCGAGCAGCACCCACACATGACCCCGAGGTGCACAAACCAGTGCCAGAGAGCACAAACTGACCCGCACGCCTGAAGTGCACACATGCAGCCCACCCCTACGTGCAGGCGTAAGACCCACCCGCAAGCGCAGAACCTGAGCCGGGGCACCAGGCAAGGACTACGGGCCCGGAGCCGACTGACTGACGCCACAGCCGAACACAGCTGCCAGGAGCAAGGGCCACCCGGTCGCCCCCCACCCCCCAGTCAACCACACACGCACACCAACCCACCGGCACCCCAGAAACCCCAGTGCTCATTGTGTGCTGTTTGTGTGTGCGGCGGCATTCGCAGGGTGTAGTGGTGCGAGTCATCCAAGCATGTCGACCCCCGAATCACTCGCTCCGCTTCTGCCTCCCTTTCAACTACGCTAATTATTCTGGATGAACCCAACTCACTTTGAATCCAAGAAAACCCAGGCCCACAGTAATAATACCAGTTCTTATAGTCGTGTAGTTCATAACGGGTTCAGGTTAGGTGGCGGCTTGGCGGCTCAGTGGTTAGCACTGTAGCATCACAGCAAGATGGTCCTGGGTTCAGCAAGGTCCTTCCTGTGTGGAGTTTGCATGTTCTCACCATATTTGCATGGGTTTCTGGCGGGTGCTCCAGTTTCCTCCGACCATCAGAGACACGTATGTTAGGGGTTAATACTCCTGTCGGTGCCCCTGACCAAGGCCAAGGAGTTGGGCCCCGGATGCTGAACTGCGGTTACATAGGATTGGTCAAATGCAGAGGACAAATTTCATTTTGATGTATGCAAGTGCTGAGAAATGACAATGAAGTCATCTTTGCCTGCCCTGTTTCTAAATATATATACTATAGTACACACCTTTATACTTTGAATAATAGAGGGCTGATTTGTCAAACAATCTGTTTTAAATGTTGTTTAAATTGGTCTTAAAAAGCTCTTTCAAAGTGTGACATTTAACATTCTCATAGCTGCCGACATCCTGCAGCAGGTCCCTCCCATCCCATTTTCTCACTCTGATCATTTTCATGATCTCCATTATCTTCTTCTATTCTGGCTTCACTTAAATATAGGCTTATATACAACTGAGGATTCTATCGTGTCATTAATGCACGATTTTTGTCATTTCTCTTCTGGGAAAACACTGTGTTTTGGTGACGCTGACTGTGTGTTACTTGTTGAGTTTTGTGTGACTCAAGAGTTCCAGAAAGGACGTAGACGGAGGACATTTTTGCACAAAAGCTGGTGTTGGCACAAAAAAGAACCAATACCGTCAAGTTTGATCTATTAGTAATTTGTAACACATTCATAGTTTAAATTATGCATGTGTACAGTAGGAACATCTGCAGGGTGATATGTATTTATAGTAAATATCTTAATCCTGTTGACACCAGCAGAGCAGCAGGAGCTTTAAGCTGTGGTTGTTTCTTTGGGCGTTTTTGGGCTGTAGACCTTTTGTGCCAACATTTTGTGTTTGTGATTTTTAAAGTTAAACTGATGCTGAGGCTTATTTGGGAAGATTGTTATTTATTGTACACAAACGAGATGGTCGTTGCAAAGCAACATTTCAGGTGAAACAGTCTTGGGGTCGACAATCCGTCAGAATCTACCGAGCCATGCCGAGCCATCAAGACAACAGATTTAATTTGAAATCAATGGTTGTAAAATAAATGTAATGTAGTTACAAGGAAAGTGGGTTGTGTGGCTCCTCATTGATGCACAGGGGGGGATTACTTAATCAGGAACTAAGATATGGGCTGTAACAAAAGGCAACAATATAAGGGAAATATAATGCGATTAATAGTCACTGGCCATTGAGCTGACTGTCCGCTCACCACGTCCAATGAACCGTCTTGAAAAATGATTTGACAGCGTATATTTAGTAAAAGGAGCAAGAGGTATGATAATAAATTAATCATCATCATTCCCACCAGACTAACTTGTGTAAACTGATTTTTCCACACCAAAATTCATACCATATCAAACTATAAATAAACTTGTCCAAGACTATACTTAAATATATGAAATGATCAAATCGTATCTTGAGAAAGTAGTTCATGAAAAATAAGATCACACATAACTCAGCATCACACAACAAATATTTCTAACCATACTGCCAAAAAAAATCATAAAACTCTGTCTACAAAGTAAAGAAAATGAACATATGACCTTCCACTGATGGTTAGCAATGGAGAAATTAATCCCAGGACATCAATCCTGACATAAGACTTTGATTTTTATAAAATAAATGTCCTTATGTTGACACTGGATATCATTACAATGATGGACCACTCAGTTACAAATAGTTAGAAAATGATAAATAAAAATCATTATTATCAACTGCTCATTAACTTATAGTTTGTTAAGAGCCAGAAATCAAAGTGTTTAAATTGAAAATTAAATTAAATAATAAAAGTGGTGTAAGTGCAGTTTTCAGGGGCGGACGGGGTGGGTGAGGTACGCGGTGTGCTTGGCCTGACTCTTGCTGTCGATCAGCAGGAGCTGGTTGCTCCGGTGATGAGAAACGATCTCCTGGAGCCCGCCGAATACCTGCGCCAGGGGCGGGGGGGGGGGGGGGGGGGGGGGTGGTGGGAAGGGAAATGCGGCAGGAGATGGAGACGATAAGATAAGGAAAGGAAGGAAGGGCCCACTGTTCCGTTGGCTGAGTGCGGCGTGTGAGCGTGCACGCTCACATCCCCCGAGGCGCTGGAAACTCATCATACGTTATCATAATCTCAACGCTTTTCTCAAGCGTCATAACTCACTTACTGGTGGTCGACCGTAGGCCGAAGTTAAGTCACACATAATAATTCGCATTGAAGGCGAGCTATCCTAACTGTACATTTTCTTTCTTTTTTTCTTTGTATTTCTGGTTCTCTCCCGCATCTTCTCCTTTTTTCCCCTCGCCCCTCTCACTGGATGTTTACCTCCTCGTTCTTCTTGCCCTCCTTTCCGAGGACGTAGCCCCTTGTCTCCTCCAGGAAGCGTATGGGAATGTTGTAAACCTTCTGTCTGTAGAGCACGGCCAGGGTGAAGGGCTGGCGGGGATTGTGCACCGAGCTGTGCCGCACCAGGAAGGCGCCGTCCTTCGGGACAGAAAGAGAAACCCTGAGAAAGAGCAAATAAATACCAGCAAAATGGGAATTAAATTAGAAGGGGGAGATAAGGGGAAGGAGGCAAGAAGGAAGAAAGAACTAAGGAAGGCGGTAGGAACTAAGGGAAAAAGGAAAGGAGGGAAGGAGAGAAAGAAGGAAGGAAGGAGCAGAGGAAGGGAGGACGAAGGTAGGAAGGAAGGATGGAAGTAAGGAAGGCAGGAAGGAAGCAAGGGAAAGAGGCAGGAAGGGAGGAAGGATGGAAGCAAGGAAGGAAGGAATGAAGGGAAAGAGAGGATAAAGAAAAGAGGAAGGATGGAAGTAGGGAAGGCAGGAAGGAAGCAAGGAAGAAAGGAATGAAGGGCACACACAAAGTATCTGGACCCTAACACCGTGTGACTGAATGTGTGTAGTTTCTGTAATGGCGCTTCCGTAAGCAACAACAAAGGGACAGAGCCCCTTGTCCAGTGGAGGAGGAGGAAGGAAGGAAGGAAGGAAGGAAGGAAGGGAGAAAGGAAGGAAGGGAGGACAAAGGGAGAAAAGAGGGAAGGAAGGATGGAAGGAAGGGTGGCAGGAAAGAAGGGAGGACGAAGATAGGAAGGAGGGAAGAAGGGAGCAATAAAGGGGGGAAGGATGGAAGGAAAGATGGAAGTATGGAAGTAAGGAAGGAAGGGTGGCAAGATGGAAGAAAGTGCGGAAGGGACGAAGGAGGAAAGGAAGGAAGGATAGAAGGGAGGGTGGAAGGAAGGAAGGAATGGAGGACAAGGTAGGAAATAAGTAAGGAAGGAGGGAGGGAAGGAAGGAAGGAAGGAAAAAAGGATGGAAGGGAGGGTGGCAGGAAGGAAGGAAGGAAAGAAGGAAGAAAGAACTAAGGAAGGCAGGAAGGAACTAAGGGAAAAAGGAAAGGAGGGAAGGAGAGAAAGAAGGAAGGAAGGATGGAAGTAAGGAAGGCAGGAAGGAAGCAAGGGAAAGAGGCAGGAAGGGAGGAAGGATGGAAGCAAGGAAGGGAAAGAGAGAGTAAAGAAAAGAGGAAGGATGGAAGTGGGGAAGGCAGGAAGGAAGCAAGGAAGCAAGGAATGAAGGGCACACACAAAGTATCTGGACCCTAACCCCGTGTGACTGAATGTGTGTAGTTTCTGTAATGGCGCTTCCATAAGCAACAACAAAGGGACAGAGCCCCTTGTCCAGTTGAGGAGGAGGAAGGAAGGAAGGAAGGAAGGAAGGAAGGAAGGAAGGAAGGAAGGAAGGAAGGGCGGGCACACACATAAAGTGTCTGGAATGTGTACGGTTCCTGTCATGGCGCTAGGGGGGCCCACCCCACTCGTCCAGCAGCACGGTACCTTGTTGACTCTCAGCAGGAGGTCCTCAGCAGCTTTCCTCTTACAGTCACCAGCAAACCACTCCCTCTCCTGTGGCACATCATCCCATTAACGCAACGGTAAAACGGCCCAAATGAAACATTTAAGCGGGGTCATTTAGACGAGTACCTCATTTCCCGGCGCTTTGGTCACTTTCATCCGAGTCGACGGCGCTGCAATCAACGAGAGGGAGAGAGAGAGAGAGAGCGAGAGAGAGACATTATCCGCGAGGGTTCGGGAGCTCCGGGTTCAGAGGCGACCGCGTGTCAAGAAACATATCCGGGCCCCCCGGAAAACCAGTACGAGGCGAGAAGATGCGTTTGTTGTTGTTTTTTGTAGTTTACCTTCTGGCTTTGGATCCACAATCATAGCGGGCGGAGAGCTGAAATGGAGACGGCCATACTGGTATTTAATACGTCCCCGCATCCCTAAAAGAAGATGGGTCGGTCGGCCTCAGCAGCAGTGCGCCCATCTCACCTGGCTTTGGCGTCCTTGAGGCCGACCGGCAGCGGGGGCTTCGCGCTCGGCGTCGGCGGAGGGAGTTTGACGGGAAACACCGAGGGTCTCACCTCAGGGCGGGGAGCTGGGTGGGCGGAGGGCGTACCTAATTATCAAAAGTCCTTCGCGGCTATGATGCGTTAACCCTGTGAGGATCTGTATGGATAAGGGGTGTCACACATGCTCGGGCCACCATCCGACCCGCTGGGATGTTCGGCCCCAAAACATTTGGACACCCCTGGTCGAGACACTTTTACGTCAGTTATAAATGTTTAGGAAAAGTCTTTTTTTTTGTTGTTGTTTTTTTTTACCTGTTTTCAGCTCAGGGAAGGAAGGCATGACTGAACTCTGGAAGAGGGAAGCTTCAGTAAAATCTCAAATGTTTCGACAGTTTTCTGGTATCACACTGAGAGGCAGACGCAGGACGAGCGATATGTGAGACGGGATAAGACAGCACTCCGCCGGGGGAGTTTCAATTGAACCACGTTTAAGAGAAAATAATACCCACAGACTTGGCTCTGGGCACTGGAGGTTTCATCCTACGGACAGAGGGGGAAGCTGAATTTAACGGCATACATTGTCTAAACTGTACCAAAGCACATGAAATATTATACGGTTACTTACTAAAGTATGAAATGGCAAAAAAAAAAAGAAGAAAAAAGGTATTTCAAATTCCGCAGATCATGTCTGAGACTCTTACATGGGCATGGGATTTGTCGCTGCAGTTGTGAAGGGCGTCGCTATTCTTATGGGCCCCCGTGGAGTCGGAGGACATGCTGATTATTTGGAGGAAAACAAGAATTTTCACCCAAACAAATTCTGAAAAATTATATTCGTTTGTGTTCATACTTTAATATGAATATTTCAGAAAATCAAATATATATAATACAGCTGATAAGTGATTCAGACTAATAATCACGACTGTGGAGGAACTGATTAACATCAGTTAACCTCTGCAACCTACCCTCTGTTGGCTCTAGATACAGGTCATCATTATCTCCCTGAGACACAGAACGACAAACATTAAAAAAAAAAAAAAAATTAAATAAAAATAAAAATATCGGTCAACATAATGAGGATGCAGGTTGCCAGACTCACCTGTTCTTCATTTGGATCCAGGTACACATCTGAAAAGCAGAGCGGTTCTTTTCATGCCTCTTGGTGCTATACTGCCCCCTAGTGGTGCAAAGACCCCCCTAAACATGTTCCATTACGGCCTCAAGCATGTAAAACAACACAACATGTACTGGAAGCCAAATAATCTGCAGTTTTGTTAGTTATTACATATTACGTTATATTACGTTCCCTCAGTCACATCAGTGACATTCTACATAGGACGTCTGAATGATTTGACATGAGCCGCATTGGCGCCGGGGGTTACCTTCCTCAAAGTCCAGGGCGGGGCTGGGCGGGGTGGGTGCCGGGGCAGTGCGGACAGGCGGGGGCGCCACCTTTTTGAAGACCTGTGGCCTTTTCCCAGGCTTTTCTTTTCTATCCACCTCAGGAGCTGGAGAGAGGAACACACCGTATCGACAGCGAAGGCGGATTAGGAACTGCGCTCGTCACAGTTATTGCAGTCATTCTGCAGTTGTCATAGTTAGCTGGTGATAAGGCAGTTTGGTTGCACAAGGAACATGTATTAAATGCTTGCATAATAATCGAAATTATTCTTGAACACGATTCCATCAATTCCATCTATGTACGTTGTATGCAAATGCGACACAGGCACTAAAAGAAGCTGATAAATGTCGATGGATGACTCACCTTTTTTGGCGTAGGGATCAACGTAAAACTCCTCATCGTCATGTTGAGAAAGCTGCTTCTTAAAAGGAACAGACCATTTCAGAATGCAATTTAACACACCACCAATCCCCCCCCCCCCCCGAGAGGAGTCACGGACGATGCTAAAACGTAAACAGATTTGGCGAATGTAACTCCTCATATAACACCCAACAATATCCAGTTTCCTGACGGGCACGCGGAGGGACGGACCCACGAGGACCCACCGTCACTTTTCCCAGAGGCGGGAGTTTGGCCGGCCGCTGGGGGGGCGCGGCTTGCCTCTGCGGGACGACGGGATGGGACAACCGCTCTGCGGGGGGGGGGGGGGGGGGACAAGGTCTGCGGTGAGGTCAAGAGGTCACGGGCGGCCATTCCCTCTGTGTTCAGCTGTTACCGGGATTTGAGGAAGCGAGTGAGAGCGACGGCGCGGTTACCCAGATAAACGTTTTCCTCCGCCTGCCTCGGCGGGACTTTGGCGGCAGGGCGCTCGCACGGAGGAGCCTCATACATGTCTCCATCCTCCTCCTCCTGTCACCAGTGAGGACAATGTGACCATAGCATTAAATAATAACTAGGATGTAAAACAAATGATTTGAACAAAGATTGACGGGGGTCCAGTGATCCATTGAGATAGACTTACAAACTCATTGTCCGGCCACCCGCCGCCTGCATTTTGGTTTAAACCAGAGAATCAGAAATGACATTGTATTACAGGGGGAAAAAAGGGGGGGGGGTATAATGTGGTGTTGCAGGCATAGTGTCCAAAGTATTTTGAAATAAATTGTTTACTGTGTAAAGACAGGAGGAGGGGAAAGGAGTGGCCGCAGAGGTAAACAGAAATAAAAACGATCCTTTTAAATGGTGTTTCCTCATTCAAAATGTCAATACATCTCACCTATCCTTTTTGGAGGAGGTGGGGGCCCACTGTGCCTAATGAAGAGAAAAGAGAGGACATTGTGTTCAACTACATTTCTAAGTTTCATGCCGTGGAACGTAAGTGAAATGAATGGACGACATTAGACTGGCGGCGACAATACTTACAGGTTCTTAAATTTTCCGAAGAAGCTCTGAAAGAAAGAGAAAATGAACAGAGAACTCAGAGACAAACTGTACTTTCACAGCCATGGAGAGAAAAACAGGGCGGTAGAGAATTGAGTAGACATAGATAGACAGACAGACAGACAGACAGATAGATAGATAGATAGATAGATAGATAGATAGATAGATAGATAGATAGGGGGTATGTGTTGTGGAGATGGGATGGTTGGTGGATGGATGGATGGATGATAGGTGATTGGGTCAGGGTGGCTGCATACCTGTCGATTATTGGTTGGGCCAACGGGCCATCTTCACACTAACTCAGCATAGAAGCCGTGTCATGGCATGTTCCATCTGCTCCTGGCTACTTCCACCTAGCCTCCTCTCTACAATAAACTGGTGTCTACAACACCCTGCCTTCTCTGCCGGAGGGCCCTGCGGTAGATGAAGCTGCTACAGTGGCACCTGAACAGGGACTGCGGCACGGGGAAGGGACACAGAGGGGCCGTTCGAAGCCGCCCTGGAGCCACCCGAGGGTCAACGGCCGGCCCCAGCACCAACCCTCTCCCGACTGGCAGCAGCAGCAGCACCTGGGGGTCTGGCGGAGGGCCGGGGGAGAAGCAGCTGCAGCAACCACGATGGGTAACCGTCTGCAGCTAGCTCCTCCACCCAGCAGCCACCTCCGGGACCATCCAGCATCCCAGCAGCCAGGCCACCACTCCAAGCAGCCCCTGCTGGAAGGGGACCTGTTAAATTTTTTTCAACGTTTGTTTGTATACGGTATGGAAACTTTTTTCTTAATTTTTGTTCTCTGCTTAGTTGTGGTGGGGGTCGTGGTCGGGGATGGTAGCTCAGGAGGTAGAGCAGGTGGTCTAGTGATCCAAAGGTTGCTGGTTCGATCCCAGGCTCCTTCTGCTAGCATACTGTAGTGTCCTTGAGCAAGACACTTAACCACTAATTGCTCCTGATGGCTGCGTCCGTCGGTCTTTGAACAATTGTAAGTCGCTTTGGATAAAAGCGTCTGCTAAATAACTAAATGTAAATGTAATGTGGTGGGTTGGGGAGGTAGGCTTCGGCCAGGAATTCTTCCTGGCCTCAGTTGGCTGTTGGGGGTATGTGGTGTGGAGATGGGATGGTTTGAGCAGCCACACCTGACCTGGGTCTAGGTGATTGGGTCAGGGTGGCTGCAAACCTGTTGCTCATTGGTTGGGCCAACGAGCAGCAGGTTCAAACCCGCATCTTCACACTCACTCAGCATAGGAGCCCTGCCATGACATGCTCCATCTGCTCCTGGCTAATTCCGCCTAGCCTCCTCTCTACAATTAATTATAGATCGGTTGACTCTGGTTAGATATTAGGGGCCTGCTATCAGAGCTGTGCTTAATGGCTGCTTTGTGTGGAAGGTCAGACAGAATGACGGCAACGCGCTACAAGGAAAAGTGTGTTGACATGAAGGCTGAACGAGCTTCAGACGCCGTCACACACGTATCAACACACTTCCTCCGAAATGTGAACCCTATCTGTTTAAAGTGAAAGAACAGAGGCCTCATATTATCAAGGGTGGACTCCCTCCACCCTTGATGCAAGGTGGAGGGAGTCCCCCGTTCGGCCTTGGTTTTATCCCCTTGACGAGGTCAGATAACAGCGTGGGAGCAAATAGGGAAGTGGAGATCTGTTTTCCTACAGAGCCTGTTCTGGTCCTGACAGGTAATGGAGGAAGTGTTCATGTAAATGATTACAGACGGAGAGACGGGAGAAGTGGAAAGTTATCCGTACCCATGCAACATCACGCTACGAAGTTCTATCAACCCCGACGCTTCCTTAGGACTAATACACGCATGTTTTCGCCAATAATAAAGGTTACTACCTCTATGTCAACATCAAAGAGACAAATGCATTTGTTGTTGAATTTGCATTTGTTCTGTGACCACACCTGCTTCCTCTACAAGGTGTCTCAAATGTAAAATGAGTGGGTGACATCATGTTATCAATAAGAGCAGTGTTTCGGGCCCAGCCGGCCACAAGGAGGAAAAGGGAAATGGTGCGTAACAGTACATTGTGTGTCAGAGCAGGGAAGGGCAGGACACAGTGATGACCATCATTCAAATCACGGATGAAACATGATCACTTTTGACAACAATTCTGAATCCTAAACTTCAACTGTATATATATATATGTGTATATATATGATTATTATTAATGATGTTATTTTTCTAATAATTATATAATTAATAAATGTGTATATATAATTATGATATTATTACATTTTTATAATAACTATTTGAATTTCGGATATTTCCTGTAAAAGTGGTTGTTTTATTGATGTTTCCTTTCCCCAGTGGAATAACTATTATTAATGGAAACAGCAATGCTGTATATACTTGCAAAATAGCACCTGCATACTTCTTGTGTCTGGTATATATAATCAATTAGACTAAAAATGACATTATACCGTACCTGTATTAATTAAGTTAGAATGGTTTCAAAGAGGCATTGAACTAATTATTTCTACATTTAAACACCAATTCCAGCTGCAGGCTGCACTCTCTCTCTCTCTCTGTCTCTCTCTCTCTGTCTCTCGCTCTCTCAAGCATTTCCTTTCAAATGTCACTCTGAACAAAACAACAGCAGCAGCAGCACTATAATGTAATAAAACTTTACCATTGTCATCAAGGTCCAGTCGGCTCAAGTCACCAGTAAATCCATTTGTTTTCGGTCTCGGTTGCAAAATGGGAGTTGGAGCGATAGAGAAAGGGAAGGGCTCAAACTGCTCTGCTGATCATTTGCATATCTGCCGCACAGGTCCCAATCATATCTGGCGTGGCGTCATACCCGCCGCACCGTGCGTCACGGTGCTGATGAGGTGGATAATGTGGAACCCGCCTGCCTCCAGGCTGCCCGGGGCTGCAGGGGCATCGTGAACCGCACGTGTTCTGACTGTTCTTTTGAGCATATTGATTTCCACTTCACCTCCCGAATGGAAATAAATCATCCGTCGTCATATGAACCCTAAAATCACCCCCGTGATCATGAGTAAATGAGCTTGGCTTTGATTACAAAAAAACACAAAAAAAACCCCACAACAAGCAGATGACTCTGAAGTTTTTCATGTAAAAGGATTTTTTTGTGTGTTTGCATTGGATTGATAATGGCTTAATGCATTGTAAACAAGTAGAGGAAACAAGGATTCAGAACTGAAAGTATGAAATCTTATCGTTAAAAGTATTTAATCTCTTTGGGATATCAGATAGATATCCTACTTAACTCACTACCACTACGCCGTGGACTTTGGTGGCAATTCTAGAAGAAAAAATGACAATACCAAAAAGCTTTCGCTTCTGTTCAAAATAACTCCTCTGCATACAGTTTAATCATTTATGACTCTAAGGAAAGTTGTCAAAGATGTTGTATTAGATGAATTATTAACCAAACCGGTTGAAGTCATCCAGGTAATTAATATGTAACTTATTGGGAATAAGTTACATATTATAAGTGGGAAATTCTGAGGCTGCCATTGAACCAACCGATGAGAACATTTCCAAAAACGAACGCAAATTATGTGCCATGAGTAATGTTTTTAAACTTGAAACTAATAGCCCAGAAAATGTGACTAAAATGATATGCCAGCAGTTAAACGATAACTATAAAACTTTTATTAAGGAAGTCAGGAAGTACACAAAGTAATATATTCGGCTATAATAGCAATAATAAATAATTTAACAAGACATTGTTACAACACACGTTAAATTTCCTACAAAACAACGTCACATATACGCATAAATATTAAGTTCATACAAGGTGCCTAAAAGCCTTAGGTCTATCACAAATACTCATAGAAAGACTAATTAACAAAAAATACGTTTAAGGAGGAGTCTCCATTAGCAGTGAAAAACAAGTTTGATTTAGCACATACTGTACGGTAAGATTCCTCCGGGTCATTTCGAATGTAAAATATGCATTTAAACACAATGTACTGTACATGTTACATGGCACGCTCAACCCAAACGCCAGGCGTGGAGAAGTCCTCGATAGATATTATTATTATTATTATTATTATTAAAAAACAAGAAATCATCGGTGCAGGCAGGCTCTTCCCCCTGCGTGGATCAAAAAACGCTGCAAAAAACACACGCAAAAGTCCACCCTGCCGCCTGCTCAAAGGCACAGAGGCAGGCGTGCTCCTCATCGGCTCTGAACCCGCAGAGAATCCAACGTTAGTACGCACTAACATATCAAATCAATGTGAAAAACAGGGGATAACAATTCCTTTAACGCAATGAGATACACAGATACAGTACACACGGACACGCTTGCAAGGTACTAACATACACTTTCTTCTGATGGCGAATTAGTATCCTTGAATTAAAATAAAAAACAAAATGCCCTCGCGGTATTTTAAGTGTTACTGACCAAAACGCCGACCACGACGGCCTCCCTCACACTATAAACACCGACGACGACAGCACCTGGCACCCTAAAAAATGCCCACACTCCATATAACATTGCATAACATTGAGCTGTAGGTTATTTCACGTCGCCCTCAGCTCCATGAAAGGCCTAAAGAACCAAGGAGCCGTTAAAAGTCACATGACACATGAGAACGGTTGCGTGGGAGGAAGAGCGGGCGCAGCTCGTCCACGGACCACATAATAACCAGACCCTATGGCCGCAGGCGCGGTGAGGGAGGGCGGCTTCGTTAAAAAAAAAAAAGATGACGAGAAAAGGAGACCCTCGTTGTGCGCGTCGGTTTCGGCTTTTCTCCTTGGGCGCCTTTTTTTTCCCTCAAGCTCGGTCGGAAGCGAGGGGCGTCCGTTTCGGTGATTCGGTCGAAAAAAATTGACAGGCGGGCGGGACTTCGCGACGCACCGCAAAGTCCCGTGTCCGTCTCAGGGGGCTCTATCTGTAAGCAACGTCCCCTCCATCCAACCCCGAAAAAAAAACAAAAAAAAGAGGCCTCACTGCTCGGCGTCCATTTGGCCGTTGATCCACCCGATGTACTGGGTGACGCGGGTGTAGACGCCGGGCTTGTCCTTGTGGCCGCAGCCGTCGCCCCAGCTGATCACGCCCATCAGGGTCATCCTGCCGTTTCTGGAGCAGACGAGGGGGCCGCCCGAGTCTCCCTGCCCACGGAACCGAAAATGGAGGGAACAGGAGAAGGAAGGACGGAGAACGAGAGGCAGAAAGGGAGGGAATGAGTCGCTGGTTAATGCAGGGGTCACTTGACGCGCACACGGGGTCATGGGACATTCAGGACTGATATATTGATATTTAATGGATACATTTTAAATAAATAAAAACTTAGGTAAATAGGTTTGAAATACAGTACAAGTTCTCTGTTATCCATATGGAGCTCCCTCTGTACTCCATGATAAAATAAAAGCAGCTGATGCAAAACTCCACTTCACAGGAAACAGTTGTCGGATATGCAATGTGGAATATCTGCTAATGCTCTTTCAGGTTTGAAAGTCCAGTAAAAAACATTCTAATTTAGCCCGAACCCGTTGCTTATACTGTAGGCCTAAATGTGAAGCATTACATTAGTGGTGTTTACTTCCGAAATAATACTCAAAAAATTAGAAAATTTGACAAACACTCAAATTGCTGTTGAATTTGGGGACATAAAAGGGGGGTTATGGGCCAAAAATCCCCTGTATTTTATTGTAATTATTATTATTGTATTTATTATTATTATTATTATTATTATTATTATTATTATTATTATTAAAACAATAACCTCTATTTGCACAGCACCTTTCATACACTACAAGCCGCTCAAATTACATTAATAGAAGGCGATCAAACAGTGACAATAATAAAGCAAGCAACCAAAATACATTTAATAAAAATACACATTTTCAGATTTGGGTCATCAATTTATAATAATGTAATTATATAATTATATCACTTTCAATTATTATTACTCCTCACAATAGTTTAGTTCTCCCCATAGTAGCACCAGATATGAATCAGTGAGGTAAAGTATGGGGCTCTCACCTTGCAGGCGTCGTCCAGTCCCCGAGTGTCTCCCGCACACAGCATGTTGGGCGTGACGGTGCGTCCGGACAGGATGTCCGGGACGCAGCGCTCCTGGGGCCACAGGCGCACAAAACCGCGCTTCACACGCTCCGAATATTCTGCGGCGACTGTGGAGAGAAATGGCGTTTAAATGGTGTTCGCTGAGTAACACGTTTTACGACGCCCTCTGCTGGTCCTTCAGGTACAGGTGCAATAGGATGCATCAAATAATCCTGTTTCGTGCCCGTTTCAAATAATGCACGTTTAATTGTAAGAAAGAAATGTAGTTCTTTGAAAAAATGTAGGCTAGGATTAGTAATATCAATATCAAAAACATCTATAATATCACATGCATTATCACACACACATTAACAGCAACGCGAAACAAGAAAATGACACGGAAAAGAACGATTTTTTCTTTATCATTATTTACACTCTTGAGCTTTTCCGTATCCGGAGATCTCGCACTCGGTCCAGTCTGGCAGGACCAGCCCCGGTTCTGGGAGACATGCAGGTAGAACCTCTGGAGAGTTCACTGCACAGAAGCCAAAGTCACCCTTCAACTTCAACAGAGCTGAAAGCAGAGAATCGGATCAATGGCTTTTAATTCCAGGGTCGTACATAATGGTTTGATAACGGAATTGTATTTTACACTCGCTCACTCACTCACTCACTCACTCGCTCGCTCGCCCACTCACTCACCAATGTCATTGTCAAAGGTGTCTTTATCAAAGTTCTGGTGGATCCAGAACTTCTCGACCTCGAAAATCTGCTCGTTGGTAGAATTCTTCTTGCGGAACGTTCGGCCCAGAACCACCTGCAGCTGTGCGGCTTCATACCTGTGTCAAACATTTGGGTATTTGGTACGTGAGTTTCAGGACCAAGTGTGCACGAGGGTGCGTGAGTGTGCGGAGACGATCATGATCCGGTGCGCGCGGCACCCACCCCTCCTCGAAGCAGTGAGCCGCAGTCAGAACCCAGCAGGAGTCGATGAGGATCCCTCCGCAGAGGTGGAAGTGCTTCTTGAAGCGGCGGCGGTAGACGTTGATGGCCGCCTGCCAGGGCTGCTCCGTGATGTCGCTCTCGCGGCCCCCGAACATACGCCACGAGATGCCGCTCAGGGAGTTGTCCATACGCTGGCCGCACGTTCCTACGGAGAGGGGAACACGCGTCAGGTTTTCGGGGGTTGTCGGCTAAACCCCGGAGATGCCTTGCCCGATGCTTGTTATTGCTGTTGTGTGCGCGGCGATCCGGGCAAACGAGCGGATAAAGTCTGGAATTCTTGTTTGTTGCCAGGAAAGGTGGGAAGTCCTACCGTGGTCGTCCGTGGTGGGACCTCGAGGGCCGAGGGCGGATATGGTCGTGGGATTTCTCGCTGAAAAGAGAAACATTTCCCATTTGAGACCATTTGTGATCCCATATGCAAAGCAAAAGCGATTTGTCGTAACGATCGCATGGGATCATACTCACAGCATTTAGCGATGTCGCACAACTCCCAGGTCAGCTTCATGTTCTTGTAGATGTGGCACCACGGACCGGCGTCACCGTCCGGGTTCCTGACAAGTTAAAAGAGAGCGGCAAAGTCCGAGATAAGTCTCCTGAGGCGGTTGCCGCAACATGCGTCGCGGATTGCAACGCCTTCTTGTTCGCGTCTGTGCGCCTGCGCACCTGCAGAAGCTGTGGCTGCCCAGCCCGGTCCTCAGGGCGTCGGCCCGCCAGGCATTGAAGAGCTTGCGTTTGACGAGCGGCGAGTCCCAGGGGAGGCAGCGAGAGCCGGTCTTGGTGAGGGACGCTGTGCCTCTGTACGTTTGGCCGGAGCCCTGGACGCACTCCTTGTCTGGAGGAAAAAAAGACAGCGGGAGAGAGGTCTCAGCGTTTGCGTGCATTCAGTAGCTCCACGTCTCTTGCCGTTTGCGGTTCACTGAATGTGAGGGACTTACTGTCCGGACACTTAGGCAAGGTACAGAACGCCCAGTCGACCTGAGTGCTTTTGTAGACGTAGCACCAGGGCGTGCTGTCATTGTCGGGGTTCCTGGGTGAGGAGCATACAGAGACGGAGATCAGAAATCTGCGGTGCGTTCTCAGAATTTTTTTTTTTAAATAAAACATTTAGTTCACCACACGACTGTACTAACAACGGGAAAAAGGAAAACGGCAATACGCTTTGAACCTGAGAATTTGCTGAAAAATTGCAATATACAATAAACCTGATAATTAACTACAAGATATAAACATTGGAAATACACAGTAAATGAAAAATTAACAATAAGAATAAAATAAACAATAAAATAACAAAAAAATGTAACAATGAATAGCAAAGATTTGGCAATCAACTTATGACAAATAAAGAACAAAAGAAAGAAAACCTCAAAATTACCAAAATGCACTAGAATACACCGAAGAAATAAACAACAAACAAGAAAAAAAGGTGGAAATATACAAAAAAAAAATATATATATATATATTATAACTATAGCGACATACTATAAGAAATGATTATTTGGGATAAAAGAGATGAACGTGATATACTGGTGTCGTACCGGCAGAAATTGTGATTGCCCAGTCCCAGGCTGAGCGCCCCGGGTCTCTTGGCCGTGAACTTTTTCCCCCTCAGGGAGGTGGAGTTCCAGTTGATGCACTCGGCTCCCGAATGGCTGATGCTCCACACTCCACGGTAGCTTTGGCCCTGCCCCATAACACACTTCTCATTGGTGTCTATGGGGGAAAGAGCGGCACAATATTATTATGTATAATGTACTCTGCTTGCATATGTGTAGTATTGATGTCAGCACCAGTTACTGACACTAAACTGCATATAAACAGGGATAGATTTAAATTATTCTATCAATCACTACTACCGCTATGGTTGACTATAGTTACGGTGGCTAATGAAAAATATTCCCAATATTCACAATTAAGCTTGAACTGAACCCGTATTTGACTAATAAAATATATTCATAACACATAAATGTTTTACCAAGTGCGGTGTAATGTCTGTAACACTGCAATTTGTGGTTTCGACCAATGAACACACATAACATTTGATGATCACAAATTAATTAACTTTCATCTGGTCGGTCCATTACCCGCCCACTGAAACCCCCCCGGCTGTGAGCACGGGATCTGAACAAGTCGAGCTGAGTAGGCGGAGTAATATAACAGAAATTACAATTCTGCGGAAAAAAAGAGAAATCTCCCATCCCAGAACCTTCATTTTCTTTCCAAGGTTTATGAGTCTTTCTGCTTTTCATCCAGACCACAAGTCCATGACGCAGATGAGCCACAGCCCAGTCCGTGACACCCTCCATAGTCACTTACAAGCTCATAGGCAAGGAAATGTTAATTAGCGTTGTGCCACTGTTAACTATTACGGTCTGCAGTGCCTCAGCGAGGAGCAGGTAATCCCGGCCGCCGGTTTTTCCACGTTTTCCATGGCTTCCCGAGGGCAGGACAAGTTAGTGGGATTTCCTACGTCTTTTCTACGCCTTTCTACGTCGTTTAAAGTCGCAATGCGAAAACGAAGTGAACAGTGGAGAAACACCATTGTTCCTCATGAAACGGAGGCGGTCGATTACTTACTGATCTCGCACTGCGCCCCCGAAAAGCCTGCCGGACATCTGCACAGGAAGTCGGAAGAGTAGACGGCCTCCTTACAGGTGCCTCCATTATAACAGCGGGAGACGTGGCAGTCTGGAAGAGGCGGACGGAGGTCAGGATTTTAATTAAAAAATATATATATTTTGTACACTAATTCTAATCCGTATATAACGTTCCCCCTGAAACCGACTTGATTTCTGACACACCAGAACTCTTATAGTTTAGAACACAACGAGGATATTATTTGTTGTGTTACGTCTACTCTTCGATACGACAGAGCCCCGCTCGCTTTCCGCCGAGCTGAACTTCAAGACCTCATGCTTTGGCGGACAGAAATGTGGTTGCAATTTGAGCGAGGGAGGGGCCCTAATGCCTCATGGGAGCCCGTCAATGGGGGTAAAAGTGCGTACGAGGCTTGGGTCTGGCAAGAGCACCGCATTCTGACATGCGGTGCGTAATGACTGAGGCCGGGACACAAAATAACCCCCCCCCCCGCCCAAAAAATAAAAAATAAAAAACATGCGAGATAATCTGCAAGATTAACAAAACATATTCATTGAAGGTGTTGGATTATAAAACGGTCGCAGCATGCAAGGTGCAGAATAATACTACAGGGAGCACCGAACAACATACTGTCAGGAAATAGTCGCTCTGATAGCAGACAAACAGAAAAGACCCTTAAAAAGGGGGAGAAAGGAGATGTATACAAGCAATAAAAAAACAAAATTAAAAAAAAAACAGTGGAAAGGAAAACAGTAGCGGAAGTCTGCTGCTGTGTGTGTGTGTGTGCGTGTGTGTGTGTGTGTCCACGGCTCCACTCACTGACGACGGGCACGTAATGACAGCGCTCCTGTCCTCTTAACGCACAGCGACAGTATTCGGCGCGCTGTCCCCTCCACCGCAGCCAAGCGTCCCCGTAATAACGCTCCGCTGACGTCTGACTATCCAAACAAGGTGCTACGAAGGGCGCGCACACACACACACACACACACACACACACATATAAACACAACAAAAAGAGGCAAACAAAGGGAATACAAGGAGGAAACAGGCGCGGCAGTCGTTAATATTATCATTATACTTAATGGAGTTACACACAAACAGGCCATGACAGCGCAGGAAGGCAACAAAACAAAAAAAAAAACATGAGGAAGAGCGGATGATCGACAGGAACCAGAAGCGTGTTGGTGAAATAAGTGCAGAGACGGTGGGTGATGGGGGGCCTCACAGGTGGTGTCAAAAGAGGGTGAAGACCTGTCGACACGCAGGACCAAAAAGGCCCGTCTAGGCGGCTGCCGGTCGCGCTCACCTCTGTAGAAACGGACTCCTCTCCGAGTGCGTCGGAGCTCGACCTGGAAGAGAGGAGGGGACGTGTGAGCGCGCGACTTCTCTCGCGGCCGCTTTGGGGAATATCTACGCAGCGTTTTTAA
>NC_137203.1:9807315-9854815 GCF_960531495.2 Zeus faber
TTCAAGTATATTCATATTTTACTAAGGATATTCCATGTCAATTTTCAAGCCACTAAAATTATACTTTGTGGGTTTCATAATAAGCCTTATAGTAAAGCCCCATGTAGTTCAACACTCTGCAGACGGATCCCTGCCTCTTGGGGGCGGGGCGGCCTGACACAGGACCGGTGACGTCATTAGCGGGTATCTGCAGCTTGTGCAGGTTTCAGGAAATATGAGGATCAGGAAGTGGAGGTTTTAGACATAAAATGAGTAAAGCACTTAAAGTTTGAACACTTGCCCAAGTCAAGGTAACTTTCTAAACAACGCGAAATTAAGAGATCGCGTTTTCTTTCCTCATTTTGCTCTTCTGGATATACGCACTTTAAGGTAGGCATTGGATTACATACAACTTTCGATACAGTTCCAATAAGTGCCAACGGCGTAAACAAACACAACAATCCAGGTAGATTATGAGTAAAAGGCCACTTATTTTCACTGAGGAGGATCATTTGAATAATAACTTCACTACTGTCTTAAGTTATGTACGGCGGTTGCCAGTTATTCACTTTATTTTTATTTAAAGTATGTAAGCAAACTAAGCAAGCACAATTTCTCGTTTCGCGGGAATTGTTGATACAGAGGTCTTCTATCTATGCATCTATCTATCTATCTATCTATTATCTATCTATCTATCTATTATCTATCTATCTATCTATGCATCTATCTATCTATCTATCTATCTATTATCTATCTATCTATCTATTATCTATCTATCTATTATCTATCTATCTATCTATGCATCTATCTAAGCATCTATCTATCTATTATCTATTATCTATTATCTATCTATCTATCTATTATCTATTATCTATTATCTATCTATCTATCTATTATCTATCTATCTATCTATCTATCTATCTATGCATCTATCTATCTATTTTCTATTATCTATCTATTATCTATCTATCTATTATCTATCTATCTATCTATCTATCTATCTATTATCTATCTATCTATCTATCTATTATCTATCTATCTATCTATCTATTATCTATTATCTATCTATCTATCTATCTATTATCTATCTATCTATCTATTATATATCTATTATCTATCTATCTATCTATTATCTATCTATCTATCTATTATCTAACTATCTATCTATTGTCTATTTATCTATCTATTATCTATCTATTATCTATCTATTATCTATCTATCGTCTATTTATCTATCTATTATCTATCTATCTATCTATCTATTATCTATCTATATATCTATCTATCTATTGTCTATCTATCTATCTATCTATTGTCTATCTATCTATCTATCTGTCTATCTTATCTATCTGTCTATATGTCTGTCTGTCTGTCTGCCTGTCTATCTATCCATCTATCTACTGTATGCATCTATCCATCTATCTGTCTGTCTGTCTGTCTGTCTGTCTGGCCGTCTGTCCATCCGTCTAGCTATCTATCTATCTATCTATTATCTATTTATCAGGCTGTCTGCTGTCTGTCTATGCATCTATCTATCTCACTATCTATTTATCTATCTATTATCTATTTATCTATTATTTATCTATCTATCTATCTATCTATCTATCTATCTATCTATCTATCTATCTATCTATCTATCTGTCTACCTTATTTATCTGTCTGTCTATCTATCTATTATCTATTTGTCTATCCATTATCTATTTGTCTATCTATCTATTATCTATCTATCTATCTATTATCTATTTGTCTATCTATCTAGTATCTATTTCTGTGCTCCTTGTGAACTACTTCCTATATAATGTGCCTTCCAGCCCTCCCTGCTCGGGTGGTGGATGTGTTTTGGGGACAATGCACCGTGTTCCCCTGCAGCAGCCCCAGAGCTGCGGCCCCTGGGAGCTGAAGGAGCGTCTGGGCACTGGCGGCTTTGGAAAGGTCATGAGATGGCAGAACAAGGTGCAAATAATAATAATAATAATAATAATAATAATAATGATGATGTCTATGACTGGCATAATTGGTTTGAGCTTTTGCTATATGCAGTGAATGAGATTGTTATTACTAGCGAATGGAAGAAAAAACTATTTTGACAAAATCCTGTACCATTTAGGAATTAGATTAATTATTGTCGTGAAAACGATATATTGAAATCTGTCATAGAATCGACGTGAGATATATATATATATTAAAAAAATTGCACTGGCTTAGCATCCGAGCGAAGTGCATGTGATATTGGTCAGGATGGTCAGCAGCATGGTTCACCCAGTCATCTTACTGCAGCTGTGTAATAATAGAGTTGGCTCCAGTTCTGTGTGTGAATCTGAAATGACATCACGCCGAGTCACAGGATGAAAGCATTGTAAAGTTACATCCTCGCAGAACGCCTATAGCGATGGGAACGTCCCACACCCACTGAGTGGACCTTCCTGTCTGTCAATACGACCCTGCCTCAGTTTCATTAGTCACAGGTATTTTTTGGGCGAAACCTCGTAGTGTAAATGCTGTATTCATAACTTACATTACATATGTAGTACATATAGACATTGTCAACTACAACACCATTAATTTAACATGCAGCACTGAAAAAAATATTACTAAACAAAGTGTTCATATTGTTATGAAAGACTTGCACCTGTCTTCTCTTCAAAAACTCATGGGTACCTAGTTGAGTAGTTCAGTGTTTTTCGGTCACCAAGGATCACTTCCTAACTTTCCGTGCTGTAGCGTTGCCAACTTTCAGTGACGTTCTAAATTAGGCGGTTAGAAGAAGTGGAAATATAGGAGGTGACAATGGGAAGTCCGGGGGAAATGACGCAGCGGATGGTCACACTCAAGTATTGTTGCCTGGATTTGTTGCCTGGATGTGTGATGATGTGACTTCCTCCTGAGGATGTAAGTGTTGCTGGATTAATGGCCATGATGCCGGATAACGGTCGTTGCTATTGGAGCACAGCGTCCCGGAAATTACATGTGGGAGATGGTTCTTCTTTTTGGGTGGATACTACAATACACACACTGAGCAAGTAAAACCACATGAAATGCTTAACCAATATCTCTGTTTAGTCATTATTTAATCATTCTTCTGTTTTTTAATTTTTCCCTTGTACATTGCAAATTATTATAAATAAACTGTGTAATTAAGCCCATACAACTTGATCACTTGATACCTTGTTGACCACCTGAAAAATATGAAAATAATTTTTACTCCAGATTACAGATTCCAGGCGATATCAATATAAATACATTTCCTTCATAGATTTTTTATCAACTTGTGAAGGAACAACATACTATATGTATTTTATATAGTTCGCTTAATGTTGATAATATGTTAAACAACCCTGAGTGGGATCATAAATGTGTGCATGCATTCATTCTTGTGTGTAACCTATTTTAGGACACTGAGGAGCAGATTGCTATCAAGCAGTGTCTTCAGGAACTGAGTGAGAGAAACAAGGAGAGATGGTGTCTGGAAATCAGGATCATGAAGAGGTGAGTTTCATCCCCGTTTTCACGGGGGGGGGGATCAAATATCGCATTCCCGGGGTAGAGCGGCATTAGGCCAAGGTGATTTGAGTGCAGTCAATGGTTTAAAATTGAGAGAACGGTATCTAGTTCTAGTCAGAATCATCAGAAACAAATGAATCAACAGATCAAGCACGCCAGGACATTTTTAAAACAGTTTGCGATCTCTGCAATAGCACCTCCCTTATGGTGCAGTCACACCGCCGCTGCATATGTGCTGCAGAGCGACAGGCTGCCATGCGTTTTTTTAAACGGAGCTAGGCCTAGTCCGGCTGCAGGGGGGCGGAGCTTCATTTGGCGACGAGCTCACGGCTGCACGGCGACAAGGAAAGTTGAGCAGATTTCAGCCTCATGCAAATGAGCAGCGCCGGGTGACGGCCAGTGGGGGAGAAGACACGCTCGCAATGGCGCCGACGGACGGCGAAAAAATTGGACGCCGGGACCGCCGCGTAATTGTTCATGATTAGGCTATTTTTTTTTTAACTAGTGCGTACCCGTTAAAAATGTAGGACTTTCTAAGGCATGTGAAGGGCACAGTTTAACAAAATGGCAACGATTCAGTCCTTAGCATGCCTGTTCACGACACTCTTTGTGACTCAGTCGCAGAGCCCTGAAGCCCACCCGTTGGCTTGCTGTTCTCTGTTTACTGAAAGTCTATTAAAATCGCACGTGTCGCGTGTCCAAATTGCAAAACATAAAAACAGTAGATTAGTGATTATTTTACACCGGGTGGATACACGGATAAAATAAATCTTAAAATCTTTGCTTTGATAATAATTTTTGGACCAAAATTGCTCTTCCTGGAGCAGTGTGCAAGCAGTACCATTGTGTTTGCAGCTTAATGTATTTTTCTCCGGCACGCGAGACAAAAACACTGGTTTGACGTGTCTCAACGGATCATGGTACATTCCATGACCGGTTTGGCACTAATGACTTTGACATCTTAACTTAATATACTCGCTGTTTTTGTTGTTTTTCTTAGACGACGTGGAATCTAATTTTAAATCCTGCAGTTGTAAAATTCACCCACCATTACAGATGTCAAAATAGCATTGTGGGATATTTCTGGACTTTGGTGGTTATTTGTGACAAAATCATACGCCACCTCCTCACGTTGCCCTACTTTGGAACGGGGCGTGGCGCCACCTGTTTTCAATTCGTTGCAAGTTTTGAGTGTGGGTCTCTTCATCTGAGTGCGATGGCAGATCTCGAGGGTTATGGTTGTTAGTGTGGTCATTTGTATGTGTGTTCTGGCATTCGTAGGAGTGAAAATGAGGCTAAAATTGTCTTTATTTAAGGTCACATTTTAACAAGAGTGTTGTTCTCAGGCAGACATGGTCACGACCACAGTCCTCTGGTGTGCCCACGCTCAGCGAGTGGAAAAACCACAGGGCAGGGGACTCTTGCATAGCAACTGGCAATTATTATACTGGTGCCACTTAACAGAGATGTACAGTTTGTACGAGCAAATTATGTACAAATGATGTACAGAGAAACGCACACTAAACAACACACACATGCACTGCATGCGCAAAAATGTGATTCTTCGTATTGTTAGGAGGGATATCTTATGTCTTTAAGTTGGAAAAACAAGAAAATAATGACACCAGTCCACGGGACTGGTCCGCAAACCCTGAACTTGGGAAGACTGGTTTAATTCTTGATATTTTGACATTGTTGTTTTAATTACTGTGCACGTGACGTAAATGTATTGTATTTTTTTGACTGAATTGTATACGTCATTTGTTCTCAGGAATTATTTCTGCCAGGAATTATCACTGTTAATGAGCTATTGCTACAAGGGCTACGAGGCAATTCCATCAATTCAATTAATAAATTATGAGTTTATGATCATTGACCATAAAATATTTATATGAGTAATAACAATTGTGTAATAGCATTTTAGAGAGATTCTCTGAATCGATCCGTAACTTGTAATGCGAGTCATAAATGGGAGCTCACGTTCATCCTGTTTTAAAAAGCACTTAAACATTATCCATCTGGAGCATGCCTACTGTAAATTCATGACCGTCTATCCTGGAAGATAAAAATCTGTTTATTTAGCTCTTGTGAAGAATTCACTTCAATTCCTAAATATGGGTTAACAGACCCAGCAGTTTGTTCTACTGAGGTGGAACATCCTGAACTTTTGCTCGATAAGTTCAGTAAGTTTTTGTCCCATTCAAACTCCAGCCTAGTGTTTTCCTCAGCGCTGCAGCAGACACCCACATAGGAATGCCTCTGGTTGAATGATATTCCGAGCCCCCCCCAAAAAAAAAAAGCATCATTTTAGCAACTTTTTCCACATTGTCATGGTGTCACTGCGGATGCGGCGTGGAGCAACGTGTGATTCAGGGTTAGTGCTTTTTTGGGCTGGATGAATTTGACCCCCATTCACTTACATTACAACGGGCGGAGCGCTTGGAAATCTCTCTTCCAATGATGGATGGATGAACATCAAAATGACCACATCATTAACGTCATGGGATAGTTGAAAATAGCATTCAAGATTCCAAACTACACCCGTGATCTCAAACTTTGATGTGTGTGCTTTGTAACGCAGACAACCTGCTGGGAGGCAGGTTTTTTTTTCCTAATCATAACAATACAACACTGTTACCAAACAGGACTATTACTTTCCACAGAAATAGTCCTGTTCGGTGATAGCGTCATATTGTTATGATTTCCCTGATCATTGGTCAAGTGCACAGTTCTCTCCGTCAAAAAAAGCAAGCATGGAGGGGAAGAAATACATTGCCTAACAATGTCTTCACAACCTGTTCGTCACTGCAGCTCTCCCTGGGAAGTGATTTTCACGTTGTCATACCCCATCATCTGCCGTCATTCTACGTTGTTGGCTTTTAAATTTCCCCCTCGCCCGGATTGGTGGAGCACTAAAAACAACAGTTATGCAACAGCGGGGAAATAGACAAACAGAGCGGGAGAGTACTCCAGGTCAAGGATGAGAGGGATGAGAGGGAGACATTGCGGGGGTCGAGAATGCGTCGATACCAATAAGATTATTACGGATGGTGACGTGCTCCTCTTCTCTTTCCCACTCTCAGGTTGGACCATGTTAACGTGGTTGCCGCGAGGGAGGTTCCCGAGGGCATGGAGAGACTGGTGGGAACCAATGATCTGCCGCTGCTAGCCATGGAATACTGCCAGGGAGGGGATCTAAGGAAGGTGTGTGTGTGTGTGTGTGTGTGTGTGTGTGTGTGTGTGTGTGTGAGTGTGTGTGTGTGTGCGCGCACGCGTGCGTGCGGCAAATATATTGGTGGGCTGATAGCATTGGCTAGTATTTACCAGCTCATGTTAGTTATCCTTTAGATCTGCATCTGTGTGTGTGAGTCCCTTAGCTTTTCGACCTCTGAGATACCTATCTCCTTTCTATTAAACACACAATCTACAAGTGACTGGAAAATATCCACTTTAAAGCATTTTAACAAATAAATTCTTGTTTCTAAAGCTCTTAGCAGTATATGAATCACATAGATCTTATGGGTGTGGAATGCTTTTACTTGGAATAGAGAGTCTTTACGAGACTTTACACTCTTTATTAGTCTTTATCTTCTCTCACATTAATTTGCTCTTTTGATTTCTGCAGTATCTCAATCTGTTGGAGAATTGCTGTGGAATGAGGGAGGGGTCTGTCCTGATTCTGCTGCGGGACATTTGTGAGTGTTCCTCATCGTCTTAAGAAACCCACACCGCTATTGATGAGAGGGTTAGGGTTAGGGAGAGAGAGAGAGAGAGAGAGAGAGAGAGAGAGAGAAGGGAGGGTGCAGAGGCCTATGAGTGACTGATTAATTAAGCTGGCTGGATGGTTTGCTTCCTGTAATGCAGACGATACCGTACGGTCACACACAGTGACCGGTATCATGTTGTCATCAATGACCCAAAACCGCAGCGATTAGTCAGCATGGCCACAGCTCACCCTCTCAAGAAAGCGTACGTCAACTTAAAAGGCACTCGAGCGACATGACAAATGTACTGTACACACACTCTCGTCAAGGCGTACATCACGTATCTGTCCATACAGTTTATTGTGCAGTGTAAACAGCTCTCAGAGAAACATTCTTATGGTGTGAATCATAACGGTTTCTCTTCAATTTCTCGGACAAATACCTGTTGATAATTGTGTACACACACAAACACACACACACGGGTCTCAAGGTGATTACTTCCACATCATTTAACACTCCTTATGAACTACTCACCATCTGACGCGCCGAGGCTTGGACAATGACACTTAAGTCTTTCAGGTTGCCAGACTTTGACAGATTATTCTGTATCTTCCTCTTGGCCGCGGCCGCTCTCTCCTAGCCCCGCTACGACTTTTCTTTTTGTGTCCCTGTCTCAATCTCAGCCTCGGCTCTCGTGTACCTCCACAAGAAAAGGATCATCCACAGGGATTTGAAACCCGAGAACATTGTCTTTCAGCAGGGAGAGAAGAGGGTGAGTTGAAGTCTCCCACCTGCACGTGTCATAGCTAATACAACGCCAACTGCGCTGAAAGGCCATAAGTAGGAGAATAGTTTTCATCCCGTATGGAAATAAATGCAACCAACCTTTGTAAACTGTGTAAACAACACAATTTATACACTTTATATATGAAAATACAACGTCGGTATATGTTTTCTCAGATGATTATGGCCGCTTACATGCGGATATTATACAACATCATACATATGTATGTGATGTTCAGTACCGAATATATGGTTTGTACATAGCATTTTTGTATATTATTCAAAACATAAGATTTAAATAAGTGGTATAAAAAGCAGCTCACCACCTACTGTGTATAAAACTGGACGAAGTGAATGTCAAATCACATTACATTTGATGTGGGAAACTCACTCTGTCCCCTTATCCCTACAATTACCAGAGGCTTTGAGGATTTCCTTCGCCTTCCTGTGTGTGTTTTCCCCAACGTGCGTTTATTGTGTAACCCACCATCCCATCACAAAACCCTGCAGAAGATCCACGCTCATGAAGCATGTTACGTAACCCGGGCCCGACATATTAAACATATAAATGTAAACGTATATATACACACTCCTCCGTTGTTTGGAATACTAAATACTAAACAAATGTAATGTACTTTTAAAATCAACCATAAAACACGGACTTTGAAAGTCTCTCCTAAACAGAGGAGGACTGTTTCATTTTCGGTGTAGGTGGGTGAGATGGTTGTTGTGATAGGATATGCGGTACAATATGGAGCAGATTTCGTTAGATTATCCAAATGTATTTACACGCTGCTTTTTCTGGCTCAAAAACGTTGCTTCCATTTTTTTTTGTCGTCATGTTCAGTTGATTCACAAAATAATCGACCTGGGTTATGCCAAGGAGCTGGACCAGAGCAGCCTGTGCACATCGTTTGTTGGAACTCTGCAATACTTGGTGAGTGAGTTTACATGGATGTCGAGGATACAATTGTGGTGTGGATGTATTTTTATTGTCTCTATTTCAACACCTTCATCACTATCTTCCAGGCCCCAGAGTTCATTGAGAGGCAGAAGTACACAGTCACTGTAGACTATTGGAGCTTTGGAACATTGGTGTTTGAGTGCATCACAGGATTCCGTCCTTTCTTACCAACCTGGCAACCCGTTCTATGGTACTACCACGCTTGAAGCTTGTGGCCCCGGATATTAAGACGCAGAGAAGCTCTGTGTTCTCCATTATCTGCTACAATTTGTTCTAATAATCCATCTCACATAGCTGGTTTGTGGCTCAGTCATGGTTTTAGGTGGTTCCTTAAAGGTTAGGTTTGCTGCTTTCCAAGCCGGGCCTTATGAGAATGTTGTTTCCCGTGTTTTCTAACCGTTCATCGCATCTCATCACTGAACGCTTCTATTGAGAAAGTTACCCTTCTGCTGCAGCTTCTCACTCTGATGAGATGCCGTCCAATGGGGCAAAACTTATATGCCTTAAAAAAACAACTTACATCTCCTTTTAGAAAATGGGGAATCTCACATTAAAAACACACCTGCCTGAGTGGAAAAATGGAAAACCTACCCTTTAAATTCACCAAAACGATTTGTATTTGTATTTGCCGAAGTACTGCTGAGGCATAGTAAATTTAAGCAAACCTTAGCTTAAGGTAACCTTTTTCATCACCACCATATCCCATCCTATCTGTATCTATGTGGCCTTCTGTGCTTTTCCAACCAATTCAATTAAACAAACGACCCACATTAAACAAACACAATAAAAAAATACAATGTTAAAGGAACTGGATGTTAAGCACTGATAGGCAACATTTTACATAAATATTATTTTATGATCTGTTTTCAACACACTATGAAACTAAAAGGGTGTTGCTAGACTAAAGAATGGCAGGAAGCATTTTCTGTACCAATGTCAGTGCCGCTGCCAAACTGGAGATGTTGAGACAAGTATAACTCCCAACCTTTTACAGATGATTCTCTGGCTCCGTTTATCAGTATTTTTTTTTCCTTTTAAGGCATAATAAGCTGAAGATGAAGCAGGATGTTGACATTGTGGTTTATGAGGACCTCACTGGAGAAGTTCGCTTTTCCAGACATCTCCCCCAACCAAACAATCTCAACAGGTGACATAGGTGCACACACTTGCCGCGCGTGCACGCGCATGCATGCACACACACACACACACACACACACACACACACACACACACACACAGACACACAGACACAGACACAAACAAACTCACCATAAACAGTATGGGAGAATTGCAGTAAAAATGTTGATTTCTACTACAGTCTTTTGCTCGAGAGGATGGAGAAGTGGCTGCAGCTGATGCTGAAGTGGTCTCCCCAGGAGAGAGGCAAGGACCCCAATTCTACTCCCAGCGATTGCTTCTCCAAGCTCGAGACCATCTTGGAGCTTAAGGTTCTTCTGGCCATTCACTTAGTCATTCATTCGGTCATTCCGGTTTTTTTTCCCCACATGCGGTCAAATATCTAAATATTATGGAGGACGATTAGGGCCACACGAAAAAACAAGTTGTCAGAATTGACACTGTGTTCTGACTAAAAACCTGTTTTCATTCTGACATTAATCTCAAATCTCTTAAAATATATATTTTTTCCCCACATAGCCCTAATCTTCTTCCGTAGAATACAAACAGTTGAAATAAAAAGCCTTTTTTTGTCTTCCTCTAGCTGGTACACGTGCTAAATATGGTCTCTGCCAAGATATTAACCTACTCAGTCTCAGCCAACGAGAGCGTGGCTGACCTGCAGCTGCGAATAGAAACGGACACCAACATCCCTCCAGCCAATCAGGAGCTGCTGCTGGAAGCCGGGCTCGCGTTGGAGCCGCACGGGGAGGCCCTGCAGGGCGCCGTCGATTACACGGTGATAACCATCACATACGTACACGTCACCAGCGCATGCGTGACATTCATCCAACAAGTGTCCATTGATGTGGTGATTCTAGGGTATGTATATATATATATATATATATATGGTTCTGTAGGAGATAGACGGGCGACGGACGGACTTGCCATTGGTCTTCCTGTTTGATCGCTCTTCCTGCACTTATGAACCCCAGCTCAGTCCCCGCGCTCTCCCTGAAAACATACGCTTTGTCCGTGAGTAGGCATCCTTATATATTTTTTTTGTCTCTGATAATAGCACACTAAAAGCAAAAAGGGATCTCCTAATCTCAAGATCCTCGGTTTCCCGGTCGTCCTCTGTATATCCTCTCATTTCCTCTCTCTCTCTTTCCCACAGAGAAGGACCCCAAGCACGTTCTGCAATACAGTTCTCTGAGGAAGACCTGCGGCCAGGCGTGGCACACCATCCGCTCGCTGAAGGAAGACTGGCAGAGACTCCAGCAGGGACAGAGAGCGGCCCTGTCAGTGCCAACACACACACAAGCACCCACACACACACACATGCACACACACATTCACACGTTTCTATAGAGGGGTGCCAGATGGCGTAGATTTGCATGCCAAATTAATCATGATGTAGAAATCTGTTCAGAATCTGTTCACCTAGAACAGTTATGTAGGAGTGATAATCCTACGCTAACCACATGAACCATTTACGGGATTAAGAGAAAAGATAGTAGATCTAAAAAGAGCGGACCTTTAAAAAGAGCCGACGGCGAAAGGGACAGTTGGGACCATTCGGAGACTGCCCGAACGAAGAGCCTCCAGGGTACACTGTGCCTCCACGTGCCTTTTTTAAATCTGCTCGAGGCGACGTAGCCGGCAGCCATTTCATTTAATGTGAACCCTTTCCCGATGATCCGTCGCAGCATGAGCCTCCTAAGGCACAACTCCTCGCTGTCCAAGCAGAGGAACGAGATGGTGTCAATGCACCAGAGACTGATGGCCAAGCTCGACTTCTTCACGACCAGCTTACACATCGACATGGACAAATGCCAGGAGCAACGAGCCACGGGAATCGGTATTACCGCTTTCATCGTGTCAATAAATAGCAGATAGGAACGGGGTGAAACGGGTGGGTCTATCGGAACTGCACAATATAACGACGTTCTGCTTGTTTTCTCTAGCTTCTGATAAACTCCTGGGTATGTGGAGGGAGATGGAGCAGACCGCTGTCAGCTGTGGGCAGGTAGGGTCATCGTGAACGTGTGGTTACGGCGACGGCCTGAGCGTTGGGTCTCTGTCAAATTCAAAACCTCTGAGCGGAGGTTTTTTTTCCCCTCCCTTGAGGACAAAAGGTTGAACCAGTTAGTTTGAGCCCTTCTTACTCTTCAACCTTGAATCCACATTTTACAGCTACAGAACACGAGCACGTTCTAACTTGTCTTGTCAGAAAGCGCTGCGTGAGCCTGGTGGTAGAGAGCAGTCGTTCTAGAATTCGCTCATCGAGTGAAGTTGTTCGGTCTTAAAAGTTATCAATTTGGACATTTTAGAAACCGCAAAGGAATCCAACAAAGCTCTCAGATGCCTAATGAAATTGAAAGATTGGCTTTCTCCCGCGGGGATTACGGCTTTACTCCAATCGTTGAAATCGCACTGTGCTGTTTGCACCACCATTCAGCGCAGTGATGAGGTGGCAGGGGAGTGTTCAGATATAAAGTGTTACAAAATCCATGACAATTTGTTCTAATACTGTAACAATCAGCTCATTGTTCAGCCTAGTTACAACATACTGAGAGAGCTGCTTGTCTAGTGATCTAAAGGTTGCTGGTTCGATCCCAGGCTCCTCCTGCTAGCATGCTGTAGTGTCCTTGAGCAAGACACTTAACCCCTAATTGCTCCTGATGGCTGCGTACATCGGTGTTTGAACAATTATAAGTCGCTTTGGATAGAGGCGTCTGCTAAATGAAATAGTGTAGATTACTGATAGTTGGATGACTGAACACACAAGTGTGAGTGAGTATGCCTTGAACCCTTGCTCTCTCTACCATGATAATAGTATTTTAAAAAGCGGAATTTAAATAAGCTGAATGAGTGTATTAGTGTGTATATGTGTGTGCATGGTATAGCTGGGATGGGGGACGGCATTTACATAAATGCGTGCGTGCACGTGCGTGCATTTCAGGCCAGGGTGAGCGAACTGGAGGAGGAAATGAAGCTTCTGCAGACGGACATCGTGGACCTGCAGCGGCAGCCCTGGAGGAGTGGGGAGACTCTGGAGACACTGTAACAGAAAGCCATACCAACATGAAAATGCAATTAGTGTCCAAGTACACAAAGGTTGTGTTTTTGGCTTTAACCCCTTTCTCTCTGTTTCTCCTCCCGTCTCTCTCTCTCTCTCTCTCTCTCTCTCTCTCTCTCTCCTGTAGTGAGGGAAAGGCCTTGGAGCTGTTCCGTAAACTTAGGAAGAAACCCAGAGGTCTGACAGATTTTTCTTACATATACTTTTTAGCAAAAAGAGTTATTTCAAGAAAATATTTATTATAAAAATAAAGGATATTAATCAATAAATATTATTGATAAATTGGTGCATAGACACCTCTCGCATTTATTCAGTACAATTATGATGTGCTCAAGAAGAGGAAGAAACCCACATCCGCACTAACTCACCACAAACTATAACAGTTCTTTCCCAAACCACTTTATATAGAAAAACATAAAATTCCAACGAGGGATTTGAGGCGTCAGTCAGACACTGGTGAACCTGCCAGTCTGAAACAAATGGGGGGGGGGGGGGGGGGAAAGAGAAATGACCTTGTGTGCTTTCCTTCCTGGAACAGAACAAAGGTGCTCGGGGGACAGTCTGGAGACCGTGCGCCTGGTGTCCCAGGCCGTGCAGTTCTATGAGCGAAAACTCAGAGACTTCTACACACATCTCAGGTAAACAAACACACACACCTTCCTCAAGAGCACAACGTTTCCCTCCAAACTGTAATTTGACCAATGTCCATGGAAGACAAATTGCCTTCTTAACTACATATCTTTTTAGATATAGTTGGATGGATGGATGGATCGATCAATCGATAGATAGATAAGTTTAAATTTCATGTACCCTATAGAAAAATAGCAAAAACAACAAAAATGGGCCGAGATACAAGGGTCATAGAGACAACAGAAATGAAAAACCTTTTTTGAAGCTTGATATACGATCCAGTCTCTTTTCCTCACGGCACGACCAGCATTCAACTGTTCAGCTGTCACTAATTCCACCAATAAAGACTAGTTTGGACTCGACCAACGAGGTCGCGTTCAGAACGCGTACATCATGGATTTTCGTATCTTGCCAAGAAAATAAATCCGCTAGTCGTCTGGACTTTCTCCTCCCATTTTTCCTACCGGCTAAATAAAGTTATTTATTCTGGAATATTTGACGCATTAAAACACTATAGTTGCTCCGTTATTCTCCTGCCGTGATTATAAAAAAGAATGTCTAGAAAGGAGTCACTGTCTTCTTTTTCCCACTTATACCGCACAGTGGCGCTCGCTTAAATATGGCTATTTTATTTTTTGCCTTATATTTTAGTTATTTATCCAAACTTGACAATTCATATTCAGATTAAAACATTAATAAACACAAAAAAAATAAACGCTCTTTGCCCCACCCAACTGTCCAATTAAACCCAGGGTCTGTCGAGTTGGGGAGCCCTCTTTTATTATTATAAATTGTATTGCCACCGGCAGGATGGAAAAAATTTGAAATAGGCATAGATACGTATATAGATGTGTAGATAGATAGACAGGCAGTTCGATCGATAGCTATAGATAGTTAGATAGATGCTAACACGCTGACTTCACATCGTGTATGTTTGTGTGCGTGCGTGCGTCTCTCAGCAAAACGGTGGTGTGCCGCCAGCGCGTGATGGAGCTGCTTCCCAAGGTGGAGGGCGTGGTCCAGAGCATGGCGGAGAACGAGCAGGTCCTCATGAGGCTGCAGGAGAAGCGGCAGAGGGAGCTCTGGAACCTGCTCAAAGTGGCCTGTGTGAGTGGCGTACTACTTACCGTACAGTGTGCGTGTGGATGATGTCACATCGACTTGATGACATGGACATATTGTCTGCGTTTTTTTTCGGTTACGGTGATATTGTGAAACGTTGCCTTGAAGGCAGCGTGACGGTAAATGAACTGAGTTTTCTGAACTTCATAGACTTGTTCTAGACGTTCTAATAAACTCCTCTCCCTGCTTAGTCAGGAAATCCTCATCACTAATGAATGTTTCTGAAATATCTCTTGTGTGTAAATATCCTATGAAAGCACTAATAGTCACCCCTCCCCAAGATATGGTCAAATTATTGATTGATCCCTGGCTGCGAAACCTGCTGTTTGACACCGAACACGTCATCAACACATCATCCTTCACTTTGGGATGTCCCACCCAGGCACCAGATTAGAGAAGTTAAAAGATGGTGAAAGTAGGGAAAGAAGCCACATTTGAGTAGATACTGTATCTGGGGTAAGAGCTGATAAGAGAGGATAAATATGTAGAAGAATGTGGGAAATGTTCTGTATTGTTTTTATAGCAGGGGGGTGGGGTTAGGAAAACATCATCTTTAAAGACACATTCACACACTGTATTACAGGTGAAATGATGGTATACTGTTTTTGTTGGGATCATCAGGCTCATTTTATTTTTATTTCTCCCCCAGCTGTTGTCATGTTATCCAGTTTGCATTATATTCTGGGAGTGTATTTTACTTTACTTTTTTTTTTGTATGTTTATGTGAAAACCTTAATAAACTATAAATCATTAAAAAAAATAACCCAAAAGAACAGCTGGACTGGGAGTAGACGGAAGCGTTTTTGTTTTTTTTTACCTCATCAAACCCGGCATTTTGAGATAGCCACCAGAACTCAACCCACGAAGACGCGTGACCGACGTGCACGGACCTGAAAGGCGGTTCCGTGACGCCGCGTCTCCTCCATCTTGTCTTCCAGAGCTATCTGGAGTTATCCAAAGTCCGCAGCCCGGTCAGCGGGAGTCCTGACGGGATGGGAACGCCCCCGTCGGTGCCTCCGCTACTGACGCCCAGGCCCAGCCTGCAGCAGCTGTGAGTGCTCTCACACGCACACGCACACACACTTACACACACACACACACACACACACACACACTCACTCACTCCAACGCGCACAGTGATGGTTGTGACCTTTTGAATGAGTCATAACGGGTGTGGGTGTGTGTGGGTGGGTGTGTGTGTGTGTCCGTCTGCAGCGATGAGTCCTTGGTGGAGGAGAACCGGACGTTTGAGAGTCGGCTCCAGAGTTTGCTGCACGACACCATCGAGGAGTCAGAGAGCGGCATGGAGGCACGTGCACAAAACAAAAACATCAACATATTTCATTGTTCCGCGGCTGAAACTTTACTTTTATATAATACATTTTTTGATATCTTGGTTAATGTTTAAATTATAGTTAAAACTTTTTTTCCATATATTTTGTTTTTATATATTTTTATTTATTTTTATTCAATATATATAGATATATACAATATCTATATATCTATATATATATATATATATATATATAATATAAATATATATATTTGTATTTGATAAAGAATTGCTGTCAGGTGGCCAACTATTTCAACTTTCCACACTCCCGAATGTTGTATCTGCCTCACGTCTCAGTGTTCCTTCGTTCAGTTTTAGGGTCATTAGGTTGGGGGGAGGGATGCTAGAACCGAAACGTTAAAAATACTGGTTCTGCTCGGAATAAACAAAGTATTCAGTTTTTCTGCCCTGGTCCACACTCAGTGACCCTAAATAACAAGCTCCACCCTATCGACACCACCTCAGCAACTTTAAATGTGGGTTTACGGAGATACAGAGGGGTTGGGAAGCCTCAATCAGAGGCAATTTGGAATCAACAGCTTCCCTCGATATGGTCTTATTATTTTGCATTTTTAACGTGTTGAAGCTTATTAGTCGCTAATGGACAGAAGTGGTCGTTATATTTTCACCACAAACCAACACTCCCAGTCTATACGCTTCAATAAAAGCAATGATCGGATCGCCCCTTGTCGTCTACAATACTTTCCTTGTTATTGTTTAGTAATCGGGATCAGCAGTGGGGAAAAAGTGTTAATGTTTCCTGATACACAATAGAAAATACAGCATTAATGAGACTCTCTCCAAGCTAAAATCATGTAGATTGACTATTGACGATCAACACCGAGTCTTGACCTGACAGTTGACGCTCTCTCCATAGATGCTGAGGGAGTGGACTTGGCTGAGCCGAGGCCAGAGTTTCTACAGCGATCTCTCCTAAATGTGATACTACTGCCCCCGTGCGGACAGAGCGGGGACTGCGCCCACCATCACCCTGTGGTTCTAGGTTTTTCATTTGCTGATTGATCGTTTTTGACCCGTTACCGGCAGATGTTTTGCTTTACGAGGGGAGGTGCAAACCCGACGCGGCTTCTGAATTGTATTAGTGTGATTATCGGTTTGCCGCCAGGTAGAACTCAAAATAGGTGATTTCAAATAGTTCTTCTGATTACATCTGTGAGAGTGGGATCCTGTTTATTTATCCTGAATTTTTCACTTAAATCTTGTCAAGAACAAATGTCTCCAAAGATAAGACAAGATAGAAGCACAATGCAATGAAGCTCAGTTACCTGAGCTTGTGCAACACAGATTCCTAAAAGTGCATTTATTTCTAAGAAACGTTGTTTTGGCTGTCGTGTGATGACAATTTTAGAAATGTTTCCCTTCTTCTTTGTTTTTAGCTTTATGTTTTACTTCATTTTTTTTTTATCATTTCAGTGTTTTACCATTATAAGTTCATTTTGTAACTATTTTATTGTATTATACCTGCATTTCTTGCTGGACTTCTGTTTTGCAAATTATATTTGACCTATTGCTGCTAAAATTTGGGGCTTTTTTCCAGTATAAAAAAATATCAGTATAATATTGTCTGTGATATGGAAAAAAAAAAAAAAAAAAAAGCGCCTTTTGTCTGTTGTCTACGTCTGAGCCTGAAGGTCATGTTTGTGTTTCTCGCTTGTTCTTTTGATATCACTCAGCAAACGGCGGACTGGTGTGTCCCTCCAGTAAGAGAACACCCTACGGACCCCAAAATGTCATAACCGATTAAATGTATATAACACAATCTTATTTTTATCCCTTTCTTCTAGAGAAAAAAAAAAATCTTAGAAAAAGGTTATCGCCCATAATCTAACATTGGACAGGGTTTTGTGGTTGCATCTGCTGAATACGTGCGATGTGATGTCGTCTGTGTGTATGCGGCTGTACATTAAACAAGCAGCGACGGGGAGATTGTTCTGATACGATGAAGACATTTTTAAATGACCATTTGTCCAAATTATCGTTCCCTACATTTGTTCCAGGAACGCTTATGTCCGTCAGAGGCGGCGGCGACCAAAGATAATGTGAAACAAAACAGAAAAACAAATCACTCGAAGGTCGACAGCCATTGACAACTATGCAAATGACGTTGTTTATTAGATGAAATCAATGAAACAAGGCTTGAGGTCCTGACTGGGGACTACGATCCCAATCCGAAGAAGAGCACGTAGCAGGTCAAACAGCAGTGGGAAGAATGTACAGGACTCACAAAGAGACAAATAAGAGGACAGAGATCTTGACAAGTTGTCCGGCAAAAAGGACCGGACACTGTGGTGGTGGTTTTTTTTTTTGTTTTTTTTTAAACTGATGATTCTAGGCAACTTGAAGGTACACAGTGCAACTCTGGTGTCAGTAAAAACCCGAGTTTCCTTTTGACTTCCCTCTGCGTCTTCTCTGTTCGTTTGTCCGCGGCGCGTGTCGCATCCGCGCTGGTCACTGCACTCACCGGTGTGTCGGCCGCTTCAAAATAAAAACACCTCTCCGAGGCGCGCCGGCCGCAAAGGCAACGCGCATCGTCTATTATCCGTCGACGCCGCGAACGTAAATGAACCGCAACGCGGATCCGAGGTGTAGAGAACTGACCCGCGCGGTCGGATAAAAAGCGCCTCAAATTCTTCCCGGTAAAAGGAATAAAAAGATACGTGGGAGGGGAACCCGGGTGTGACTAAACGCTAAACTTCAATTACACTTTGCGGCCGAAACATCCGGACGACTCTTCTCCGCCAATGAACTGGAATAAATACCTAAGATGTGGAACTGCAGCGGGGCTGGGGTTGACTGTCACGGTGCTCAGGGGGCGTGGGTGGTGGTGGGGGTTTTAAGGCCAAAAGAATGTGTCTCTTTGCATCCGTGTGCACGTGTGTCTGCGTGGGATCAACGGAGTGGGGGGGAGGGGGGTGGGTGTTGTGTCGTGGACTTTTACACTCTGGCCACATTTCGGGCGTCGTTACTCCCGTCGGGTCTCTCACTCCGACCTCCTCCCCCTCCTCCTCCGCCCTCCGACTCTCACGCCTCCAGCTCGAACCCCATGCCGACCTTGTGTCCGCCGGCGTTGAAGTTCTTCCCGTCGATCAGGCCCGAGAGCGTGAGCTTCACTCCTGCGAGGGAAGGGCGTGGCCTTTTAATTATGTTTTCTTTCTTTTTTTTTTAATTCTGGCTACACGTGGAAAGGAAAGGAACCGAAGCGCTCACCTGGCCTGAGGTTTTGGGTGTAGCCAACTCCCACCAGCGAGGCGTTGTTGACTTTGGCCTGGAAGGGGAAAAAACATTGAATTAACGTTGCGCGTGCGCGTCGACGCCTGGGTGGGTTGGGACAGGCGTCGGGATCCAGTGGGATCTCTCCGCCGCCGGACGAAAAGCACTCACGGACACGGACGCGTTCTTATCCATCTGGTACTTGGCTCCGATCTCAAAGCGCGTGTTGTTGCTTCCCGCCGTCCAGGCCAGGTTCACCGCCGTCTCCAAGTTGCCGTTCACCTTCTGGTAGATGGAGCCGCCGAACTCTGTGCCGTCGTTACTGAAGCAGAAACCGAGGCGGTAAATACACAGTCAACGCCGGACACATCAGACTGGAGCTCTCTCTGAGGAAAGAGAACCGTTGGAAGGGGACGGGGAGACCTGACCATACTTAGGGGTCAGGATGGCTGGGTTTCACTGGGAGTTCTCGCTCCTTTTGCTGGTTTTTGCAACTGGCAAATTGCACACTTTCGGAAGTGTATGGGGTGTTGCTGTGTTCTGTCCAGGACGATTCCCTTATTCTTAACCAGTGATCGATCTATCGATCTCTCTCTCTCTCTCTCTCCCTCCCTCTCCCCCCCCCCCCTCTCTCTCTCTCCCTCCCTCCCTCCCTCCCTCCTTCCCTCCACTTACACGTTGGTGTGCAGCTGGAAGTCTCCTGCTTTGTAGCCCAGGGCAAAGTTGTTCTTAGCCAGTCTGGACTTGGCCGTGTCAAAGGCGATCTGGTAGCCGGCCAGCCAGCCCTCGTAGCCCAGCACCGCGGCGGCGTGGACGGTGGGGCCGGCCATGTCGAAGTCCAGGTCACAGCCCACGTTGACAAAGTCGCGCTTGTAGCCGCTCTTCAGCTTGGCACTTTTCTTGCTGTGGAGGGACACGGGGAAGATAATTACGGGAACGGAACGGTGAATCTTTATGAGAGCGGAGGTTTTGCATTGCTCCATCGGTGTTTTCGTCCCGTTTCCAATATTATTCAATCTGCATCTTACCCAGTGTTTGGCACAAAGGATGTATCCAAACCGATCTTCAAGCCCTTCGCCAGCTAGAAAATAGAGAAAGGATTCAAGGTTCAGGAGGTTTATTTGTCACATATACACACACACACACACACAAACCGTGGCGCTGCCCCCTGCAGCTATTTATATAGATATATATATATATTTTTTTTTGTATTTGTTTTTGTTTTGATTCTTCCTTTTTATAACTGATCGTTAACTGTTAGAATGTGATTGACTCGAGGTACTAAATCAATGTAAAACGTTCCACTGCTTAGGTTGAATGACACATACACATCTCCTCAAGAATAAAAAAAATAAAAAAACCCATAAAAACAAAACCACCCACTTCCTTTTAAAAGTAAACGTGCTGTTTTCCAACCTGGTCCTCCATTGTGACTTCTGTCGTCAGGGTGTTGTCCGTGTTCCATTTCTGGTTGAAGCTCAGGCCCAGCTCCTTCACTTTGTACTTGGTCTCCAGATGGCCGCCCGACTTCCCAGAGTCTGTGTTGTTGGAGCCAGAGGTCGCAAACTCCTGAGGGAGGAGGAGAGAGGAGAGATGAGTGCAATGCAGAGAGAGAGAGAGAGAGAGAGAGAGAGAGAGAGAGAGAGAGAGAGAGAGAGAGAGAGAGAGAGAGAGAGAGAGAGAGAGAGAGAGAGAGAGAGAGAGAGAATGAGTTCCAGCGGGGAAAGGAAGCACTGCATGAGGAAAGCAGAGAAGGAGGAAAGACGACGACGACGAGGGAAGGAATTAGGAGGCCTCTCCATGTCTTCGCCCCCGCACAACCCCTCTCCAGCGTTGACAACTGCTTATCGATCCAAATAACTGTGTTTGGGTAGGATTTAGATTGATTGAAGCTCTTTATTATTTTTTACTTGTTTATTTTTCGAGGAATACAATTCACGGAGGAAATGACAGGGGGAGGAAACGTGGAGAGGCCGAACTGTCAGGACGCTGCTTTCTGAGTGTAGAGCTGAACCTGGACCCCCCCCAGGTCCCAAATCACACCCTTACCCCAAACCCTGAGCAGTAAGCCAGTGCATGTGTATGGCGTGCGGTGTATATTAAACTCCTGTTCTGGAATTCTCTCCGTCCACACGAGGACAGGCAAAAAAAGGATTTAAAAACGCTGACTTAAAAACCTGATGTCTAGCACCGCAGGAGAACATTAGGAGCGTGCAGCGCGTTGAGCTTCTTCATATTATTCATACACAACACTGTACGGACGCCCGAAAAAAAAAAAAAAAAAAAAAAGAATCCAAAATGTGGATGAAGCCCGCAATGGTGTTCGCATCCCCTCCCACTTGACCCTCGCTGGTCATGTCACTGGAAATCAAGGGCTGGGTCTCAGAGGGTAGTTTGGGACTCGGGGGGGGGGAAGACCGGTGAGTATTTAGGAACTACTGCTGCAAGGAAGTAGTAAAAAAATAAAATAAAGTCTACATAAATCTAGCACACACACACACACACACACACACACACACACACACACACACACACACACACACACACACACACACACACACACACACACACACACACACACACACACACACACACACACACACACACACACACTCACTCTTTCCCTGCAAAGTACCACCAGACACACTCTTACCATCTGACGAGAACATCCAAAGAGAAGGCGGAAAAAGCAGAAAGAAAAGAGTTAGGACGAACCACACGGCGTTCACATACGCACGTCTGTGTGCCCTACGCGGGGAAAGAGGGAAAACAAGTCATTTGAGATGTACAAACAGCCGTTTCCTGTGACGTTGGGCGCCGACGGAGGTTATCCGTGGGATTTTTTCAAAGAGCTTGGGACGTCGTGGAATGTGGGACATTGGGGATTTTAGCACATAACAGATTTGGCCGGGAAATCTGAAGATTCACCTATTCCGGTGAGATGAGCTACTTGTTCCGATTTTGTGACACAATGCGCTTTCAAAGCTTAAAAACTCTCATTTGGATTTGACCAAGCGTTATGGGGGTAGTCCTCTGACGGAGAAAGCGTCAGAGAACCAGCACACGTCGGCGCAGGGCGCTGCGAGTCATCCTGGTGAACTACACCCCATTCTAGACGCAACAGTCAGACATGGAGCTGGAAAAAAGGACAGGATAACGTTGTACTTACAACCCCACTCTGGGACTTTGTCTTCAGGTCCAGTTTTATGATCCCGAAGCCTGGCGACAAAAGAAATGTCTTTAAAATGACCGCAAGGAGAAAAATGGCCACAAGATTTAAGGCGGAAAATAATAACCCTTACAATGCAGAGTGCAAATCTCAAACAATCACAGTACAATAAGTAACTAGAAATACTTTTCTGGATACAAGTACTCCTACAGTGCTATTTTCTCAAGTAAATAATGCAGGAAAAGGAGCCCCTACCATAGCCCTTGCTGAAGATGTCTTTGGCAGATTTCCCCAAATCTGAGTATGAAGGAGGTACAGCCATTGTGCCTATGGAGACAGGGAAAAGAAATTAGTTTCAAAACTAAAAATTATAAGAAAGGAGTTTCAAAACGAAAAAAAATATAACTGCCTTGTAAAAATAAAGCCCCATTTGGAAAAATAATGTTCATACCAAAAGATCATAGCAACAATAGACAAATATGTTTCCTGACTTGAGAACAAATCACACTGCAGTCGGCACAGAAAACAAAGCGTTACATCACACCAGCACAGATAGATGTGTCAATGCACAAAGCGCGGTTTTGTGTGTTACCGCCAACATTCACACGCCAGAAGACGACCTCCGGGGTGATGAACTGTCTGAAGCCCCCCCACCCCCCACCGCCACCTTCATCCTGACCATCTGGAAAGTTCCTTCAGCGACTAATAAAAGGCTTCTCTCCTCCCCTGCATTCACACGTTCAAATCTGGTGATTTCCTGGCCTTGGTTCATTAGCACCAAGCAGAAGTAGTTTGTCAAATGGGATTGATTTTAGTAAGAGAAAGACTCTGCTATACGGGGGGTGGTAGAGGGGTCGGCAGTGCTGCAAGGCCCCTGCAGTCCATTCTACTGCTGCGAGGCCGCTGTGAGGAGAGGAAAAAGCCCAAATGTCGTCTGTAACGACAGCTGTAGCACGTCGCGCTGCAATGCTCACACAAGCAGAAGCAGGTTTGGTTAGTCAGCAACAATTGTTTCTGCATAGCACTGCACACTGGGCTTCACTCCCGCATTATCAGGGTCCGCTGGCTCGCTGCGCCACACTATGTCAATGTCTATGTGTGTGTTAGGGCTGGGCTATATAATGTTATTATATTAATATAAGGAGTTATCGTAACATAGATAAATTTTGTCTTTATTGCTGCATTACAGTAAAGAAATGCAGTTTTCTGAACTTCATTGACTGTTCTAGATGTTATAATGGTCATATTATACACACACGCATATATTTTATATATATATATACATACACACACACACACACACACACACACACTTATATACACAAACACACATATATATATTAGATATATATATATATATAAATGTCAAATATACATGTGTTATACTGTATATATTTTCTATTATTTTTTTTCACTTGTTTTCCTGTTCATTTTAGGTTATGTTGTTGTTTATCATTAGGTTTATTGTATTGTATATTGCCATATTTTATTGTGTACAATCAAGTTTTTCCATATGTTGCCATTTTCTTTTTCATATATTTTATTGTATTGCTTTATTATTATTTTGCTACTGTTTTGATGTGAGCTGTTATAACATTGCAATTTCCCCCGGGGATGAATAAAGTATCGATCTATTTATCTATCCATCTATCTATCAATCAGTCTGTCTATCCATCCATCATCTATCTCCACATTACTCATGGTTGTTTCTCAGCTATTTCCTGTGTAAATTATCTTATGAAAGTACCAATAGTCATCCCCAAAATAGTGTCCAATTATCGATATTGAAGTATAGAATATTAATATATAAGAATATTGTAATATTAGATTTTATGATCATCAATATCTCCCAGCCCTAGTCCGTGTGCATGCATGTGCTCTCACCGGTGCACATATACTTGATTTGTGCGTGTGCTGGCACAGGCCACTTTGAAGGAGGAAGCGGTGTTTGTCAGACCTGTTTGTCAGACCATTATCTCCCTGAATCAGGGAGATAATGCACAGATGCACAGATGACTCTTCGAGGAACTAAACTCTGATTGATCGCCTCATTCTTTTTCCAGGACAACCGCAGAGGTTATCCCCTGAGCTCTGGTTGGTCCGATCCTTATCAATAATGAATAGGGGAGACTCTGGCTGCGTCAGTGAAGTCAGTGTTCAAACCACGCAGACCCTGTTAGCACGTCAGTCGGCTCCACCCGCGGCGCTCCTCCCCCACTCACCGTGTCCCTTGGGAGGGTGGTGCCCGCATGGCTCACAATGGTCTTTATTCTCTGCCTGCTTGCCTGTTCCTGTCCTCTCCTCCTGCCGCTCGACCGTCTGCAGGCTTTTTTCTGCCATGACTCTCTTTGCAGGAGGGACATTGCAAGGCGGGACAATGGAGACTTTTTGGCAAGCGCTTCGCACACCATTATCATAACATGCTACATTGCACAATCTGCGGCCTTCTCCTGTGTCCTATGTCTGTGTGTGGATATGTGCCGTGGACAGTTTTGCAACTGATGTGAGCCTTGCCTTTTAGTGACAGTGGGACTGTTACCTATATAGGTGGGGCTGCCCGACCATTGCCACACAATGGCTGTCAGTCGGTGAATGCATATTCTTTCTGCGCCGCATGTACATGCCTAATGCACGAGATACTGTTGACAAGGACACAATGGCTGTCAGTCGGTAAATGCATGTTCTTTCTGCGCCGCATGTACATGACTAATGCACGAGATACTGTTGACAAGGGCCCGGCGTGCACCCTCGCTGGTTCAAATTGCCTCAACCTCCATGCTGGGTGCAGTGGCGCTGCCATGTCCCCTGCGCTGTCTCCATGCACCGGTTCTGAGAGTCTGAGCAAAGCGACTGCTGGCTTATCCGAGGTGGCATTTCGATGACCTTGTATCTCCTCTACCGTCAGTCACCGCCACCTCTGTAAAGACAGATCTCCTCTTCCTCTACTCAACTCCTTCACCAGTCTGTTTTTGACTCCTTCAAGTCTACTCTATTCCGAGTCCCCTTACCCTACTCTATTTTTAGTCCGGGTAAACCTGACACCGCCACACGTACGACCAAATGTTTCAAAATCGACGCTCTTTTTCCATTCATCCGTCTCAATGAAACGTAAAAGAGAGTAAACCTTCTGAAACGAACCTCCTAATTCTAACCTGCCACACATTCTTATAATCTCTGCACTGCAGCCAATGAAAAGCAGAAATGTTGGGTAGAAAAAAACAGCCACCACACAAAACCTACAACGTGGTTGTTAACAGTGTGAGGAAATTAAGAGTGAATTGGAAATGTTTCCATGCCACTTTCATTTGGCCTGAATCCACACTAAGTAAATAAGGGTTAAGCAAAACCGGAGATGCAAAACCTTATTTAATAATCAACAAGCCACTTTTGGAAAGAAGTACAAACATTTGTATTTAAACCTTGTTAAACACGTGTAACCAGGGGAAGACAGTGTGGTGTGTCATGGAGGAGGTCCCGTGTAGGATAAGTTCAAGACTGGTTCCCCCGAGAGAACATATCACCTGGATTTGCGCAGCATTCGGGGCCTCTCCAACAGCCACCATCCACATCACTACACGGTTATGATGTTCATTCGCCTTGCAGACTCCAGGGTTAAATATGAGTTGAAACTTTGTTTTATCCCGGCTGGGTCCCATTGGGCGACTGTGTTAATCGTAGGTGAGTTCACCACCATTGTCTTATATATCAATTTATCAAATGTCATGTGAACCCTGGGTAGAAAAACTGGTAATTTCAGGACTTTGGAGAGCAACCTTTCAGTATATAGTAATAATAATGTTTAATCCTGGGCTGGGGATAGGACAAGCGTTCACAACTGTTGTAAATCACTGTGTTGCCCTGAGTGTGACTTGACTTGACTACACAACGCAGAGGTGCTGGTATCAGGCTTACACACGGGCCCTACTGCGCTCAGAATATTATAAAATTTACTGTTATCACTAAGCAGGCTGCGTTCAGAGGACCTTTGCAGTACACGGAGCGTCTTCGTATTTGGCGACCGGTGGACTTCGTGCTTCCCTGGAAACACCCGTTTTAGTGCCTCAGGAGCCGCCTTTGAACCGGTGTCCGCGCTTCGTCCTGTCCTCCGGGGTCACCGCCGCTGCGCCTTTCTGGCCTCCGCTGCACCGCGCGTCGGCCGAGCGCCGCCGGGGCCAGTCTTTTCCGGGCGCAGTGGGAATCGGACGGCGCCATTCACACGTTTGAAAAAGCCACCCGGACCGCCGCCCGACGTGTTCGACGACACGGGTCATTATCTATCCAGCCCCAACCGGAAAAATAAAAAAAAAGGACCCTTACGCGGAGAACGTACGCGGCACACGCATGACGGCCCTCGGCATTCGGGTCTGTGACATTCGCCAACATCAACGCCCCCCCCCCCCCAAAAAAAAATAATAATAATAATAACGTCACCCCAAGCGTTTAAACACATTTGATATTATAACGGATGGGCTCGAATAAAACGCGGTTCTCTACCTTTTATTTGGGAAGCAACGCGCAGCTCCACACGCCTCTGGGCTCAGCTGGTCACAGTCAAGGAGAAAGCAGGGGGCGCCCGCCGCGCATGCGCACCGCGACGGACACGCTCGACGGGCGGCGCCGCGGTGTCGGTGCGAGAGTTTGCGGAAAAGCCGTCGAGTCTCGCTCGTGTTCACTGTCGGTATATCAGTGTTTTACGAGCCTCCGGTTGTCTAGGCTACATGCGTGTCTTTCTGTATCTTGAGAGTCGACCCAAAACCCACGACAAACGTCATTGTGTCAGCGTTGTCAGGTTGTTAGAAAGGTGATCCAGTGATAACATCATAAAGTGCGATAGGGCCGTTTGTGTGGCGGCGATTAAGCATTTCTGCGCCGAAACACGGTGTCCTAGAAGTGCGTTCTGTTGTAATGGTGCGTGTCACCAGTAGTTGGCGGCTGCCACTGGGATTACGAACCCACGGTCGATCCAGGGTTAGGAATAGAAATACTAGACTGACGATGACAATCCGTTTGGAATTAAAGCGCGATTGTCGGACGAACCCGCCCCCTAAAAAAAAAAGCACTCTGTTGAAAGATTGACAGATGTTTGGCGCTAACAAAAAATATATATATATAGAATAGCGATTATTTCTCAAACTCCTGCACAAATAACAGGGCTGCTTACGTGATTATGAACATTTTATTTCATACATTTTTTTTTTTTTTAATACACATGAGTCTGCTGGTTATCGCGGCGATTTAGTAGGAATTGTCTGTCTATGAGATCTACTTCTATGCGCGGCTCCACCGTTGCCATGGTGATTCCTCCTACAGGTGTTGTTGTTGTTACTGCGGCGTCATCAGTCTGGCCGCGCGGACAAATCCCCAGTTGATCTCGAAGCGCCTTCGTAAGCTGTCGGAGACGAGTGCCGTGGGAGTCGCTCTCGACGTGTCACGGAGCCGCGCCGTGTGATTTGAGTTGCAATTTCTGTTCGAAATTAGCCTGGAATGTGCGAGGGTCCGTCGAAGATCTCCGGGCCGATCCCCCCGGACCCCTGTCTGTACCCCCCGTGCTACAGGCGGCCCTCCTCTGGTAAGCTGCCCTGTGCCCCGACGTGTAGTATGTGCCTATTAGTGGACAGCTGGGGCTCCATTGATTTAATTTACATGATTTACTGCATGCATGACATCTTCTCCATTCTTTATTCTTCATTCTCCATTATAATTATTATTATTTTTCTTCTTCTTCTTCTTCTTCTTATTTTTATTATTAGTATCCACGGTAATACTCTGTTGCGTATTGTAGATACATACATATTTTGATTATGTGTATTTTATCTTGCCTATATCCTACACCGATAAGCCACTGATTGATGAAGTGAATAACATTGAACATCTCGTTCCAGTGCCACCTGTCAAGGGGTGGGATATATTAGGCAGCAAGTCAACAGTCAGTTCTTGAAGTTGATGTGTTGGAAGCGGGAAAAATGGTCAAGCGTAAGGATCTGAGCCACTTTGACAAGGACCACATTGTGATGGCTAGACGACTGGGTCAGAGCGTCTCCAAAACGGCAGTTCTTGTGGGGTGTTCTCTGTGTGCAGCGGTTAGTAACTACCAAAAGTGGTCCAAGGAAGGACAAACGGTGAACCGGCAACAGGGTCATGGACGCCCATGGGCTCATTAATGCATGTGTGGAGTGAAGTCTAGACCGTCTGGTCCGATCTAACAGAAGAGCTACTGTAGCACTAATTGGTGAAAAAGTTAATGCTGCTATGATAGAAAGGTGTCACAACACACAGTGCATCACAGGTTGATGCGTATTGGACTGTGTAGCCACAGACCGGTCAGAGTGTCCATGCTGACCCCTGTCCACCACTGAAAGCAGCTACAATGCAGCTACAAGGCACGTGAGCATCAGAACTGGACCATGGAGCAATGGAAGAAGGTGGCCTGGTCCGACGAATCCTGTTTTCTTCTACATCATGTGAATGGTTGGGGTTAGGGTCATATCCGATGAAGCATGTGTGGGATGTGCTGGAACAACAAGCCCGATCCATGGGGGCCCCACCTCACAACTTCCAGGACTTAAAGGATCTGCTGCTAACGTCTTGGTGCCAGATACCACAGGACACCTTCAGAGGTCTTGTGGAGTCCATGCCTCCACGGGTCAGAGCTGTTGGTGGCACGATGGGGAGCTACACAATATAAGTGGTTATTAGTGGTGGTTTTAATGTTGTGGCTGATCGGTGTGTGCTGTATATAGACTAGATATACTATATCATATGTATATTCTTGTGATTTTTTTTTTCCTCCTACTTTGTTTGTGGTCTTTGCACCAGAGATTCTCCTCAACATTTCACTGTATGACTGCACACGGCAAATAAAAATCTTGAATCTTGAATAATTCCTCTTTTCCCCCAGCTCGTGGTCGTCTGGAAGGAAACACTAAGGGCCCTTTGGCCCTGATGCCGGGGCCCCTTGCCCCAGACCCTGTCCTCCACCCTGCCTGCTACAGTGCTCGGGCCCTACACCGTCCTCCACGAATTGGTCCTAGCGGCACCCACATCCTGGAGCGAGGCCAGAATGGTATAGTGGGAGCACTCCTGAAACAGGAGAGTGTCCCCTTCACCCCAAATGCTCTGAAACAAAGTACGTGTGTTTTTCTGTATTATTTGGCTTGAATTTGAATTAACCATTGAATAGCATGAAAGCCTACTGTGTTATACATGAAATGGATAGTAACTGCCTATCAGTTCCCTACAGTCAGACTGCTTGTTTATATTTTGTCTTAACTATGATACCCAAATTTGAGCTTCTCCAGAGTCTGGGTCTCCCTCCCTGGTTCCTCTGAGGTTTTTAGATACATCTTGTTTCCTCTCTAACCCTACTCTTAAAGTGGAACCTTAATATACAATGCTAGTAATTATATGCAAAGAGTTTGTGAATGTTTCCTTAACCTATATGTTCTCCTAGCCATTCGATTTTTGAGTCGGTCTGACTTCCGTGGGAGTGTTTGTTTTGGATTGGAATGAATTAGATCATTGCAAAAATAGTTTGCTTAACTTTTCTGACTGACTTTCATCACACATCCCTCAGAACAGCTTTTGCGCGACTATGGTAAAGAAAACGTGCAGCGACTACGGGAAATCCAGAGGCGCTACAAAGAGCAGGACGCCGAGCGGGCACGATGCCACTCCGCCCCGGTCAAAGCTCTTTGGAGCTCCGTTAAATACCAGAACACCCCGTCAAGGGTGATGAGCCAGCTGCAGGTAAGGTGGCCCTGTATGAAGAGGAACATCCTTGGAGTCTCCCATTGCGTTTTCTCTTCTAATCCGGTCACCTGCTTACATTCAGGACCCGAGCCCATCTCCAAAGCCACAGTGTCAAAACTTTCTGAGGGCCCGCCCACGCTGTGCGTCCGCTGGGTCTAATGGGACAAGCACCGAGAGCCAACCGGTAAAAGAAATAAAACGGACGTCTGTAAATGTACTGTAAGATAAACACATCACATGGTCCCTGTTATTATTATGGGAAATAATGATAAGAAAGACCATGAGCATTGCTCTGATGGTAACAGGTGTGTGTTGAATCTCTCCAGAGCTACAGAGCTGTGCACGGGGAACCTCCGCGCTTTACTTCACATTGCCTGCTTTGCTTTGAATTAACTCCCGCGAACAGTTGCAGATCCAGGGGGCGAGTGTGGATTTCATAAGACATAACGCAAGGGCCGCAGGAAAGACCGAAATGCGACGGTCCCAGTCGCTGACGAACCTCAAAGAAAAGCCCATACCCAGCGCGGTCAAGGGACAAGTGCCTTCCTAGTGAGTACTGTCTCCATAAATGAACATCCCCATGAGATGCGGCGGTTCATTCTCTCATTGTTCCCCCGTCCCCTCTGTCCCCATGCATTTGCCCTCTTGTTTCTCTCTCTCTGTCACACACACACACACACACACACACACACACACACACACACACACACCAACACACCAACACTCGCATTTAGTCTCGAGCAGAGAAAAGAGCAGTGGCGTAGGGAGGAGGAGGAGAAGAGGAGGAATGCACCCGATCCGACCGTCCCAGCTGGTCACACGCTGATGCCGGAGAGGGACAGACAGGACACCCTGCGGACCTTCAAAGAGAGTATGCCTCCGCTTCTGCACGTCTCTACCCTGGCTTAACTTTCGCCTCGTTTGTTTTGAAGGGGCGCTCGTCGGCTTTACCTGCCGTCGTCACTCTTTTTGTTGCTGCGTGGGACAGAACTTGGGGTTGAGGCCCGGTGACCAATTTGCCGGTTTGCCGTGGCAGCAATGCATTGTTGCAAGGTGGCATTGCCAACAAACATACTCTACATCCAATCTTTTTATGGCATGCATAGGACACCTTTAAAAAAAACCCACACAAATTAATGTTAGTGAGCATTGACCAATTCAATTGACTGAACTAAAAACTGCTTGGGGACTCGTAGTTTTGGGAGGGCAACATACTCATGTTTAATAGTGGTTCTTTGGCTCACTCTGACTCTGTCTCCTCAGCGCACCAGTCCCTGGTCCGAGAGTTGCTCTCCCTCCCGGTCAGAGCAGACAGTCTCACCACTCGTTCCCGTCGTGCTCAACTCGATTGCAAACTGTCCGAAATAGAGGAGGCCATCAAGATATTTTCCAGGCAGAAAGTATTCATAAAAACAGATTCCTGAACCACGGACCTGCATGGGTTACCTGCTCGATGCAGATTACTTTTTTGTTTTGTCAATATTATTTATAATTTAACATTTAAACGTATAATGTGGCTATTTATCTTTGTAGTATTTGTGGAGATTTTGTCACCTTTTGCAGTAATCTTTGCTCTATATGCTGTATTGTATTCCTAACAGGAAATTGGTGCGTTATAAAAAATAATAATAATGTCCTCACATGTACAAAATAAGGTAAACTCACTTGGTTGACGTGAATAAATATTTTTAAATAATGATGTTGAATGAATGTTGAACGTAGTGAATGTTATTGGTTTCAGAAGTAGGATCCTCTGCATTAAACAAATCCTAATTGTTTAGGCGGCCACAGCACAGCGCCCAGTCCAGCTCTTGACCAAAGGGCATCTGCCTCCATTCCACCTTATACCCCGATCAGCCACAACATTAAAACCCACTGACTGGTGAAGTGAATAACATTCCTCATCTCGTTCCAAATGGCAACTGTCAAGAGATGGGATATATTAGGCAGCAAGTGAACAGTCAGTTCTTGAAGAACTTGAACTTGTTGTGTCGGAAGCTGAAAAATTTAGCAAGCGTAAGGATCTGAGAGACTTTGACAAGGACCAAATTGTGGTGGCTAGACGACTGAGTCAGAGCATCTCCAAAACGACAGGTCTTGTGGGGTGTTCCTGGTATGCAGTGGTTATGACCTACCAAAAGTGGTCCAAGGAAGGTGAACCGGTCACTGGGTCATGGGCTCATGGGCTCATTGATGCATGTGGGGAACTATGTGCATAAATTGGTGAAAAGGTTAATGCTGTGATGATGGAAAGGTGTCAGAACACACAGCCCCATACACTGTATGGCTGTGTAGACGCAGACCGGTCAGAGTGCCCATGCTGACCCCTGTCTACCACCAAAAGCACCTGAAAGGGGCTCCTGAGCATCAGAACTGGACATGGAGCAATGGAAGAAGGGGGCCTGGTCTGATGAATCATGTTTTCTTCTACATAATGTGGATGAGCGGGATTAGGATCCGATCCAATGGAGCATCTGTGGGATGTGCTGGAGCAACAAGCCCGATCCAGAGGAGCCCCACCTCACAGCTTCCAGGACTTAAAGGATCTGCTGCTAACGTCTTGGTGCCAGATACAACAGGACACCTTCAGAGGTCTTGTGGAGTCCATGCCTCCAGGGGTCCGAGCTGTTTTGGCGGCTCGAGGGGGAGCTACACTATATTAGTGGTTATAAGTGGTGGTTTTAATGTTGTGGCTGATTGGTGTTTATATCAACTAGATATCCTATATCCATTTTATTGTTTATATTTCTTGTATGTTTTTTTTCCCCCTCCTACTTTGTTTTGTAGTCTTTGAACCAGAGTTTCTCGTCAGCATTACACTGCACCGTACTTGTATGAATGCATGCGGCAAATAAAAACTTTGATTGTCAAATAATTCCTCCAGCTCTGAGGGTTTTAAAGTTTGGGCTGATTGGTGTCTAAATAAATAAATAGATTTTATATATATATATATATATATATATATATATATATATATATATATATATATATATATACAGTATATATAATTTATATGTATGCAAATATAAATAAACCAATATATACACAGAAATATATATATATATAATTTAAGCATTTTTTTAAATATTATACGTTATATTTATACTTACATGTATAAAAATATAAATAAATAAATATATACACAGAAAAAAAATATAATTTATATATTATTCTATATTATACATTATATATATATATATATATATATATATATATATATATATATATATATATATATATATATATATATATATATATATATATATACACTTGTATGTATAAAAATATAAATAAGTAAATGTATGCACCGATGTACATATATATTGATTGTATTATTATATTATGTTTGATTTTATTTTTTTGGAAGTTAATGGGAGGGCGGTAATTCAACAGCACAGGATGCAAACCGCCGTGAAAACGCGGGACGAAGAAGAAGGAAAACGACGACGTCTATAGCGTCGCCGCGTCTGGCTAAGCCCCTCCCCCGCTCGACGCCTCGCCTGCGCCGGCGAGCTGACCCCGGAGCCGCGACGCGAAACAAAGGAGGATTCGTCCGCGAACCGGGGAGCCCGAGCTTGTCGGCGGAGCAGCGATGAGCAAGAGGAAAGCGCCGCAGGAGTCCCTCAACGAGGGGATCACGGACTTCCTCGTCGGTGGGTGGAGGGGAGCAGGCGCCCGAAGGAGCACGACCCGCGGTGCTCCGCCGCCGTCCGCGTCTCGTCCCTGTCATTTGAAGCCCCGGTTGGCACTCGGGCGACACGAGCTTACGCCGTAAACATGGAAGCGAATGATCTGTTGTTTGTTTTGTTTTTGTTGTTTGTTTGTTTTTTTTACTTTCAGAGCTGGCAAATTACGAGAAAAATGTAAACAGAGCGGTACACAAGTACAATGCGTACAGGTAAGTCATCCCAGCCACGGCTGGTATTAAACCTTTATTACGCCGCGTCAGGGGGAGCAAATATATATATATATATATATGTGTGCGACACATTCAAAGGCCAATACACGTCATTTTATTTCATTTTGGCCATTTAAAGTATATGTGTGTTGGATAAAACACATCATTCTATTTAATTTTGGCATTTAAGGTATAAGTATATTGGATAAAGCACATCCTTTTATTTCAATTTGGCCATTTAAAGTATATGTATGTTGGATACAATTCTCAGATGCGTTTATTTTTGTCATTTGGCCCTGGCCAAAAGTTTACATTTCTGTTTATATATAGTATATGTTTATTGGATGAAACACATAATTGTATTACAATTTGGCATTTAAAGTATATTTTTATTGGATAAAACACATAATTTTATCTCATTTGGGCCATTTAAAGTATATGTATGTTGGATAAAACACACCATTTTATTTAATTTTGGCATTTAAAGTATAAGTATATTGGATAAACACATGCTTTTATTTCAATTTGGCCATTTAAAGTATATGTTTGTCGGATACAATTCTCAGATACGTTTATTAGAGAGAGAGATTTATGTTTCAGCTGTATGTCTAGTCCATGTTTGTACATTATGAGGGATTCCTTGTATGTTTTGTGAACATACTTAGTGAATAAAGCTGATTCTGATCAAATTAAACTGTTTATTTGTTTAATTGTTATTTCCCTCTTGTACTGTCATTAGGAAGGCAGCGTCCACCATTGCCAAATACCCGCAGAAGATCAAAAGTGGCACGGAGGCCAAGAAACTGGTGCGTATGATGTGTACACGCCGTGCACTGTGCGTCGGCGTCTGGAGGCCTATCCGGCAGATATTTATCACGTACTTATACGTACGATCGCGCTTATACGTAGTGAAATGTCATGGTAACGCACCTGGAGATGATGCATTAGGGCAAGTGAGGAAGAGATGAGCGTGCTGGAGGGATGGAGGGTGCCGAGTGCTTCTGTTTGCTCCGCTGTTCCGTCGGTGATCATAAGGATTGCGGCTTTTTCGTATTTTGTTTCTTGTTCGTGATTTATATATATATTTTTATCCATAGTTTTTTTTCGAGGGACGTTCCCGCGACGGACGCAAACCCTTTCGGCTCGGAAAAGCCTTAAACATCCAAATAACCGTAAGCGCGCTGTGCCCCTCCGCTTTGCAACAGGACGGCGTGGGGGCCAAGATTGCGGAGAAGATAGACGAGTTTCTGCAAACTGGCAAATTGAGGAAATTGGAGAAGGTGAGTAGACGAGTAGATGAGTTGTTGGGGTGATTTCTCAGGAGGCGGCTTCTTCCGGCTGACGCAAAACATTTCTTTTTTTCTTTTTTTTTTTCTTTTTTTTGTAGATCCGTAACGATGACACGAGCTCATCCATCAATTTCCTCACCAGAGTTACCGGAATTGGGTACGTTTAGTACGTTTGAGTCGACGGTCCCCAAATCGAAACCCTTACCACTTATTCAAACGCACGTTTGATCCTTTAATTGGCGACTGCTTTCGGGGCGAGGTTGAGTTTGAACATGAAGCCCCTGTGTTTGTCTTTGCTCTTAACCGGTTCTCTTGCTTCCCCCGCTGAAGTCCTGCTGCTGCCCGCAAGTTTTTTGACGAGGGAGTGAAGACGCTTGACGGTTTGTTCCGACTATTAAAACTGCTGAACTGTCTCCCATTAATTTGACAGAAAGCACACGTGGGGTAACTTACGCGTTGGCTTCAAGACACTGGTCTTTTTGTGGTTGTTGTTGTTTTTTTGTTTTAGATTTGAAAAAGATTGAGCACAAACTCAACCATCATCAGCAGATTGGACTCAGGTGGGTGGATGTACATCCTCTCGCAGTTTTGGAAATGTTGTTGTTGTTGTTGTTGTTGTTGTTAACAAATAAATAAATAAATCTCGCGTTCCATCTATTTCCTGAAGGTACTTTGAAGAATTCGAAAAGCGGATTCCGCGAGCCGAAATGGAGCGGATGGAAGTGAGTGCGCGATAAACTACGTTTTGACCTTCATGACATCAGATCCATCCACAGCTTTTTGACTCTGCCTTCGTCTGCCTCTTCAGTCTCTGATCCTGGAAGAGTTGAAGTCGGTCGACACAGAATACATCGGAACAATCTGCGGAAGCTATAGGAGAGGTAACATCGCCGCCCCTAGCACGTATTTAATTGTCACACGTTTCTGTTAAACGACACGGGAGCTGAGAAGGGAAACTTTGGCGGAAAGTAATTATGACTTAACTATGGAGCCAAACTTTTTTTTTTTTTTTTTTTTTTTTTTTTTTCCCCCCTAAGGAAAAGGTTCCTCATTTTGTTTTCAAATGTCAGGTGAGACTGGTGCCCGCGGCCAGAGCTTCCCCCACGCCTGACGTAGGAGAGCCAACGTGCATGAGCGTTACAAATAGCCGCGTCCATTCATGTTTTTATGTCGACCGTTATCAGGCGCGGCATCCAGTGGTGATATTGATATCTTGCTGACCCATCCAGACTACACCTCGGAGACCGAGAAGCAGGTGAGACTCTTTCACGCCCTTTTGAAAAGCGCGTTCGGTGGGCTGCCCCGGTCGCGTAGTTGCGCGCTCTCTCTCCGCCGCGCCGCATGGGCAGGTGCTGGACGTCCGACCTGTGGCTGGATGCTCTTGATTATTTCCCCATTGCTTATCTGTAATTTCTTTCCCTCATCTTTCTTTTTTTTTTTTTTGTTTACAGCCAAAGCTCCTCCACACTGTGGTGGAACATTTGGTGTCCATTGGCTTCATAACAGACACTCTTTCCAAAGGAGACACCAAATATATGGTGAGTTCTGTAGTTAATACATCTATGCTGCTCCTCAGCGTTTATTTCCGCTTTGTGGTTTTGATGTGGTTGGTTCAGTGGCATGAGAAAATAACGCTTCAGCCGGATCCCGGAATGGGTCGCGTTTTTCTCCCAGGGTGTCTGCCAGCTGCAGAAGGGCGACGAGGACGAGGAAGAGTTCCTGCACCGGCGCATCGACATCAGGTGAATACGTGTCAAATACCACGTCGCGGAAGCGAATCCGTTCGCGCGTTGCGACGGCGTTCTCGGTTAACCCTACTTCTTCCCGTGTCCCTGTACCGAAAAAGGTTGATTCCAAAGGATCAGTACTACTGCGGCGTCCTCTACTTCACCGGGAGCGACATCTTCAACAAAACCATGAGAACCCACGCCCTGGAGAAGGGCTTCACCCTCAACGAGTACACAATACGACCAGTCGGAGTCACCGGTGAGTCACGGTCGAATTATTCGACATCAATAAATGCCACATCAATTTGATAAAGATGTGCCCGTGAGCCTAAATCAACCTCTGTATTTGTGATCTCATCATTTGTTATTTTCCCCCAGGGGTGGCAGGGGAGCCTCTGCTAGTGGACAGTGAGAAGGACATCTTTGACTACATTCAGTATAAATACAAAGAGCCCAAGGACCGCAGCGAGTGACGCAAAGGGCTGTCACGTTTCTTCGGAAAACAACTGTTTACCTGCGTCCTAATTCTGAAGCAAGTTTGGGAATGTGTGTTTTGGAGTATGTTACAGTCACACGGAATGATACACTCGGAGTGTGATTTAAAAAAAAAAAAAAAAAAAGGAAATGCTGTGAATGAGTCTTCAGGGTATGGTCTATTTTTATCTTTTCTTTTTTAAGTGTGTGTGTGTGTGTGTGCGTGCGTGCGTGCGTGCGTGCGTGCGGCTATTTAAATAGTTTGTAATTCCTATCTAGGCCCACAGTCGTGCATCAAAACTTTACATGTTTTGTTTTATCTAATTTTAATTGTTACTCCACGGATACATTGCTATGGTGAAACTTGTCAGGCCATAAATTATATTTGAAGATTATCTTATGAAAACCTTTGCAAAAAAAATATGGAAAGCATTTTTAATATTGGGTTGTGTCTGTCCATTAAAAAACTGTCCCCTGTGCTATAAACGAGTGGCCTTGATTTGCACCATGTGTATCCTTCCTTTCATGAAGAAACACTTGAGCGCTTTTAAGGATAATACTGCATAGCTCGTCGCGTCATTTGGGGACACACTTAAACGTCTATTTCATTTACCGGAATTTGCCTTCACTCTCTTGAGTGTTACAAACTATTGAGTAACCATAAAAGCCTGTAGTTAATCTTTGAGAATGTTTCAATAGGTGTTCTGCGTGATACCGTTACCGCTGCTTTGTAATCTGCATTCCTAGCGCCGGTTTGAAGTCCAAAGGTCATTCATTCAGAGCGAGCTCTGAATGAATTGCCCTAGGTTTGAAGACGGACACTTTGTTTTGCGGCGGCATAGGCAATATTAATAAAGTACATTCCTATGACTTATTTTTTATTTTTTTCCCTTAAATGTGTTTTTTTTTAAGGTATAGTGTGTTTATTGTGGTGTAGGTTAGATGTGCATCTGGAGTATTTGGAGTATAACCCAGTTCTCTCTCAAGGAGCCATATTCAACCCACAAAATCATTGACGGAGGCTTTCATGATACAGTACTAGCTGTAGCTATGGTTTAGTCGTTGCATTTTGAAACAAATTCAACATTCAGCAGAAATCATCAGGTGTGCCAGCATTACTTCACACCCATAGCTGTTGAGCTACATAGACGCGAGATGTATTGTCTAGCAGCTTACAAAATGTACTTTTTAGTGCCACCGAAGGGCCAGCCGCACGTGATGTATTTGTGATGTCACAACTATCAAATACCGCAGAGTGGGAAAAGAAATCCCGTCGTCATGGACAAAACCCCCAATCCGCTGGTCACGGAAACGCATGTCAACATACAGTTGTAGGGAAATTCCCCACGTAAACCTGCCAACGCGTAGATCTGGCAACAGGAGGGCATCGCCATGTGATGTATTTGTGACATCACACCTCTGCCTTAATAATTCAGAGCATTTGGAGGAGTCGCCGTCACTCTACGCCAAAGAAGGTACGGAAGAAGTACATACACAAGCAGGTGCGTGCGTACACACACACACAGTCGGCTCGCTTATAAGGTTTTGACAGGAATTGTTTTGCTGCATCCTCTCCTGCCCCAAATTGAGGGCAGCTGTTAGTTTAATCAAAAGTCTTTAAGACTTTGCAACAAGCGACCGGTTTTAGGCCTTTTTTCTTTTACGGTTTACTTATAATGTCCATTATTGTTTACGTCCTTGTGTCCGATGCCACATGTTGTTTGCTACTGCTTTGTTAATGTGATAATGATCACTAACTCTTCCACCAAAAAGATGGGCTATAATAAGACAAGCTAAGCTACTGTTATGTATGTCCAATGTATAATATGACAGCAGGGAGAAGACTTCAGCACTGGATATGCATCTTATTTATGACATATGTATGTATATTCGCATTAACACGTTAAACTTAATTCTGCTTCAATAATTATTGAGACCCAAGCCAGTTGACGACCAACTTGTCTGGCCCGCCATAGGCCGCCCATTAACTCGCAATACATTGTTTACATCGGTTTCCATGGCCACCCCCATTAAACCGCAAAGCATGACGGGTCGATATAGAATGCGGGGAGAAATCCCAGGGAGCAGAGCCGGCCGGACCAATAGGAGCGCGGCGATAGTGGTCGGCGGCCAATGGGGGGAGGTCAACACGGCGTTCTGTAGCGCCTACACACCCACGGTGATTTTATGTCAACCACTTCGCGGGAGTTGACGCTGCAAGAGAGAGATCTGCGAAAGTAGACAAACGATCTGCTTAAAAATTAAAGGTAATTACAACGACTGCTTCGCGTTGATGATCAACAATTACCAACCCGCGAGAGGCCGGTCGCTTTATTTGTGTATTTATACTTATATTTATTTTTCTCCTTTTTTTTTTTAATTATTTTTTTTAATCAACAATGGCGTGGCGCTCCAACAGGGGGACGTGTTGACTTGACGGCGAAGGCGTATTTGTTTTTGCGTGGGTCTCCCGGTCGCGCGTCCATTCATTGTCGCGCCGCGGCGTGGCTTTCGCAGTAGCTACAACCTCGCGGCGAATGGGGAGGGGGGGGGGACGAAACACTCGAGTTTACCACCCCCCCCCACACCCCACCACGCAGCCATTTTCACCCCAAAACCCACCACCGCCGCCGGGAACTCGCGACACCCGTGGCTCTGATGTCCCGCGTTTCCATAGCAACAGCCTGCCGGTGCTGATGGAAGTTATTACGCAACACCAATAGAAATGGCCGCTTCGTGTGGATGTCATGTGTCACTCCTTACGTAACGTTAACTTGGATTTTTTTTTTCCTGTGGGGTTGTTTTGTTTCTCGGGGGTTGATCCCGCTCCCTTTCTTCGCGCGTCCTTTCGCCGGAGGGTGCGTTCGAGCTCCCCCGTCACAGAGCAGGTTTTTGGGTTGTTTTTTTTTGTGTTGTGTCGCCCCTTTGTGAGACCGAAAACAACCACCCCCCCCCCCCGCCCCTCCCTGTGTTTCGGGTTCCCATAGCAACCATGACTGACAGAAAAGCAGTGATCAAGAACGCCGACATGTCGGAGGAGATGCAGCAGGACGCGGTGGAGTGCGCCACGCAGGCCCTGGAGAAGTACAACATCGAGAAGGACATCGCTGCGTACATCAAGAAGGTGACGGTCGCTTTGCCCCTCCGCCGCCTCCCCCGGTGGCCCGGGTCACGCCGCGGGGGGGGGGGGGGGGGGGGGGGGGGCTGTTTATGTAACGCTGCCACCTCACAAAGGAGAATTTGGGACGAATCGCTCCTGGCAGAGGTCCAACACCGATCCCCGGTTTGACTAAACGGTCATACCGCTGATCACAGCCGGTATTGTGTGTAGTTTCGTTTAGACGCAACAAATTGTCATTGCAGCGCACAAGTACTGAGCCAACGAAATGCATTTCTCTGCATTTTACCATCATAGCATCTGACATATCTGGGTGCAGTGGGCTGCCTTAGCGGCGCCCCAGTTAGGGGGTTAGGTGTGTTGCTCAAGGACACATCAGCACGCTACCAGGAGCTGTGGATGGAACTGGCAATCTTCTGATAACCTCCTGAGCCACTGCCCCCTCAGAGTAGACCCCTTGAATAGCTCTCAACCCACTTAACAGAACAAATTAGTACGTATGGAAGGATTGTCATACGTGATAGTTTTATGTCACTATCCGTGAACATAATGCATGCAGGGTTTTCTTTTAATGGCGTGAACAACTTTTTTAATACCTCCTCCGTCCATCCCTCCCAGGAGTTTGACAAGAAATTCAACCCCACCTGGCACTGCATCGTCGGGAGGAACTTTGGGAGCTACGTGACTCACGAGACCAAACACTTCATCTACTTTTACTTGGGCCAAGTTGCCATTCTGCTGTTCAAGTCCGGCTGAGGGGAGCGCTCCCCGGCCCCCGTCCGACCATTATGACTGACTGATTAAACAGAAAGGCTCTATCATTCCTGATCAACAGGCACTGCCTTTTTCTGTGCTGCTTTCTACTTTGTGTTTTGGGCTAGTGCATGCTGCATTCCATTCAAGTCGGAACTCAAAGTCACCGTGGCCACCAGCTACACGGAGAATTTCTTGAGAAAAGACCACTGAAATGGCGTTTCGGGGCAGATCTCCCAGCCCCGAGTTAAGGCTCAGACTGAATTACTCATTTCCGACTTCCGATGGAATGCAGCATCAAACGTGGTGGCCATGTAAAAGAAAACATATTTATTTTTGTCCTATGTTACATTAGACATGTCAGTTTATTTTTTTTTTAAGAATTAAAGCATTTTTGTTTGGCTGTCAATGTGTTCCTTCATCACTAACTAAATTTTAAGGTGTTAGGATGGATGATGCAGAATAGTGGTTCAGGTTTCTTGGCGCATGTGGTCAACTTTTGAGTTATTCAGTTGGATGGAGATGTTGACCCATGGGTTAAATGTACTTTTTCAGCCACTGGGCTGTGATTTTATTTTTTCTAGATTCCACTTAAATAATGGAAATTGGCTCTTGGATTGCAATCACATTGCAAGTCTACAATTTAACCCATTTCAGACAATCTGTTATGACCAGCTTTACCAGATCAAGTTTCACATAAAGTACGGTGTGAAATCAGCAGGGATTTTATGGATTGTAAAGTGTGCCGTGCCAAATAAAAGATTAGGAAACTGGCTTCATGTAGACTTCCGCATGGTTGCGATTTCGGCTTCTTTGGCTTGTCCAAGTCCTCACTTTCTAATGAATCTGTTCATCCACTTGTTGCTACACTGCCCACACTACGCACATACCTTTCCTTTTTGTGCTTACGTGAAACCTTTCCATAGAAACAAAACTACAATTTTACATGTCAAGAGATCTGGGGCTGCTGTGAGCTTTGCTCATCGATCACGTAAAAAGGCAGAAGATTTATAATGACATCCGCATAATCTTATCAGTTAAGACAGCGATACGTACCTGTCTTTAATACAGAATGCCTATGATTAGGGCGTACGACCTAAACATGGCACCAGGTGCATCTTAAAAGCCAACATCGGTAATTGACATTTGCAAAAGCTTAACGGTCTGCTAGATGTTCTTGGTGGCCCCTAAGTTAAACCTCAGGTTGAACTGAACTACCAATGCTTTCAAAATATAGTTTTGTGCAATGGTATTCCGCACATTGAGATGGTAACAATGCAGTGCCTGATATTAGGAGCGCTGCCTTGAAACCAAAGTCATGAGCTCCACGCACACTATGCGTTACGTGGAAGAATGCTACTGAAACCACAGCATGCAACAGCCAAAACTGGCTTCAATCTGCTGCCAGTCGGTTCTATAGGTCATCCAACAAATTAATGTTTGATGCATCTAACATGAAGGAAGAAGTTGGAGGTTTCGATCTGTCGTACTGTTTATTACAACACATTTAGAAAACCAGCTTGTGTGGGTAGACGCCATTAGAGAGGCAGAAGCTGGTACGGAGGTAGCCCTTCAGCTGAGGGACCTTTTTGATAAGTGGAAGGAGCTGAGCGTCCACCTTCTTCTGGTCCGCTTTCCTCTGCTCTGTCAGCTGGTACTTCTGTGGGTACAGATACAAGAACCAATGAGGACTTTTGTTGGCGGAGAAAAGTCACCTGTTGACTGAATTTAGCACAGCTGAAAACATTTCAGCAACATTGAACAGCGTGTACAAAAAAATGCATCTTTCACGGCAAACAAACCCAGCTACCGAAACCCAAGCTAGTTGACGAAAACACAAATAAATCACCTCTTTCTCTGTGTCGAAAATCTCTCCCTCCTGGTGACGGGGCTTCCTCAGCCTCTTCTTCTTGAAATAAGCGTCGGACAGCGTCTTGGGCAGCTTCATGCCGGTGATGTCGACCTTGGTGTTTGTGGCAATAACAAATTTCTGGTGTGCCCGACGCAGGGGGACTCTGTTCACCGCAAGAGGACCTGAGGGGGTTTTCAGGAAACCACATTTAAACCTAATGTATGGTGCCCGAGCTGCTTATAAGTTGATTTACATCATAGGTTACAGATGCCCGGTGGGAGATAATTAAGATCTTGGGCTACAACAATAGCACCATTTAATTAAGTCCTAAACCTGGATTGTAGACTATTTGTTGTGCGAATAGGACATAATTGTCAGCATATTATCCATATCCTTTTGGAAATTTCTAACATGCTTCAGAGTTAGAAAAAAAAAGAAGCTTTGTTATTTGTCTGATATCAGAAATATGGCTACCCATATAAAGTCATTAGTTGACCTTACCAGTGACCAGGAGCAGACCACTTGAGAGCTGCTTCAGGAACACCACACGCTGAAAACACAGGCATACATTTAGTAAATTGCATACTAACATACAGCTGCTAAGAATTGACCATGTAGAATAAAACAAAAATATATATATAAAAACCAAATCTAGTAGGGATGTGCAAAAGGGGGAAATCTTAATGTGTGGCATAAAGTACCTTAATCCGGCAGCCACAGACGAGGTTGTTCTAAAAACGTCCCTCCAGGGATGGTTTAGTTACAGACTGTCTTCCCAGCGTAGACGCTAGGCGTCACATTTCAAAACCAAAAATCGAGTTTGCTTTCAAACCCACAAGCCAATTTGAGATTCTCCCCGTATTTTTGTGGGTAATGTCGGACGCGGTCACCATATTGCGTCGGTCAAGCTCTGCCGGTAAACAAATGAAGTGTGCGCTGGGGGATGCGAGCCCCTCCTGAGTGGACTGCAGCTCAAAACAGTTTTCATGCAATTGAGCTGCGTGCGGCTCCGCTGCGCCACATCCCTCAACGCACGCTACACCAGCTGCGCCACATTCCTTAGCGCACGCTACACCTGCCCACCCGATTTATTATTTACAAGTATTTACACATAAACCTCCAGTTTACTAAATTATGTCGGAAAGCAACGGGCAGACGTGCGTCTCCACTGTAGTTTTTTTTTTTTGAACAGACCAGTCTCTTAACTCAGTTCTGTTGAAAAAATGTTTCTCACATGTAGAAAAACAGGAAAATATATACATCTAAAATAAAACGAACAGGCAGGGGAGTCGGCACGCGTCGGTCAGGAGAAGAAACATACAAAAAATAAAAAATAAAAAATACAACCCCTCAGCTCTAGCTCTGAGCAAGGTTTACATTTTTCATTTTACATACAAAAAACAAAGGAAAGGAAATCAATCTAAATTTTTCTCTATGGGATAATATTATTTATTGCTGTATTATAACCACAACATTTTCATATAGAACTGCAGGTACATTTGAGTGCAGGGTACCTGAGCATCTGCCCCATGGTGGCTCTTAATTAGGTTTTTTTTTTTTTTTTTTTTTTTTTTTTTTTTTTTTTAGTGTAAAAGAGGCTGGAGGTGGTGGATTGTCCGGGCAGATATATTCATGAACCTCGCACCTCAGCGATGTGTGCACAGTGTCTCTGCCGTTTGCCCAGGGTGGCAAAATGCCTAGAACCCGGAGCTGGGGGTCCACCTGCCTTTTTTTTTTTTTTTGGAGCACCTGCCCCTCTTAAAGTCTCTGTATGGGACTGTTCAACGGGGAAGTGGAATCCGATCACCAGTGGTTACTCGACAGCTCTGAGTGGAGAGGGAGAGCCTCCGCCCATAATTCCACAGACACAGCAATGAAAGCGAGAAATAAACCCAACCATCCACAATGGAACGTCCTCCAGTGCAGGGGTTCACAACCACCGATTCATGGACCCGTGCCACGGAGCATTTGCCACCGGGCCGTGGGAACGCGGGCAGGATCTTTTCAGAAGCGAGCTGCGATCTGCTCCTCAGCAGCAGAAAACAGTAAATTAAAATCATCTAGAGTTTTTTTTTGCCTTCTTTGGAGAAAAGATCGCTCTGATCGAGGCTGCGGAAACTACTTATTGAGAAATAAGTGTTTTACATTTATGTTTAAATCGAAAAACCGAAACCATAAAATCAAAAGTCAAATATAATCGTGGATTTTGAGAATCGCGACACCCCTAGTAGACACATGTGGGCCTGGAGCTCCAACACACTATGATATTGATCGATTGTGTTCTAAGTTAAAGAGGCTCTGCTGTCTATACTTTTGTGCAGTGTAATGCGGAATCGCTTGGCCTTTGACAGGCAATCATGACAATATGTCATAATGTTAAAGCAATACAGACTAGTGCCATTGACTGTCCACCTATTACCCACTGGCAATTAGTGGACGGATACATTTCTGCCATCTCACACAGGGCGCTGAAATGTCCCGTTTGTCAATTGTCAATGTGAATAGTCTTTTGCTCAATGTCACATGGCAGTGAACAAGCGTATTTTACAAAGACTGCATTAATGAGAATACATTTATTGGTCAAGAAAATAAATGTACAATGACTGTTATAGAAATGTTAAATTATTTTCCCCGTCCACCCTTTAAATCTAAATTAAGAGAATTTTTTAATTATCTAAATAATTATGCCTACTTAAAATTTTATCTTTAGCTTGTCTGAATCATCAAACTACTCAAATGTCCCACATTATGTTTTTCCGCAATAAAGACCAGATTTACAGAAATAAAAAACAAACAAGGTTGGTATTTATGAGAATATACAAAGAGCAGTGGGCATCTACTTGTATTTTTGTGAAGAGTCATTACTCATCAGAATAATGATTAAATATGCACAATCCACTTATATAAATGTAGGCCAAATAAAATGTTTTCATGACAGCCAATTTTGTCAACAGGAGGTCAACACAGCTGCCCTTCAGCTACATCTCTGGCACATAATTTAGGCCAACCATTGCTCATAGTGTGTGGGCACAGTTGTATGCTTCCATAACTTGTCGATGTAACATTTGTGTGGGATGGAGGGACAATGACTGTGGAAATAATGGCATATGTTCCAGTTTGCAATACACTACGCTCGCTCACCAAGAGTACCATTGACATACAACGTAAAATATCTGTGCAGAAAAAAAAATTTCAACAAGGGGATGGGTTGGAGAGAGGGCCGGGCCATATTGTGATCAGTTAAAATGAATAGTTTGACATGTATAGTTTCCTTCAGTTTGACAGTGGTGAGTAAACTTGCAGTCGTTGCCTTTAAGGGCCATATTTGTACCAAACTGAGATTTAACCAATTTAGTCAGCATAAGGTATTGTAAAATGTGTTTGCTGACTACAGAACTGGTTATAATATAACTTGACCTGGTGTGGTCACACAGCAGGGTGCAGCATCAAACCTACTTGATCATCCCATTTAATGAAACAGACATTCAAAACGAACCAATGAACAAACATGAATGACGAGAGTCACTGCTAAAAGTGTGCACACTACATCCTCACCTTCCCACGGTGGCGCCCAGTGAGCAGGATGAGCACGGTTCCAGGTGTAATGCTTGAGCGCAGCTTCCTCTTGTGCTGGCTGAAGGGCTTGATCCCGTGGCTCTTCAGTTTGCGGGGAACATCCTCTGTGGGGTAGTAGCGAGGCTAGGGAACAAAAACCCGGGACATCAAATGTAATGCAAAATCAAAAATGTTTATGGTTCCTTAGCATTGGCTAGAGATAATCTAAATTGTATTATAGCAGTTCTATAGCAGAAACATTCAACATTCCAGTTTCAGTCCATATTGACAACTTATGTTGATGCCAATGGTACCAGCTCCTTAAGTAAAGATCATTATACGCCAAATAGACTACAGATAGTTATGATGAAACCTGAACCGTAAACAAGGACTGAAAACGATGACCCACCGAGGATATTACATTTGCAGGCCTCAAAATTAGCAAGACCATGGCTGGTAAGAAAGTCCCCAT
>NC_137203.1:9859815-10069815 GCF_960531495.2 Zeus faber
TTCTGTAGCTTACTACAACAACAATGAATCGGTCCGTCGTCATCTCTGTAATACTCATAATTAATTCAAGTTCAACTGAAATTTGAAATCACTGAACTACAGAGAGATACTATTGACAGACAACGACAAGACCGAGTAAGTGAATACTATCCATTCAGTACTAAAGACATACGTGAAAGACAACCATTCCACCACACAGAATTCAAAGACAAACCCGATAAGTCAAATCAAAGACGTGTGACAATATAAGGAGTCCCTCATTTAGTGTCATTTCTGGCCAAAGATTCCATTTGTCCATTCATGCCAGAGAGTCAAATGATCATTTTAGAATACATAAAGCTATAGTAATGAGCTGTATGAAAAGGTAACAGCATCTTTAAGGCATTGTCATTTGCGATGAGTGAAAATGAAGAAAATCGCAGTAAAAATAAGACTTATGGTGGTTTAACACATGAAAGAAAACGCAACGTATACAGTTGTTATTTAAGATGTGAATTCTTATATGTTGAAAATTATTTACAATTCTCACAAATTAAATACGTTGGAAGTTTGGCTACTGAAGTTGAAATAAGGGCAGCGGCAGATTTACTTGGTGAACATTGTGCTCATATGTGTAATATGTAGTAAATTTGAAGAGCACAAAGTCCATTAAGTGATATCAATTCCTGATCCTCCGGACAAAAAAATAAGTAAAAACAAAAGAAAATAAATTTTGATTAATTTAATTGACTCAAATATGGAGCAGAGATTTGTGAAAAACCAACAAAATTTGACCCAAATCACAGACAGTTTAATTCGTTGAACACCAAAATACTCACAACAGGGCTAAAAGTATCTGGAACACAACAATGACATGAGCTACGAACGCGGTTGAGGTGTGGTTTAAACTGTTATGTCACAAACAACTCAGGGTTTGGGTTTCATCCAAATCGATCCACACACGGAGCAGATATTAGTAAAAAACTAGGTGGTCTGCTTGACTGACATGCCACTGTTCACTAACAAAATGAACGGGATAAGATTTACAGTAAGACGCTTTGTGACATCATCATACTCTTTACTATAAATGTACAGGTTGTGATTCAGAATGTACATTCGCATCGTGTCCAGTGTACAGTGTAAACGCCGTCGCTCTGTAGTGGTTAGACATTACAAACTGGGAGTTTGTGTATATTTATGTACTTTCTTACCTGGTAGATGTCTGTGGATCTGTTCGATTAATATTTTATCTCTTTGGTCCCCATGACTTTTCCAGATTAATGAAAAATACAAGCCCTGGTTCATAGCCAATTATAGACATTATACTGCTATGGGACTTTTAACAAAGGGAATTCAAGACACAAACTCCCAAAATACAAGCATTTTTATTAACTGTCCAAGGAGAGAGGACAAGCACGTAGGAGTGTTTTCACACACACTTCACAGCGCAATGAGGTCAGGATCACCATATGTGTAGTAGCATTCAGATGTATTCGTATTCAATGTATTTTTCTATCTAACAAGACTAACCTGGACCCCATGTATTGCTGCCAGCAGCTATATTTATTAATATTATCGTACTAACAGTTATTTCATACCTAATGACTGACGAAACCTAGTTGGTGAATCTATAAAAATAACATAACAAACTGGGTATTAATGTAATCAAGCATTAATGATTTGGTCTTTGGACTGGACTCACTGATGCATTGGCCGCGGTAACTGTTCCTCCTTTCTTGAAGACTGTCGGAAGCTTGGCCATCTGCTCCAGCGTGGTCTGCGGGCGTGGGTGTTCATCCTGAGTCATGGGCACCTTGCCTTTTTTAGCTTTCACATCAATGGGAGCAATTTCTGCTGTGAAGTGACCTGCCTCATGTGCTGCAGTCGAAAGAGGATTTCAGTTTATATTTTAAAACCATGAAAAAAATGAAATCTCTGGAGTGATGCATCTGTTTGTAAAAGTGCATAGCGCGACAACAAATTCATCATGACGTATCTAGAAGAAGTGCACTTCCTCTGACCTGCTTTCCACTTTTGCTGGGTCTGGTGTGCATACGTGTCACAGTCCTCTCGGGTGATCTGGTATTTCTCCGCCAGGTTTTCCGCTGTGATGCCCATGGGGATCTTTACGTGCAGGTCGGTCAACCCTGCCCACAGGGTGTCCTCCAACTTCAATGGGAAACGGGGGGCAGAGGCTGCATTTCACTGCAAAACTATTATATGTATCCACACAACGCTATGATTTATTTGAAAAAAAGACAACGATAGTTAACAAGGGAAAATCACTGACCTTGAGATCAACCCCAAATCTGGTACCAAACCTTATGTTACGGACAGCATATGGAGCCTGGCTCATGCTCTCAGAGCCTCCACACAAAACCACCTCTGACTCTTTTAAGCAGATCTCCTATGAAAACAGACACACACATTTTAATTTCATAAGGAACTCAGTTATTCATATGATAGGTCATTAGGCTTTAAATGGAAGTTATTTTTTTCTTTAGTTAGATCTACAATTCCAAACAATTGTATGTCATATATTGCCGGTAGCAACGTCAGTGTGCTATGACATTTTATATTGTTTCAACTTTCAATTAAGTCTAATTTCAAGTAACAATTACAAGACATTTATTTGACCATGCTACCATTATGTAATTTTTGTCAATATGGAAATTCTACTAAACGGTATTAACAGCACACACATTCACCCATTTAAACTGCTTGACCGCTTGATAGGGAGAGTAAACAATGTAATGAGGTCAGTCACATGGGTAATGTGTATCCTCACAGCTAGAAGCGAATTCCAGTTAGAGTGACCCAATGATAAAGTGACACATGGATCCTCTTTAAAAATGGGAGGGGCTTACTTGGGCACCATTGATGATGGACTGAAAGCCAGAGCCACACAGTCGATTCACAGTGAGAGCAGGCACTGGGATGGGGACACCAGACCGCAGACCCACATGACGTGCGATGTAAGGCGCATCGGCGGAGCTCTGAAAGAAGAGAAATACTGTCAATACTTAACACATAAAACGACTGACAGACTTGCTGCCGTGTATTGTCATGGCCCTTGTGGCTCTGATCTGTTTAACCGTTGTCATCACCAAATTTAAAACCGATTTGGTGGCTTTACAGCACCTGCATGACATTCCCCATGATGATGCTGTTTACGAGTTCCGGAGCCACGCCCCCAGCGGCCATGGCAGCCTTGGCAGCATGCTCAGCCAGATCCGTGGCACTGTGGTCCTTCAGCACCCCTCCATAGGTGCCAAACGGAGTGCGCTTGGCAGATACGATGAATACACCTGGAAAGGAGCAAACAATATATTAGCCACCGGTGATACATTTGAAGAACACTCAAAGGCTCAATCCCACTCTCTCAAGGCAATACTCATCAACTCACTATTTGACTAAGGGGGTCGACAAAGGGTGTGACGGATTACATCATTTGAGGTCAATGTGCAAAATGATGCTTGGACAAATGGCATTTAAGAAGATATTTATAAAAAGTGCAGCAGTCAAAGTTATGTGGAATACATGCCCTGGGTGGCTGTTATGAAGTATGAAGACAGCATATGATGTCTGTCGGGAGCTAAACAACCTGTAGATATGAACACTGATGGAATAGGAGTACACTATAGTTACATAAGAGCTGCTCTAAATTACAGTAATTACAGTTACGGAGATGAGGCTTGTCAAAGAATTAAACTTAGAGGGGAGCATTAACTCTACTAAAAAGTGAAGGGACTGTGTAATATCGAACAGTAAGAGGAAAAAAAGGAAAAAGAAAAGAACAATAATGAACAGCTCATTATAAAGCCCACAGTCTATTGCCACCTCGTAAATAGACTTGGGGGAAATGACACGGCTCTTACATTGTTAAAAGCGGCGAAGAAACCCCGTTAGATCTGACTTAATAAGCCACTCATTTTACCTCTGAGGAGAGCCATAGCGCCTGCGGAAAATCCAAAGGGTAAATGAGAAGGAGTTCAGAAGTGCCGGGGTGTTGGGATGAGCACCCTCACCTTTCCCCCATATACCGTGCTTCTCTCGCGTTCGGGGAGTATGATTCGTCAATACAAAGCCCCTTCGAGTAAAGACAAAAAGCAAAAGTACAAAGGAAAATAATAATAAAATACTGGGCTTATACCTTACGCCCGTGGTAACGTAATACGCGTTGGATTTGAAGCTACCGCGCGTTACTTCGCGCGGTTATTATTTGAGAAAGCGAAATACACGAAAGCAACCGTGCGAAATACGTTGAACCGTGTCGTGCGACGTCATATTTCTGCGCCATCCGTCGCGGCACCCGGAGGAGCAGCCGAGAGGACGAGCAATGATACAGCTTGTAAATCAGTATTAGGGTTCCTCTTTTTTTTGTCATATGTATTTGCTTTGAACCAGCAAGTAAAACAAAAAAAAAAAATGTCTGTTCCGCTTTCACGTTGGATGGGTAGGGTGTTATCCCGACAGAGTGGTTTATCGAGGTGAGTAAATTGGGTGCGGGTGTTGCTGCTCTCGTGGTCCGGTGATGTGCTGCAGAATAGCTTCCATTACGTCGTTTACGTTCTTTCACTGGTCGGATAATCTGTTCGGATGCACGAGCTCCTGTTCCCAAACCCAGCCAGACGCAAGTGTAGGATGTTGTATGGAATCGGAATGTGTAGTGTTGTTAGCGTTTAATGTTAGTGCGTTTTTCCTCATGTCAGTGGTGCATTGTGTCCAATAACAACTTGTCAACATCAACACCTCGTGTAAGTGTCTTGTCAATACAACAACCTGAAGCTTGTCCTCCTCAACAGGAACCAGAATAGTTAGCCATCGCTAAGATGGAACTTTGTAGGCAGATCCATAAGTTCTAGGACATTTCTTTATTCATTTGTTCCTTGACTTTTTTTGCAGCAATGTGTTGGGAGAACACTGTCATGGCAGGAACAGTCCGTGGTTCACAACAGCGTTGACACTGAAGACATCTGCCCCACTACAGTATGTTGATGGAGTTTAAATTGTATGACTGACGATGATGATGAATGTAGGCTGCCATTGCCAGAACACCAAATATTACAAAATGATTTCTTTCATTAATGCCATTCTTTATGTGTTGTCAGAGCTGAGCCCAAGAAAAAGAAGAAAGTAGACCCCAGGAGAGAGCAGGTAGCGAGAGAGAGGCTGAGGAAAAAGGTTAAGAAGCTGGAGAAAGTTGCACCTGAGCTCATCCCAATTGAAGACTTCATAACTCCATCCAAATGCCTGGATGAGATGAGGTGCAGGACTTCCCGCCACCATGCGAACAATGAATCCTACCAAGTTAATACATCAATAGCTGCGAGTCAATTCTAACTTTTTGTACCTTTACATCCCATTTATCATAAAGAGAACGCTATACATCAAGGCTGACCTTTGAAGAAAGTGAACGTCGAGCGTTGCTTTTAAAGGAGTGGTCTCGTTACAAGCAGGTAATCAGAATTTATTTGTTACAAATTGCAAAAAATGGGTCAACAATTGTAAATGATGAATTTAAAAATAAGTTTCAGAAATGAACAGCCTGAAGTGTAACATAATATGAAAAGATACATGTGATATTTTCTTTAGATCTGGTAAGGCAATTAAGGTAATGTTTGCACATTTATTTCCACACGATTGCATTCATGCTTTTCCGTACGTCATATTTCACTTTAGTTTATAAGTTGTAATAGCTATCACATTTTTTAAAAATGTATTACCTACCATGGCCAATAAACAAATTTAAACTTGATCCATATCAACTTTTTTGGCCAGCCTGGAAAATAATTTGAACTTGATCCATATCAACTTATTTGGCCAGCCTGGGAAACATTTGCTTATCAGTGTGTTTCTTGCAGAAGGAGCACGTGGCTGAAATGAAAGCTATTAACCTTGCTCTGAAAGCCCAAAGGGAAGCACTGGAAGAACTGAAGATGGAATCTGAGGAACTTTATCAGGCAGCTATAAAGCCTGATCCCCATCTGTTTCCCTTTAGTCAAGAGGGACCAAGCTACACACCACCCAAGCCCAAATACGAAGCTCCTGAGGGAAAATACAATGACATTACCAAAGTCCATACTCAGTAATGAAGGTCTAAATTGTGCACCCAGTTCTTGTCCATGTCAATTAGTGTCCTTGTTAAAACGTTGTGACCCTCGATGGTCGATTATCAGATGGTAATCGTGGATTTCACCAGTCTGAGGGAAGTGATGTTTGTTTATCTGTCAACTTCTCAAACATAATGGTTGCCTTTTTTTTTTTTTTAATTAAAGGTAATTATACACTTATGAGCACTGCATCCAGTGAATCAAGGCTCTTCCCATCTTCATGCAGCGGGGTAATACATTTTACATGGTATAGTAAAATACTTTTAACTCAATATAAATAAAGTATGGTTTTTCTTTATATTTGTTCACAGACAGGAAGATAGTTATTCAAACCATGAAAGCACACCAGCTGCCAGCTTCAATTACAGCTCATAAAACTTATTTGGGGGACAATGCTTTAATCTAGCAACCTATTCAAATCCAATAACTGTTAAGAGATGTGTACTTAAACATTATTCAACCCATTAGAGGAACGTATATTAAAGAATAATTTCATTTTAGGGTGGGGGGTGTAATTTCACATAGGGGATCTATTTGAACATGAAATCCAATCTCAGAAGAGAATCAAATTCCTTAAAAATTTGAATACTCTTTAAAAATAAATTGTATTTAATGCTCTGAATAACAAATCTTCCCCTTACTGCAACATCAATATATTGTCATCAACAGTGTAGCTATTTATGCTTTGGAATATACCAATGGTAAAGCCACGTTCAAAACAATACAAAAATTAATATACAAAATGTCTCCCCCATGCATTTTGACAAAAGATTTCAACTCATACACAGGTATCAAAGTGAGTGATCACAAGAGTCTGTACTTTAACTTTGGCTTGGCCACAATAACAGCAAACACATCGACAGCAAATGTTTAGGAATCCTGTGGCTTGTCATGGTTTAGGGGCATATGCCAATCTCTAGGAGGATGTTGTCTCAGTTCCCAAACTGGAGAAAATTTTCTCTGGTCTGCCATCCTGTTCCGTTCACTGCTCTGTATCGCCTCCTTCAAAAGCAGAAAGGGAATATCTTAAAAAAAAAAAAAAAAGAATCAATTGATTCCAGAGTTTGATGCTTTAAAGTCAGACGACTGTACCTTGGCTTCTGTGTGTCCGTGTTTTTCCCATTCAATGCAATTACTGTAGTCTTCCTTCCACTGCTGGCATGCCGGGGATGTGCCGTAGGTGTAATAGTGGTGGAAACGGTTCATCAGGCTTTTGCAATGTCTGAACTCACTAAAGTAATCATCGCAGGTCCGAGGAGGCTGAGGGTAAACACAAGAAAGACATAAAATGATCCTCCTTGATGTTGCCTATAACAGAAAGCAGCCCTCTACCAATGGATGTGACGGCACACACGCGCACGCGCACACACACACACACACACACACACACACACACACACACACACCAGCCTGTAACATGTCCAGGTTTGAAAGTGGTCAGAGCAAAAAAAAACGAGCAGGTAATGAAAATTATGCCACCTTATTAATCCTCTTTATGTATTGATTTGTCGCAACAGAAAAACAGTACGTCAATAAAACTTAAAAAAAATAATATTTTATTAAACGTTATTTATTAAATTCTGGTATATATATATATATATATATATATATATATATATATATATATATATATATATATATATATATATATATATATAAAGTGAATGGGGAGGCCACTGCCTGTTTCATCGCAGGTGTCCAAACGGCAGAACAACACCTGCATACCGCGTCCTGCCAGCCTGTCCTCCGAGGTTAGGTGAGCAAGCTAGCAGCGTTAGCCCAATGTCACATGTCCGTTCGGGGATTCTAAGTCACATCTCGGCCTCTCGCGGTGCCAATGCGGAGGGTAAGAGTGGGCGCTGGTGAAGCAATTGAATCACACATCACGACGCGGCTCGGTTCAAACGCGTTACCCTCCACTCCGGCTCGGCGGCAGCTCCCTCCATCGCGGCGCTTGTGGTGTGTTTTGTAGTTGGTGAGGGTGGGCAGCCAATCACGTCACGTCTAGGCCAGTCACGTGACAGATCTACGGAAGCTCATTATTATTTTACTAAACTAATTTCACGAACGTGACCTGGTATGTAGACTTTTTGAGATCAAGAGTATGAAATGTCATAAACATATTAAATAAACTACCTTTGTATTAAATAAATACGAACGCGTTTTCCCATATTATTATTTCCCTTTTTGACAGCAGTTTATAATGCCGATACGGAGGCTTTGTGAATTACATTTTCCACGTCAACATTTCCAATGTGTTCAGCATTAAGAGAACTCACACAGCACGTTTAGTTTCAAAACACGTCACTTTATTTAGTCATAAATAAACCGAGAAAATAAAAATCTAAAAATCCCATCATTTTACCCTAGGATTGGGTCTCAATTTGTCAGAAGCCATAGCAAAATTTTACAAATGTTCTGAGCAAGCGCTTCCATTTTGTGATATACTCAAACAATATCAAATATCCAGGGTTTTCAGAAATTTGAAATGAATGTCTTAGAAATAAAATTAAAAACACCAAATTAGATACACAAGTGGGGCAAAAGTTATTTAATTCACCTTTCCTACACTTTCACACTGGTGGCATTGCAAAGTCATGCATTTAACCTGGAAGCAAACCCGTATTTACAAAAGATATGCTCTAAGCACTCATGTTATTGTGTTTACCTTTGGACGTTCATCAAATTTGTCATATCCAGATTACTATATGAATATAACCCAGCATGTGTGGGGAAACTACCATTCCCGAAGAAAGGAGAATCCCATCTCATTCAATGACCAGTTTTATTCTAGGTGAGTGCAGAATTGGAGTAGGGAGAACAAAGTTTTCCCATTTGAAAATAAATCTTCATGGCTTTCTGCCCTTCTTGCGCAGTGACTGTCCTTCACCGGAGAATGCAATGAATCTGTTCATGGCATCTTCCTGATAAAAAAAAAAAGTTTGAAAAAAGTATGAATATTATACCAGTAATTTCAATAGCATGTCCCTTAACGCTGATTTTAGAGCATCAACAAAGTGGTAGGACTTGTTTTTAAAGAAATAGTCAATCTATGCTGCAGGCAACTCACAAAAATCATAAACCACTTTGGCACTTACATCCTCTGTAGTTCTCCGTGGCTGGGGTCTTGAGTTCCTAATGAAGGTGATCCTTCCAACTTTGTACTCATAGTTGGGAATGCCTCTGTTAAGAGATAATAGATATTTCTTTTCATTATTGTCGCCAAAGTGAAGAACCACACCCGAGGAGATAAACCGAACCACCGCTTCTCTGCTCACTCTCTCACTTCCGATTTACAAAAGCAGTCTCTATTTCAGACACAAGACACCGCTTTCCTAAAATCCCTCTTGGGGAATTTAAATGTTATCCTAAAAACTTAAAATCTAAACCTGTCAGTCAAACCTAGCATTCTGACCTTTTGATATCACTTGGATCGATAGGAGCAGGGCTGGGCCCGATGCCTTTCTTCTTGCCATCCAAGCGATTGCCAGATCCAGTGAATGCCTAAATACGATAGAAAAGTTAAGACGGTCCATTCTGTGGGAGTGATGTTCATAAAAACATTTGTTTGCCTCTACACTCACTCTGAACCCCATGTCCATGTCAGCATAGCTGCTAGGGTCTCCTTCCTCTTCCTGTGAGAAGAGAACACTGTCAAAGGTGGCAAACGCCTTCTAACCAGGTTGGCTACTTTTATAATAAACAAATAAGGATAAACATGATAGTTTCTTACCACAGGCTCCTCGTGGTGCTGAGGCCTTCTTTCTGGCTCTTTGTAGCCCAAAGGAGCATCAAAATCCACCTAGGCAGCAGCAACAGTTATTACTGAACCAGAGGCACAGGGGCTAAAATACATGACAAAATATGGTAGTGTTGGCTGGAGTGTCATGTTTACTAGAGGCAGCAGATAAATTATCTCACATTCATATCACATTCGATGATGGATACCGCTTTGTCCGGCTTTGTCTCCATTACTCTCAGTTCATAGATCTGAAATAGATAAGACGTTTCACTAAACAGACCTAAGCCTCTTAAAAACGCTGACAGCAATTAGAAATAATCATTTGGAATAAAATAAAACAATTAAAATATTGCCTTTTCATTGTAGTTGATGGCAATGACATCTCCTGTTGTCAAGCAGGCAAAGTTTCTGAGGGCATTTTCCAACCTAAGGCATAGACAAATCAAAACATGTTTTTGCAGTCAGCACAAAAGCCCCAATGGTCAAGAAAATGTTACAGGTATTTTAAGGTTAAAATGACGATTCTGGAAGATAATTAATACACTGCTTTGGGGTTTGTGATGTCCAGGAAATCTGGGCTCTGTGGCTGGAACTTTGAGTAGGTGGCAACCATGAGGTTAACACTTTCAACTTGGACCAGACCACCCTCCTCCAACAGGAGATTCTGCATCATCTGCAGGAAAAACAAAAACATCAGCAGTTCTAAAAGATTGATATAAGCCATTTCTGAGAGGGAACATTAAAGAAAGTGAATTATGAAGAAATATATGAGCATTAGTGTGGATCTAATATATTAGTTGTAGATCTGGCTTATTGAACTAGTTACGACTGACATCATTTAAAAAAATCCCAAATCCTGGTGGTGCGTTTCTTACCCAATGTGGTAGGTAGCAGATTCCCTCATCTGCTACAAACTCCAGAACACCACAGTGTGTCATTCTGTCTGAGTTTTTGTTTGTTAGCTTGAACAACATTGGGTAGGTGATGTTCAGTCTGCCTGCAAAATAGGCACCACAGGCAAACATGTAAACAGACATCTAATTTTCACCTTATGTACTGTATCTCATGTGAACTTAAGATGGACTTACTGAGTTGGTCGAGGGCAGAGGGCGGCATTATTACTGCAAAAATTAAGAACAGAGTCATTTACGTCAAGCCTGGCATGCAGTAAACAACCTATATGTTCTATCATTTTCACTATTTCTGAATACACGACAAATATGAGTTGCAAACTACTCCAAAGGAGCTTACTTTTTCCTCCTTTCTCCACGTCAGACCGGTCGTTGGGACCGGCCAGCATAGAGACAGAGTAGCAGCGGTACTGTGTGGAGAAGCGGTTCTGGAAAGCCCTGGGCATCGGGTGGTCGAACACATTGAAGGAAAACTGTGAAAAGAGACAATGAGCACGGGCAGAACTCCCACGGCCATAGTTAAACAGCTACACGAGCCTGCAGTACACATTGGATTTATTTTCCTGTACTACACATTAGATCGATTTGGCTGTAGTACACGTTATATTTATCTTCCTGTCGTACACGTTAGATGAATTGTTTTAATCGTGACGAGGCATTCTTTCTTTCACCGAAGCTTACTCAGCTTAAACCTAGCACCGCATGCTAACGCAAACCCCAACCCCAGGGCGATGCGTTGGCGGGGGGGCGTGTTGCCATGACGAGCACACCGAGCGGTCCTCACCATGTTGCCGGCTGACGGGACACCGCCGCCGCTTCCAGACGATTCGAGGTGAACGTCCACACTTGCTTCCCTGCTCCAGGAAACACGACCGCGAACCTCCAGTGTTGTCTTCCGCTGCCGCTCGACACGCTTCCGCCAGTACCGAGCGACGACGGGAAGTGACGTCATAATCCCGAGCCCGAGAAGACGGCATCCGACCGTCATGGCGCAGCAGAAGCGGCGGGTAGTTAAAAGTTGGACGCATGATGTTGTTGCGCAAATAAGTGAAGTGAGAAAACACTTTAAAAAGAAAATTTACTTATCGCGGCTGTTGAACGTTAGCTGTGTGTCTCTCTGTCTGAGTGAGTTGGCTCCATTTGAAAGCAAAAGCATTTTCTACCAGCGTTGTTACAAATCTTTTCCCCCCTTCCTCAGCCCCATTTCTCTGTATTGACTAAGAATTCGGAGCCAGAACTAATACGCAAATCACAAAATGCGTACTAGTGTCCTCTTTGCTGCAAGCAGGGAGACTACTACCCCCTGGTTCCTCATTTACAGTGCCACAAAAACAACGTAGTTAAACATGCAGGTAATTGTGCTAATATGTTGCATGCAAAACCTACAACGTAATCTAAAACGTCTCATGTTTTGGTTCTCAAATAACCAACTGACTGAAAAAGTATAGAAAATGTATTTGGTATGGCCTCATTACTTTGGCATATTGCATCAATGGAAATAATTTCTATTTGCGGCACATGGTGGACATCAATTGTAAATTATTGACATACATTACTTGTCTTTCTAGATTATCTGTTGTATATTGAATGAGGCCTTTTAAAAAAAGTGATCAATGTTTATCTAATTAAACATTTCCTATTGTTTTACAGGTTATACTATATATAAATGCAACAAAGGATGTGTCACCAGGGGACATTACCACAGTTGCTTCTGTTTAAAATGTATTGTAAGGAGAGACAACTTTTTACTTTACCTGCAAAAATGTCAAGTGGTGATGGGATCTTCAGGGACTGGACCCTCCGTGCCTTCTACAGTAACTGGGCCCTCCGTGCCTAAGGCAGTAACTTGCCCCTCTGTGCCTCCCGCAGTGACTGACCCCTCTGTGCCTTCTACAGTGACTGGCCCCTCTGCGCCTACATGTATGACAATTGCTCAGCGTCTACAGTGCAAAGCAGCTGCTCTTACCTTTATGGTGGGCTCTTCGGGACCAGTGAATTTATTAAATACAAGAGTTAAAAGAACAACATGTTGCCTTTGTAATTTGAAGTTGAACAAAAAAAACCTAAAGTTACATATTAAAAGGTGACACCGTGCAAAAATTGAAAATAAATAATCAATAAACATGAACAAATAAACAAATGCATTCATATCTTGAAACGGTTACAGTTTAATAAGGTACAACCGCTCCATATCACACTCTGGGCCAAAGTAGGCGCTCTGAAATTATAAAGCAATGCAAAGGTATAAGGCAGAGATGAGCTGTGAAGAAGAGTGGCGTGCGGTGGGAGCACTGGGTGACACGGTGGCTGGCTAAATCACGAAAGTGGCGAGCCGAAAGGTGTGGCGTGAGGTGCTACGGGCCTTTTGAAATTCTAAAAGCGGTTTATGTGTGTGTGTGTGGCTGTGGCCCAAAAGCTATGGACATAGTAATATCTCATTTTTAGTTATTTATCTATTTTGAACAAGGACAATAGGAATGTTTAATCAAAAAAACAAAATGTAGCTTGCCATGGAAGACCCTGCATTTTATTATGTTTTCTTTTTTAATATCATGACATTTGACACAAAAGAGAAAATGCCAGTCTTACTCAAATCCATATTGTCATTGAGTCTTACAAAGACCAAAGTTGATAAAAAAAAATAAAGGATTATAGCACTGATCCACACAACATTTGAAGTCGTTACAGAGAGATAAAAACATGTTTTGTACAGTTCATAGTTAATAAAATGTGACATTTTGAAAAACCAATGCAGACTCAAGTCTCTGTAAGGAGCCATTCTCAGACCTCTTCTGTAGATATAAGATGCATTCCCTTATATAGGAGGCCAGCTTTTGGCCACCTCATCGTGCATGGATTCAGGGAGCCACAGGCAATAGGCAGATAGGAGGACTTAAAAGATTAGAGAAAGGACAAAAGAAAGGATTAAGTGATCGGCCTCGTTGAATAAAATTGGTGAAATAGTCAAAGTCAATCCATAGCAACATCAAAATGAGTCCCTTACATTTTTCTTTGTTCTTCCAGGCTGACAAAAGCGCATCCCTGCAGTCAGCTTTCTCTGACACCAATGCTGCCAGTAAGGCCTCAGTCCTGGGCTGCAGTCTAGAATGGAAACGCAGTAACAGTCAGAACATAATTTATCCTGAAGAAGTGTATTTTGTGAGTGATGTTAAGGCCTCAACACTTTGTGGGGCATAATGACAGACAAATAACCTACTTTGCCCATGTCTTCAGCATGATTGAAGGGTTTGAGAGGAGGTGGCGACTGTGTTTCTTAAGTTTTGGACACACCTGCAAAACACAAAGATAATGATACACTGAGATATAGATTATGGAAGGACTGATATTGGAAATGGGGTATCAGGTTTTTGCTGCAGCACCTGTCCCTCAAGCAGAAATCTGGCAAAGAGCTTGTAGCGGTCCAGTCCTTCTGGGTAATTCCTCTCAACCTCAGGCAGCTGCCAACCCACACGGACTACAGGAGACATATTAGCAGTAATTACACATTAGCAGACTAATATGCATAACAGTGAATGGGACTTCTGTGAACTGAGCCGCAGAGAAGAGTCACTTACAGAATGTGCTTGTACAGTGGCATTTGATTGTGCCTGTTGAACAACAAAACCATGGCGCTGGTGTCTCCAAAGGAGAGCTAAAGTGGCAGTACTGGGGCAGAAGCTGGGGAACCCACTGCGTTTCCACTGCTGATACAACTGAAAAAGGCAGAAAGCGGGACAGAATTTTCCGCAAATGCTCAAGAGAACAATGAAGTGCAGTAAAACTGAGTAAAAGAAAAAGTGCTTTCAGATATTTTACAAATCCATAAATGTTTATAAAGCAATTTATTTTTTTTCATACCTTTTGTGGGCTGTTTTTTATTGTAGAGAGTGGTGGAGAGAGGGACACCCCTCATAGAGCAATTAGGCAGAAGTAGGAGAGCTCCTACTAGAGTATGATTGTAACTTAATCACAGGTTTACCTCTCATGTACATCTTGGTGGTCTCCATGACTTCCTGGTAGACAATGAATTCAGGAAGTTTCTTGAACAATGCAGAGCTTGGGTGAATGAATACTGGGTCATCCAAAAGAGCTGTCTAAAAAGGGACAAAAAAACAATAAAACATAAGGGTCATTCTGGCGGCTTACTGGGTTAAGACAAATGCCACGTAACCATGGGGCACGGCATTTAATCCACCCGACAATATTTATCATAGTTCTACAGAAGCTGCAGAAGAGGAGTGGACCAACTACCCTCCCTTAAAAATTGAGAATAACAGCAGGTCTTCTAACTAGATTTTTTACTTGCCTTATAGCCATTTTTCCATTTTGGGTCAATTATTTCCTCTTCTCGTATGCGCCTTGCAAGATGGTCTCCCAATCCAGCGAGCACAATCTGTCGCAAACAAACCACCTGGCTCTCTGTGGGGGGAGCCATCTTTGGGTCCACAAACACTGCCACCTCAGGACACACTGCATTCACTAGGAAGAGAATATGAAAAATTTTGTAGTCATGTGCTGTGTGTGTGTGTGTGTGTGTGTGTGTGTGTGTGTGTGTGTGTGTGTGTGTGTGTGTGTGTGTGTGTGTGTGTGTGTGTGTGTGTACCAGCGTTGGTAAGTTGTCCTCTTAGTCGTCGGATCTCCACCATGGCTTTATACCTCAGGCCATTCTTCTCACAAAACTTTGGTGTACAACCTCCAAATTCACATGCCCCAACAGCACCTACAGTCATATTCAACATATATCATATATCATATCAACTTCAATAACACAAGTGCACACCTCTTGATATACATGCACAAAGACACGCTCAATTTCAAGAAAAAAGAAAGGTACAACAGTATTCACTTATAATAATAATAATAATATGAATAAATAATTTACCCAGCATAACCATGAGGTCCCCCAGCTGCAGCGAGGGCCCCTGACCAGCCCACAGCCTCCTCATTAGGGTCAGACGAGCTTTTCGCTGGGCAAGTTCAGAATTCTCCTCCTCACTACCTGCAGGTCTGAGGCATGGAAAAAAACCTGTCAACAATCAAAAGAATATAAATCTAAATATATTCAGAAAAACATTTTCACAATATGTATGTCTGCCCACCGATCAAGGTCTTCAAAGAGCTCTCGGACTGTCATGGCTGCCACCACGGCGATGACGTAAGGCAGGCAGTCCTGCTGCTTCCCCAGCGCTAGCATCTTAGCGTAGCGAGGAGCCACAGGGAACGAAGCCATCGCCCTCCCAAGGGGAGTGATGGGGCAGCTCAGCTTTGCTCTCTCCATATCTTTAACCCTTGGGAAAAAATTTTTTATTAAAAAATAAATAACTAAATAAATAAAGTTTGGAGACTTGGTCAGGCATCTGCTTGAAGTATTGCTTAACCTTCATGGTTTCGTAAAACATTTGTGATATAAAATAGTGCAATTGAATTGGAAGACTGAGAGAAGAGGGGTGAGGGGATAGAGCGGGATTGCTACCTCCCAGTGCGAGGCGGCTCCTCCAGAGCTCCAAGTGACACCAACAACTCCTCGGATGCAATAAGAGCCTCAGCGGAAGGAGATGTTGGGAAGGGAAAATTCACCACCTAGAGAGATACAAATACTTGTATATTTCTACACAGAAGCAAAATTTTTAGTAGTAGTAGCAGCAGTAGTAATACTACTAGTCTGGGTTGGTTTAGTCTTCACTGACCTTGTCAATATTTAGATCCTTCATCTGTAGAACCAAGTCCTCCACAGGCCTGCGAGTGATCTCAGCCTCAGAGAACTGACTGAAATCCCCAAACACTGCAGACGAGTATAACCTACAGAAACATTAAAAAAAAAAAGTTACTCTTGTTTATCCTTTCTCAGTGGTTAGACATCCCATTAGGAAACATCCAGAAGAGAATCGTTTGAGCACGACGGTTTTTCAATTCTCACCTGTAGCAGTGTCCTGGCTCGGTTCGCCCGGCTCTGCCTGCCCTCTGATTGGCCGAGGCCTGTGAGGTCCATGACACCTTGAAGGAGGACACCCCTGTGACTCGGTCGTAGTACCGTTTTTTGACCCGGCCACAGTCCACAACGTACTTGATCCCGGGGATGGTCAGAGACGTCTCTGCCACATTGGTGGCTACCACACAGACACGAGTGCCTGGGGGAGGAGGTCTGAACACCTGCAAAAATAAATAAAACACACACCATGGCAGCATTTGAATATATTATCAATCTGGAAATTGTGTAAATATAGGTTGATATAGTAGATCATATTATAATCAGGAAGGGAAACTATTGTATGACATATAGGAACAAGTCAAACATTTGCTGAATTCTCTCTTACGGGTTAATTCAGTCCATCATCACTTGTCCTCAATAGTTATTGATATTAATAAATATCAGGTGAATAAAGCTTACTTTAGCCTGCTGCTCTGGGGCCAACAGCGAGTAAAGAGGGAGGACATAGAGGGGAATGGACGGGTCTGCCTTCTCCTCAACTGAAACACACAGCACAAAGAGCACAATTAATGTAGATACTTTTCTAAAAAAATAAAAATAAAACAGCAACACACCAATCCATAGTGTCAGTGGTTTGTTTCACCAGTGTCTCCAGGATCTTCTCCCAGCTCCAAGTCGGAGTCCACATCCTCCTCCTCTCCTATCCCGGCCTCTCTGTCCTCGTCCCCCTCGTCCAGCGGCAGCGCAGAGTAGTTGTCCAGATCAATACGAGGCAAAGACTGGGGATAGGAAGTTAATGAACACACACACACACAAAGATTTGTTCACACTGTGGCCGTCTGTAAATACATGTCAATACATACATGTAATTAAATAACACAAAAATGGAGAATCTCCTCCAAAATGACTGCAGGTTTTTGGGACTGTACCACTGTTTTTTTCTGCTTTGTCTTCTTAAGCTTTCTCGTGTCCCCTGAGGTTTCGCCCTCCAACCCTTCACCTGTGGTAGAAGCAAAACAAATCTGTTCAGCGGTCTCTGAGCAAGAAGATGAATGCGGGAGAACATTTGTTGTGTGTTGTTTTTTGTCTAGGCTTATGTGTTCGTACCTGCGCCTGCATTACCCTTCCTGAAGGGAAACGCTTTCCTCAGTCTTCTACATACAGTGTGGACCTCTGCCTGGCCAGTCAGAAACACTAGAATACCACCTTTTGGACGAGCAAATAAAATATACACTTATCCACACTGACTTTTTGCGCAGCTTGTTTTCAATTGATTTAAGGAGCCATCTAAAATTATTACTGACGGAAATTGACTGAATGTGTTGCAAATGTAAGAACGTGTGTGTTTATGTTTTTCCCGTACCTGGTGGAAGCATGCGGTGGATCTTGCAGATTTTTTGGAAGACCTCTCCAGTATAGTCCTCTATGGGCGTGCGTTTGTTGAAGTGGATAGTAACAGGGAACTGGCGCGCGTCTACCTTGATAACGAGCGGAGGCAAGGGAAACAGCTTCCGGTTCTCTGTGAAGTCTTCCACCCGCAGAGTGGCAGACATGATGAGCAGCTTCATGGGCATAGCTTTCTGTATAAAATCCAAACGCAAAATACAAGCTAGATATATCACAGTACGAGGCAAAAGAAAATGACAGAGGGTCATCCAAAACGGATGACTACACGTTGTAGCTTACCCTGTTTCTAAGTGGAACTATGCGAGACAGCAAACCGATCAGGATGTCTGTGTATACACTCCTTTCATGTGCTTCATCAATGATTATCACACTGTACTTTTGGAGCAGGAAATCCTATGGGACAGGAGACGAAACGGTGACCGCATTAATGTAACCAACTGAGGAAAATAAATCCATAATGTTGAGCACATGTACTCAAAGTTACTTTGTTTACAACAAGCTTTATTTCCATAGAGATAATAATAATATAATATTAAATATTATAACCATGTGCACACTTCGGTACCTTTTGAATCTCCTTTAATAGGACTCCGTCTGTCATGAACTTGATCTTTGTGTCACTGGTCACATTTCCCTCATAACGAATCTGGTATGACACCACCCTAGACAGAGAAGACCCAGATTAATCAGGCCACAACTTTGAGTAAACTTTTAATATTTGTAAGAAAAAAAAAAAAGTACAAAGTAAAGTCATTTTCCCTACTGCGTCGGCAGGTTCATCTCTTTGGCCACTCTGTGGGACATACTGACAGCTGCCACTCTCCTTGGTTCTGTGATGCCTATAATCCCACTTCCACTAGAGGTGGGAGATAGAAAACAAATATGAAGGGGAAAGCTGAGATAGATACAATTCTTCACAGGTCATTTGACGAAGTGGTGATTAGGGAAAAAAAATAAAAAAAAGTCTGTTGCCTCTACCTGGCATATCCTGCCTCATAGAGAAACTGAGGCACCTGGGTGGTCTTTCCACTTCCGGTCTCTCCACACAGGACAACACAGGCGTTTTCTCTCACAGCCTCCATGATTACCTGCTCTTCTGCAAGCACTGGAAGCTTCAGGCGGGATTCCTGTAACGTGAGCGAACACAATGATGGCCAACTCCTTAGAAGGTGGAACATAGAACTACAACACAGGAAAGGAGACACCGTGTAAACTCCTACGGTCCCACTCATTTGATTAAATGAGATTGCACTAATTCATGTTTTGGGGGGGTCATTCGTTTGTTAGAGCAGTCAAATACAAAAAAGATGAGATTATAAGATCTTCCAATATTTAGCACACAGACATAGCATACCTGTATTTCTGGAAGTCTATCAACTGGAATGAAGACAGCAGGCTGTGATGGCCTTTTGACAGGGACATTGTTTGGCTCTAGAACCTTCCCCTCCTCTTTTTGGGCTTCCTGCTCTTCCTTAAGATCCTGTTTGACTTCTGTCTCCTGATTGAGAGAGGTGAGCTCTGTAGAAGCAAGTGTGTCTGTGGCCTCATCTCCTCCATCATCCACACTGTCTTCATTAGAAGAAGTGTCCACATCGCTGCTCTCTTCGTTTTGTTGTTCTTCTTCCTCTTCTTTCCATTTCCTTTTCCTGTGAGCACCACTAAGGCTGCTGATCCTTGGCCCCGGGCCTCCATCTTCCACTTCATCATTTGTCCTGTATCATAACTAATACAATTAAAACTACTCCCAAGTCCTCCCACTCCTTGAGATTGCGAAAAAAATCCTTGTGCTTCTGTAAGAATCTTAATTTAGCTGAACTTGTGTAATGTGTGCACATACCGCTTAGTCTGGTAAAGCTTCTCTCCTGTTCCCAATTTGGAAGTGGTGTACAGCATTTTAAGTTCAGACTCTGGAAGTTGCACCTCAGCCAGCTTGGCCAATATGTCTGATCTCTGATGTTGAAACCAGGAAAGAAGAAAGGACCAACTTTCAGACAGCTTACGCTGTTATTGTCAACCATATCCTCTATATATTTACATATTCACTGACAAGTTAACAGTTTGGAGATTGTGCCAACAGTCCTTTCTAATAATGTAGAATTGCCATGGAACAGTATAGTTTTATATACTATTTTTTTTTTTTTTTTAATTTTGAAGCCATCCCAAGCAATTTCCTTGAATATGTCAGACAGCAAACTACCTGAGCTTTCTTTTCCTTAAGCTTGAGGACCTTCTCCAGCTGTCTCTTCTGCTTTTTAGTGAGAGGCTTTTTCTTGGAGATAGGCTTCTCTGTAATGCTCTTCTTATCTTTCTTGGATGGAAGGACAAGGGCATTGCAGGCATCCACACCCTTAAGCTTGGCTCCATCTGTTACGGGTAAACAAGGGCATACAAATGCAAGACCAGCCTTTGTACATAAATTCAAAGGGAAAAACGACACTGTTCGTAAAGAGGGAATAGTTCTAATAGCGTTTGCTTGTGCATTTTGGTAACTTTTACCTTCCAGTTCCACCACTACGTCGGTCTTCCCCTCGTTTGCTGGTTGTTGAGTGTCACTTTGCTGCCTCCCCTTCCAGTTGTGTCTCTTTCTTAGTCTCCCCATCGTTGACAGAGTAGGACTTCAACGAACGAGACTGTGATTTTCAATCAGATGTCAGAAAATGGAAGTGTACTTAGTCACACTGCGTTGTTAATTATGCCTAGCCACGACTGGATGTCACGTTAACGCTCAAATAAAGCAATACTTTCTCAATGCAGCTTCGCGAGTTGACTTGAACATATCTAGATCATTTTACAATCAAGTAATTGTAACGTCTTTGATGACAGTGTAATAACTATATCGCTAAAATACATACCTTTATTAAATACAAAACAGTATTGGTCGTTTCCTTTCACTGCAGCATATAAAGCTCCATCCAGCACGAATCTCACGTGTAAACAAACGCTACTCTGTCCGTCCCGTGAAAGGGTCCGTGTAGGAACAAAGCAGTCTCAGTGGAAGGTTCCGCTGCAAAACCCTACTCGCATCCCTCCATCCACCTTCTGCTGTAAACACCATCATTTGTTCCTATTTCCTAACAATACGTGCTTATAAATCTTGATTTGTTTATTGATTCATAATTCGGAACAAAAGGGTTTCATGACATGTGTGACGAAGATATTGGTGCTGTTTTTGCCGCAATAAAGCGCCAAACAACAATAGTAAAACAACTCTACTTTGAATTAGTTTACTGACCAGTTCATCGATTTTTCGAGGTTTCAGTTTAAAAAACATTCAATTTAATGTATTAAAAAAAAAATTGAAAAAAATGGAATATAGAAAGAAAGAGTCTTTATTCGTCACGCAACACACATGCTTTGGATGGTGGCCGGCGAAATGGATCCTCTGCATTTAACCCATCCTGGCTTGTCCTTCCTCCGGGGCCCCAGCCAGGAGCAGTGGGCAGCATACGTGGACGCGCCCGGGGACCAGGTGATAATTGTCCATCGCTGTTCAGACGATGATGTTGTGCATGTTTTTTTGAGGGGGGTCCTTACTGACGTGAGGTGGAGGAAACCCCATGTGAGCACGGGGAGAACATGCAAACTCCACACAGAAAGGCTCCTGTTTGGGAGATAACCCGCCGGAGCACGGTGCCAACAGCGCCCCAGGTGGGAATCGGACCCAGGACCTTCTTGCTGTAAGGCAGCAGTGCAATGCACTGCGCCACCGTGCCACAGGATATACGTGAAAATGGTATAATATGGATAATATATAATTGTTCAATTAGATTAAAATGCAATTATGTGTAGAATAAAAAAATAGAATTTTTGTTAACTTACTTTGATAAACACTGCAAAATCTTAAGGCAAAGTGTTGGAAAGGTGTTAATTAGGATTTTAATTACAAAAACACTGTTCAAAGGAAATTATGCCAAGGAAATGTGTCAGGGAGAGATAATGACGCAGTGAGAATTTGCTCTGCTATCATTAATAAGAGCTTCCTCTACAGCACTATTAATAATAATAATAATAATAATAACAACAATAACAACAATAATAATAATAATAATAATAATAATAATAATAATAATAACGATAACAATAATAATAATAATAATAATAATAATAATATAATAATAATAATAATAATAATATAATAATAACAATAATAATAATAATAATAATAATAATAATAATAATAATAAAACACATCTCAATAATTGAGTGAGACAAAAAGTGTTCTTTTCTTGAGAAAAGTGTACCAAAGTAAGGGAGCCAAATTCATCTAGAAGAGATAATGACACAAAATGAGAATTCACTTGAGATTCCTCATCAGAACTGCAATACAATGAACGGACAGAATATTTGGCAACTCTAAAATACTACAAATATAATCAAAACATCAAACATCTGAGCAATCCAAAATATTTTATAGCAAAGCATTTCATCAAACAAGCAAAGCACATAATAATTAGCTCAAAGCAAAATTCAAAACATGCTGTATGTTAAGAATTATAGTTTAATGCACCTAATGCAATATATTAAAAAAAAGGTCCCACATGCAATGAGATAAATACCTTGACAGAATAACATTAAGTTGACAGTGTAGTTTCCTGGTCATTTTATCTTTCAGGTCTTGAAAAGCAACCTCTTGTGGAAAATGCAGGACAGCCAAAACTAAAGAGATGAAGCTCATTTCAGTTTAAAATAGATTACGTTGCTTGCGTTCATCTTAACCAATTACGAGCCTACGGCGGTCATGACAGTCTTCTTTAAACTCAATTGTCGTTGTCCACCAAGGGATCAACCTCACTGCCCATCATGCCCTGCCCAACAGGGAAGCGCTTCTCTGTGGCTCTCTTCCCTGCGCTGGAAAGCCTCCCGAACCGTCTTAAAAACATGATGAGTACCACCAGCAGCAACGCCTGCACCACAACAAACACAAACAAACACAGCTGTGAGGCCAAGGCCAGGTCACAATACCAGTAGTGGCAGAAATCGAGAACCTCCTCCTCGGTTAAGTACACCAGCAGCCTCCCTCTCAGACTGGGGGGGGAAGCGCAGCTGATGCTGTGGTTGGCGAGGCGGCCGGCGGGCTGACGGACGAGCCAGGCTCGCAGGTAGAGCACCCCGCAGTCGCACGCCCACGGGTTGCCGTGGAGAGAGACGTTGCGGAGGGAGGTGAGGTGGTCCAGGAGGCCGTTTGGGAGGGCGGTCAGCAGGTTGCCCTGGAGGTGGAGCTGAACGGTGCCCGGGGGGAAGTGCGTCGGGAGCGAGGCGCTAGTGAAAGACCTCCTGCTGCAGTCCACCTCATCCCGGTGGCAGGAGCAGAGAGGGGGGCAAGCCCACGACCTCTGACTTCCGACGCCGAACACAAGGAGCAAACTGAGGAGCGAACGCCCCTTCATCGTCACGAGCAACTCTGCAAAGAGAGAAGAGAAGAAGAGATGAAAAAGTCTCCCAAACTGTCTAGATATGAATCTATATCAGGATAATATAAATAAACTCGACTTAACATGAGAAGATGAGGGAAGTGCATGTGTGTTTTTTATTCACATTAGATACAATGTGATTCAACAGTGAAGATGTTCTATATTATATATTGTATATTATTACATATTATATATATTTTTGAAGGTGTTTACATTTAACACAGATATGGAAGCACTGTGAATTCCAATTACAACAACCCTTTTCAAGTATAGTATGCAAAATAAACTTGTCTTGAGAGCTTGCAACTAAAGGGAATATACTACTACTACTGCAACTATACTACTACTCCATACAAATAAATAAGCATTCCAGATCTATTCTTGATATACAGTTACACCTACTTTTGCAAAATGATCACTGGCATAATTATATGCTTTTTCTAAATCATGAATATGTGATTTTGAACTATTGACTGAATATTTTATAGTTGTGTAATATCCTATTTAAAATCGATATCTTACCCTCAACAGATATTGATGTAATAATCAAATAATCGTCCAGTACTCAAATCCCGAGCGGACCCCAAGGCCAAGTAAAATGTCTGCTAAGGTAGTTTGGGTGTTTATGTAATTTAATGATGACTACTCAATACTGATACATTTGCCGATATTGCAAATAAATCCACCATGCAGAGTTCTGTGTGGTAAACAGCAAATACAGTCTGTCTTCCACAAAACAGAGAAATGTCTCTTCAGGAGGCCAAGGTTCAAATAAATATTCTGTCTAGTTGACACACCGTTTAACAATGTAGTATTTCTCTGAAACAAACATTCAGTCGACTGTTGTAAAGTATGGAAGCAAATAGAGATCAAATAGAGTGTATGGGAAGAGCATTTTACCGTAACTTTCTGTTCCCAGGACAACTTCTGTTCTGTGCTTCACCCTGTCTCGTGAAGTTCTGGAGTCAAGAGACTCACAGCTGCTTCTTGCTGATAAAGTGTAAGTGATGGATGCCCTCACATCACACACACACACACGCACTTGCACGAATACTCACACAGATACACACAAGCATGCACACAGGGAATGACACAGGAAGCATCTCAAACTGATGCAGCTCTCGAAGAATTTATATATAGCAAGAAACTCTGTACTTTTTTCTTTTTCCTTTTTTCTGCTTTGTCTTCTTAAACTTTCTCGTGTCCTCTGAGGTTTTGACCTCCAACCCTTCACCTGTGGTAGAAGCAAAACAAATCTTTTCAGCGGTCTCTGAGCAAGGAGAACATTTGTTGTGTGTTGTTTTTTGTCTATGTTTACGTGTTCGTACCTGCGCCTGTATTACCCTTCCTGAAGGGAAACGCTTTCCTCAGTCTTCTACATACAGTGTGGACCTCTGCCTGGCCAGTCAGAAACACTAGAATACCACCTTTTGGACGTGCAAATAAAATATACACTTATCCACACTGGCTTTTTGCGCAGCTTGTTTTCAATTGATTTAAGGAGCCATCTAAAATTATTACTGACAGAAATTGACTTAATGTGTTGCAAATGTAAGAACGTGTGTGTTTATGTTTTTCCTGTACCTGGTGGAAGCATGCGGTGGATCTTGCAGATTTTTTGGAAGACCTCTCCAGTATAGTCCTCTATGGGCGTGCGTTTGTTGAAGTGGATAGTAACAGGGAACTGGCGCGCGTCTACCTTGATAACGAGCGGAGGCAACGGAAACAGCTTCCGGTTCTCTGTGAAGTCTTCCACCCGCAGAGTGGCAGACATGATGAGCAGCTTCATGGGCATAGCTTTCTGTATAAAATCCAAACGCAAAATACAAGCTAGATATATCACAGTACGAGGCAAAAGAAAATGACAGAGGGTCATCCAATATACTGGCTGGTGAATTTTTCTTTCAGGACCAGTCTGAGGGTGGCTGTGTCCAGAGATCCTAACAGCCTAATGGACTTGAACACTCAAACATGGACATTCAAGAATGGAGGATGAAAATGGACAACGGACTCTGAATGAGGACATCATGATAAGGGGTGTCGAGTGAAGTAGCATTGAAGATTGATGGTGTTAAAAAGCAACAGTTCAATACATACATATGTGTTATGCAGGTTTTTATAATATTGGAGTTTGTTTATTATAATGTAATCTGTATTATTGATGAAAATTCTGTACTCTACACTAGATATTTTAAGCAAGACATATTACTTTGATTTTGTGTTGTTTTCTTTGAAGTTTTCTGTAACAGGGTGAAATGAATATATTGGGACCTCAGGTGTTTTCTTTTTTTGCGGGTCTTGAGGGACATTGGTGATAGGCAGGGAAAGGTTCACTGGAAGGTCCAATGGGTCGACCAGCCTGACTTTGGACAAAATTTTTGATTTATTTTTGAGGTTCTGAATGAGGCATTTATAGGTAACATCCTGTACAGTTTTCTAAACCATTCTTCTTTGAGGTTAATTGATTTGGAGTGCAATAGGTGGCTGCCTGGGGCAGAGGGACCGTGAGAGAATTTTCCTGTCTTGATTGTTTGATGAAAGAACTAAGAAAGGAAGCTGCCAGATGGGTTTTTCACTCTCACACTGCACAAATTTATTGTATTGCTACGACTAAGCATTTTCAGAAGGGTATATTATAATCAGTCTGTTTGTTAGTATGTGATTTCTATTAAGCCAATTAACGACATAAGTTTAATTACTCTTCTCTCTGTCGAGACTTTGTGTAGTCTCGAAGGGGGGGAATTTGAGGTGTCTTGGAATGTGTGGCGTCCCAAGAAAGCCCCATTGTATAAGATAATGACTAACAGACGGTGCCAGGGGTTCCGAGAGAGAGAGCACATCGCCAGGGGTCCCGGTGTTAAGGGAGGTGGAATGTGACCTGTGACCTATGTAGGGGAATCTGATGGTCAACGTTGTCTCTGGACAAGCATAAAAGCACCCGTCCGAGTTTCATTCGACAGAAAATACATCCGGCTTGGTTCTCTCCCGGACGTCCATGGAAAGTCCGGTCCGATGCTGTTCTTTGGTAATAAACCTATTATTTCAATCAATTCAGCGTCAGCGGTCACTCCGTCTTTATCAACACATCAAAATCATCAAGAAACTACACAGGTTCATCTCTTTGGCCACTCTGTGGGACATACTGCCAGCTGCCACTCTCCTTGGTTCCGTGATGCCTATAATGCCCCTTCCACTACAGGTGGGAGATAGAAAACAAATATGAAGGGGAAAGCTGATACCCCTGTGTGCCTTTCTGGATACAATTCTTCGCAGGACATTTGACGAAGCAGGGATTGGAAAAAAAAAAAAAAGTCTGTTGCCCCTACCTGGCATATCCTGCCTCATACAGAGACTGAGGCACCTGGGTGGTCTTTCCACTTCCGGTCTCTCCACACAGGACAACACAGGCGTTTTCTCTCACAGCCTCCATGATTACCTGCTCTTCTGCAAGCACTGGAAGCTTCAGGCGGGATTCCTGTAACGTGAGCAAACTCAATGATGGACAACTCCTTAGAAGGTGGAACATAGAACTACAACACAGGAAAGGAGACACCGTGTAAACTCCTACGGTCCCACTCATTTGATTAAATGAGATTGCACTAATTCATGTTTTGGGGGGGTCATTCGTTTGTTAGAGCAGTCAAATACAAAAAAGATGAGACTATAAGATCTTCCAATATTTAGCACACAGACATAGCATACCTGTATTTCTGGAAGTCTATCAAATGGAATGAAGACAGCAGGCTGTGATGGCTTTTTGACAGGGACATTGTTTGGCTCTAGAACCTTCCCCTCCTCTTTTTGGGCTTCCTGCTCTTCCTTAAGATCCTGTTTGACTTCTGTCTCCTGATTGAGAGAGGTGAGCTCTGTAGAAGCAAGTGTGTCTGCGGCTTCGTCTCCTCCATCATCCACACTGTCTTCATTAGAAGAAGTGTCCACATCGCTGCTCTCTTCGTTTTGTTGTTCTTCTTCCTCCTTTTTCCATTTCCTTTTCCTGTGAGCACCACTAAGGCTGCTGATCCTTGGCCCCGGGCCTCCATCTTCCACTTCATCATTTGTCCTGTATCATAACTAATACAATTAAAACTACTCCCAAGTCCTCCCACTCTTTGAGATGCGAAAACAAATCCTTGGGCTTCTGTAAAAATCTTAATTTAGCTGAACTTGTGTAATGTGTGCACATACCGCTTAGTCTGGTAAAGCTTCTCTCCTGTTCCCAATTTGGAAGTGGTGTACAGCATTTTAAGTTCAGACTCTGGAAGTTGCACCTCAGCCAGCTTGGCCAATATGTCTGATCTCTGATGTTGAAACCAGGAAAGAAGAAAGGACCAACTTTCAGACAGCTTACACTGTTATTGTCAACCATATCCTCTATATATTTACATATTCACTGACAAGTTAACAGTTTGGAGATTGTGCCAACAGTCCTTTCTAATAACGTAAAATTGGCATGGAACAGTATAGTTTTATATACTTTTTTTTTTTTTTTTTTTTTAAATTTTGAAGCCATCCAACTGAGTATGTTTCATTTAAAATTTTAAGCATAAAAGTGTTAACATTCATCCCAGGGGACTCAAAGTACAACAGTTCTCTACTGTTCAACAAAGAAAAGCAAAATGGTGTTAGACGGTTTTCTCTCTATTCAAAAGTTGCATTTATGCACCATTTCCTTGGGTATGTCAGACAGCAAACTACCTGAGCTTTCTTTTCCTTAAGCTTGAGGACCTTCTCACGCACGAATACTCACACAGGCACACACAAGCATGCACACAGGGAATGACACAGGAAGCATCTCAAATTGATGCAGCTCTCGAAGAATTTATATATAGCAAGAAACACCATACTTGAAGCTAAATAAATGTTGATTTAAAATTGCTGTTACTATAGCAGGGTTTTGGTTTTTTTTTATTTTGAAATACAAACTCTCCATTGAACTCCTTTTGACTTTTTGGATGAAGCTGCCGTGTGCCAGCTGCCAGGGAAGTACAGCTGGTTGAGATAAAGTAACTCAGCAGATTGTGCCTCTAAAACTGCTGTGGCTGCTATGTTCTGAGCATTATTATAAAAGTCTTCACTGAGCACGGCATGCTGTGTTCACTGCACCCAACCATGCATGTGCAGTGAAAGAAAATGCATTGACAAGCTGGTCCGTATCAAGTTTGTTTATTTGTATACCATCATAGCTGGGGAACAAGTTAAATGCCTACTGAGCAACACACAGCTCAAGCAGACACAGATCACAGCCTTAGGAAAAGATGGGTGATACTGTACCCTGATCTCATCAGATCTCATTCTCACACACACACACACACACACACACACACACACACACACACACACACACACACACACACACACGTGCGCACACACATGCTCACACACACATACAATTCATCAACATATGGAATGCAGTCACACAAGTCACCGGGTATATAGAGAAAGTCCATTTAAAACAGAGCATAAGTAAATAATTTTCTCCTAATTCTTGATCTATGATCCCTCCCTTTTAACATGGCACGGTTCACAATGCATTTCATATCAACCGCAGGACATGAGTTATCAGGCAGCTAAAGCAGGCCCATGGCTAAAAGCAGATATGAGGAACTGCAGCATGCTGTCACATGCACTGTGTACTGTACCCAGTCTCTCATTATCTCAAAGGCCTTTCATTCACAGTTAGCCACTGGCAGAAAGTGCATTTTCACATAGACCAGCAAATGTAAAAATGTTGGGAAAAAAAAACAACACAATATTCTCACAGCCATATAAGAAAAACTATCCATCACAATCAGACAATGTTTGTGATGATCACATCCCAAATAACCAAGAAAAACAACAATTGTTTTTTGTTCTTTTGCATCATTCAAAAAAAAGTAGAAAGAAAAAACCTCTACAAATAAAAAAGACAAATTATGGACGGAAATCTAATGTGTATATGTATATCACAATATCTAAATAGGGTGTTTCTCTCTCACACACATCCACACACTCACACACGTGCGCAGACACACACACGCACGCACGCACACACAATAACAAAAAAGGGACAACTATGTTAAATAAACATTAACCAAACTAACCAAACTGCTTTAAAAAACATTTGTAGCACACATAGTCACACCCTGACCAAAATCCAAAAAGTTTAGAATTGCATTTATAAATTAGAAACATTGAGTAGTAATTTAAATTACACATTTATATTATATATGTTAAGACTGTCAACCACAGCAAGGGGATCACAATGGGAAAAAGCTTCCAAAATACCCTCCAACAGCACAATTGGTCAGGCAGACAAAATATACAAAGCACCGAATATTAGGAAAATTTACAACCAGAGTTGCCGTTCCAAAATATATCCATATTTATTAGTCATCTGAAAAGTCTAAATGTAGTTCTAGATTCGTACAGTAGGTGGTGCTGTAGTATTGGAATTACTCTGGGAATCGTCACTGTTCTTTATTATGCATCTGCTGCTGCATCTTGTTCAGCATTTCTTGCATCCTCTTCAGCTGCGGACAGGAGAGGGGGCGGGGAGAGAAATATAGCTAAATGCCTGTGTGCACTTTGGTTTTGTATCATAAGTAATCATAGGTTTGATTGACAGTAATAAGATAAGTCAAGATGAGATAAGACGTTATTAATCCCCCAGAGGGAAATTCAGGAATATATGAGTTTCAAGAGTAAAAAGACCATGTACATAATGCATAAACTAGCTGGGAAAACAAACTAATGCAATAACAGTTGCAGTAAGCACACTAATGCAGCAACACTGGAATCACCTCACAATGTGTAAAATGTCCCACGGCAAAGTGCATATATATACATTATTCTGTTCTGTGCAGTTTTGTGGCCCATTCCATCATCCACTAACAACGTGAAAAGGTGACGGTTTCTTACCTCCTCATCTTTCTTCCTGATAAGTTTCTCTGTCTCCACGTTCGAAGTGGGCAGCGGCAGGATGGGGATGTGGCTTGAAATTTGATTGTCTTGTGACAGTTTACTGGGGGAAAAGGCATGGAGGGGAGAAGATAAGAAGTGGGATAATATCACCACGCTAACCTAGTGAAATCAGAAAGTAAGCAGAGATGTTTACACACACACACACACACACACACACACACACACACACACACACACACACACACACACACACACACACACACACACACACACACACACACACACACACACACACACACACACCTGGTCATCTCTTGTATGCACTGAGCCCTGTAGTTCTCGTAGTGCACGTCACAGGTCACATCCTTCAGGTCGTGCATGTGAGAGCGGATCAGCATGTTCCTCAGCTTCACAAAGTCACAGTGGCCCTGGTTCTCCACTGCACGGCACAAAGAGAACTCACTGACGCGCGGAAACCGCAACTAACCTGTCGCGGCACGAAAAAAAGCCGCCGTCTGATCTAACGCGCGTTGCTCAACGCCCGGATGCAGAGTTCATCGAAATACCTTCAACGATGCCCCAGGGGTAGAGCCTGCCTCTCACTCTCTGTCCCCGCGCCTCCACCACCGTGTTGCTGCCGATCACCGCGAACGGCGTGCACTCCTACACACAGGGAGATGCGGAGGCGGACCTTCATTTATTTGGGGAAAGTCAGCTGAGGAGGCCGGTTCTTTCACCAGCCGATTAGCATCATCAGTGAAGACACATCAGAGGGACAAACCACACAGAGGATCTGCGCAGTGGCTCCAAACCAAGCTTCTCATCCACTCTGGATTGAAGAGTTATTTTTCCTCATTCAAAAATGAAAAACTGATGCCAACCTCCATTTTTTCATTCCTTTCTTATTTAACAAGGTATTTTGTGAAGTACACCTTTTTACTCCAGTATCCAAGTGAGTTCCATGCAGAATAAATGACAGATTTCGACACATCAGAAAAGCCCTTGATGTGCCTGGGAAACCATATGATCCACAGTGACGTCTCATGCTGCGTACGGACACAAATGTCCGTACGGACCAAACGATCCGACTCACCTTCAGCTCTTTGTCCAGCTGTTTAATGTCGTCGTCCTCATCGGAATCGCACTCGGGGAACTGGTACACTTTGATGCCAAATTTCTCTATTTCCTCTCGTATCTAAGGGTGCACAAACAAAACATGCCACATGTGCACACAGGCAAACAGGCCCACAAATGATCTTTTGATACTTTAACCCGCAAAGTCTGCAAAGTAAAAAAAAAAACAACATACGCTTGGCTTGGACTCACCCTTTCTTTGAGCTTCTTAATCTCAATGGGTGTGAGGCAATCAGATTTAGCAATAAGTGGAATTATATTGACTTTTTCATGTAGAGCCTTCATGAACTCCACATCCACGGGACGCAGCCTGCAGGAAGGTCGAGAACAGTTTTATTTTACTATCAGAGCAACAATACTTTCATAGCCATCCTTTTTTTTTTTTTTTACAATGGCCTTGTTGTGAAACTGTAGACAGACAGACAGACAGCTCAGGAGGTAGAGCTGGTCGTCTAATAATCCAAAGGTTGCTGGTTCGATCCCAGGCTCCTCCTGCTAGCATGCTGTAGTGTCCTTGAGCAAGACACTTAACCCCTAATTGCTCCTGATGGCTGCATCCGTCGGTGTTTGAATAATTGTAAGTCGCTTTGGATAAAAGTATCTGCTTAATGTAATGTGATAGACAGACAGATAGATAGATAGACAACCCCTGGTTTGAGTCTCACTTCACCCATTGCGCAATTTGGGAAAGAAGTCGTCAAGGAGTGGGGGTGCGGAGGGAGTGTGACTTCATTCCTAAAAGTTTGAAAAGGAGCCTGGTTTCGCAGTCACTTCCTCCCTCACTTCAAATTTTTGTGACGCTTTAATCGACTTCCAAAGTCGATAAAAGCACTGTCTATACGTCAGCATCCTCGCTGCACTTTGTGCTGATCTCAACCAGTAGAGGGCGCTGAGGCCCACTTACTAAAATCTGTAATTACGGTTTGATCAAATAAAGTAAAGAAATATAATTATATTACGACCAGGACCCACATGTTTCACCAGAGAACTGTCATTTATTTCAGCTTAAGGCCCCAAAGAACATGTTCCAGTGCGCAGTCTCTTTAGGGTCATAATCATCAGGTACAATGCGTGTGTGTGTGTGTGTGTGTGTGTGTGTGTGTGTGTGTGTGTGTGTGTGTGTGTGTGTGTGTGTGTGTGTGCCTGTGTGTGTCTGTGTGTGGTGCGTGCAGTATTCTTACTAGGGGTGTGACGATTCCGATTCGAAATCGAAAATCGATCGGAATGAGCGTTCAATTTCGAACTTGGAAATCACAATCAGGTTCGGGATTTCTCCTTGTATTTTTGTGGGTTAATATTCTCACACGCGGCCGCCATATTGGGGCTGTCAAGATCCGCCGGTAAACAGATGCAGCGTGCGCCGGGGAGGGTTCAGTATAAGTTCATCCAGTTTGCTGAACAGTGAACGCACATTCGAGAGAACTATTCCCCGGTAACAGTGTGCCAAGTCCGAGTGGGCGTGGTCTCCCTCTCCTCCGGCGTTTCACTGTTTGACATGGGAGAGTGCGCCTTTGACCAGAATGTCCAGTAATTCCACAGATGTGGGGACAAAAGTGGGAAACAAACCAGACCATCACCGAGGGAATGTCCTCTAGTGTAGAGATTCCAAACCACCGGCTCGCAGACCGTGCCGGGCCACGGGATATTTTCCACCGGACCGTGGGAATGCGGGCGGCGATTTTTTTCAAGGAGCGATTTGCTCCACGGCAGAGGAGCAACAGGAAACGGAGTAAATTAAATACATCTAGAGTTTTTATTTGCTTTGTTTGGAGAAAAGATCGCTCTGATGGGAGCTGCAGGTAGTAATTTGCCTTTAAATCCCGTTCCCCTCTGGCAAAAATAACATCCGTCTTTCTGCGCTTATATTGGTGAGTAACTTGAAAGTAGTGTAATAAATAAATGATTGTTTATTATTGTAAAGTATAGTTTTGCTAAAGCTCTTAATTGGGTGTGCTGTTAAAATATTCAATGAATATTCTAAAATATTCAAATATTTACATCAAAAGTCAAATCGAATTGTGGATTTGGAGAACGGTGACACCCCTAGTTCTTACCCATGTCCAAAGGGAGGTATGAAGTAGAGGCAGCAGTGGACTCTGTGGTCCTGGATGTTCTTTCTGTTCAGTCCACTCTCATCTCTGAAATACTGCTCAAACTGCTGGTCAATGTAGTCTGTGATCGGCTTCCAGCTACAACACACACGGACACACACGGACACACGGACACACACACACACACACACACACACACACACACACAAAATGTCAGCGGCACATTCTGAAACACCGAGTCGAGTGAACAGACGGAGCTCAGGCGGCCCACTGAGGCCGGATCGGACCCGGCTCCAGCCCGGGAGCTGGGCGTTGGCTCACCACTTGTTGTTGTTGACGGCGTCCCCAAACCCCGGCGTGTCGACGATGGTCAGTTTCAGTTTGACCCCCTTCTCCTCGATGTCCACCGTGTGCTTGATGATGTCCACGGTCTGGTTGATGCGCTCTGTGGAGCGGCGGCACAGAGACGGTCGTGAGTGGGGTGGGAGACGGAGACGGCCGCTTGAACGCGGCTTCATAGAAATATGCAGGCGTACATATTATGCAGACCCGTTACGCTATACACGGCAAAACACACACCCTCCGCATTGAGGAGTTTCCTGTCCTTGTAAAGGTCTGTCAGGAACAGGCTGTTGACCAGAGTGGATTTACCCATCCCTGACTCTCCTGCGAGAGAGAGAGTAAATTCAGTGAACATCCTTCAATCCTTCTTGTCAAAAAGACAGTAATAACAGCTGTAAAAAAAATACTGTCGACAAATGCGCTACACCAATACATTCAAACAGACCTGCCACCATGAGGGTGAAGTCAAATCCCTTCTTCACAGACTTCCTGTGGACCTGGTTGGGTAGAGTGGCAAACCCCACATACTGCTTCTCCTGCGGCGCCAAAAGGGGAAGACGTGAGGGAAAAAGCTGTTGAGTATCAACGATCTAAAAACGGAATCCGACAAAAACAACGTAAACTTAAGCAGATGTAAGTACTGTTAGAGCCGCCGCTTCGCCAGGCGCTGGATTCTCCATCAATCAAGCCAGAGCACAAAGCAGTTCAAACAGTCGAAGGTGGGATGGCTTTGGCTCCAAAAACGCTCAACAAAAGATGGGCAGGTTCGAAAAAAAAACACCCAAAATCTACGGCTGGATGGAAAATTGCAAGGCATTCGGCTGAGCTGCTGAAAATAACTACGACCAAAGACTTTCCACTCACTCTCTCACTCTTACACGCATGCACACGCACACGCGCACACACACACACACACACACACACACACACACACACACACACACACACACACACACACACACACACACACACACACACACACACACACACACACACACACACACACACACACACACACACAAAGAACCACAGGATACCAGCCTCTGACTGTACCTCTCAGTTTAGTTTGCTCGCTTGGTTTTGGCAAATTATCATCCTTACCCTTTCCGCCCAATCCGAGGCCATTGAAATTCACAAACACACACGCACGCACCCACACACTTCCATACACGCGCGCACACACGCAAACACTCACTCAAGGCCAGTCGGCCGCAGGCGGGCAGAGCCCGGGGACCAGATACACAGGCTGGAGACAGAAGTTATATTGAAACGCTCTGAAAAGCCCCATTCACTCCGCAAACATGGATGCCAAGCTCAGTCAGCGTCCATACAAACTGTCATAACTTGTCACACAGGCATTTCCGACGGCCCCTCTAGGAGAGGCAAAATGCTCACCCGCAAGCAGGTCTAATGTGCGTGCAGACAGACACACACACAAGCCTCCACACACACGTGCACATGGCCTCGGACACACACACACACACACGCGCGCAAGCACACACACACACACACGGTAACAAACCATAGGGTGTAGAAGCAACGCCTTCCAAAAGCCACTTGATAAAGCGGCAGTCAGTGTGAGGAAATCGCTTGAGCTGTGGAACAGCGTGTGAAGAAGCAAATAAATTCCTTTCCTGGTAAATGAGTCCCTCGGTTAATCATTGCATCACTATGAGAGCGCCTTTCAAACCAGAGCATAATCCGCACACCTCCCTAATGTGGCACGAGAGAACCATTCAACGGAGCGGAGAGGCGATCCCCAAAAAGATGCTCGAGCCCTCTGAGCTCATCCACGAGTAAATATCTCTTGACCAGTCTTGAACTTCCTGTGTTTGCTCCCTTTAAGATATGGCGGCACCGCCGCCAGCGTTTTTTGTCTCTCTAATTCTCCAATCATTTTTTCCTCACAGTACTCTGCAGGACTCCAATTCTTTACCTTCTGTCGGGCCGTCCTCACCCGCGGGCACAGCAAGCGTTCCACCAGTTTTTCCTGAAGCATGATGGCATCCATGCTAAACCGCACCGACAGACAAAAATAGTTGTGGCCTCTGAAAGCGAAGCGTCCCGGTGGGTTGAGAAAACAAACGGAAAAAACTTCAAACTTGTAGGGAAGTCCTCTCCCGTCCTTCTGAGAGGTCCAGCTTGCTGTCCTCCCCCCCCCTCCCGCTGCTCTATCAAATTGACTGCAGCACACCTCTTTCCTGTTTGTTTCCCCTTTATACGCCTTCGCCGCCTCCTACGTCCCTCCTCCTCTTTTCCCTCCTTGCCTCTCTCTCTCTCTCTCTCGCTCTCTCTCTCTCTCTCGCTCTCTCCTCTGCCCTGCAGCGGGGCCACCGCGCCCTTGTTCAGACAGGTAGAGAGGAATTCTCCCGGAGAGGCAGCGAGATGGAGCGACCGGGAGCGGGCACCGAAGGAGGGGAGCGAAGCGAGCGGGGAGAGGTAGCGAGGGGAGCCACTCGAGGGAGGAAGAAAAAAAGGGAGGGAGGATCTAAGGGAAACACATTCGGTCGCCCTGTTTCCCTCCCCCGGTATTTATGCGGGGGGGGGGGGGGGTTGTTGCAGCGAGAGGTAACCATCAGAGGGAAGGTGAAAAGACAAAGGATGCGGTGGATACGACAGGCAGACAGACAGAGGGTGTGACTGACGGGACCGCCTGGCGTCGTTTGACTCCGACCTAACGACAAAAAGGCGTCAACTGGGGGAACCCGTGAGGACTCGACCGCGAGAGCGATGTCACGCCTCCAAACATCCGACAACAAACGGAGAACCAAGCGGCCCGGGTGCGCGGCGAGTACGGGCACGCCGAGGCGACTTGTCACAAACAGATTACCGAGGTGAATGAACAATGTCAATTGGGCCGTTCGGCGCCAACTCCCGTAACGCCGCGAGAGAATGGCGGCGGCTCAGCCCTCGTCTAGACTGAGGAGCAATCAGATGAACAGCGGCCGCCCTTGTCTGCTCCACTAGTCCCGGTGAGGCCGGTTCGCGGCCCGAGGAGCGCGCACGGAGGTGAAAAAGAGGCCTCTTTTACGGCTGGAGACAATCATTCCCAGATGTGACGACGAGGACGGTGGCGACGGCGGCTCGGCGGGTGTGTGAGTGCGGTCGTGCGTATGGGTGTGGCCCCCTCGCTCGTAATTGACGTGCGGAGCTCGGGAGTTGGGACGGGAGCGACGGGCGCTTGAAATGCGGAGCAGGCGCCTCGCGGCACCGCGTGGGCAGGCCTCGCCGCGATGCCACGTTACAGACGTTGCGCCGCCGCTCCGCGCCACAGGAGGGAGACATGGCGGGTGGGGTAGTACGAGACTTTGGGGGAAGGGGGGGAACCCGCAAAAGGCCGCCTTCAGTTCAGCCCAGTTCAACTCAGCTGGATAACGGTTGTCTCTGTTGAACTTGTCGGAACCTCGTTCTCCTTGGAGGAATAATGGAGCAGGGGGGTCGGGGAGAATCTCATGTAGACGAAGAAAAGATAACCACCCAAAGCATTAAAGTGGGAAAAACGTAATATTATTTTGTTAAAAAAAAAAATCAGATATTTGATCCTTTTTCTTTTAACTGACACTTATCCATGTGCTCCACCTCTTTATGTTGTTTCCACCTCGCGAGACCTTGGGAAGTGCAAGAATGCAGAAGCGGACACGCCCGAGGAGTGAAATGCAGCCGCCGCGTGTTTGATAAACCAGTGCAGCTAGTTGTGATCAACCAACTGAGTTTTGAATGGAATTCCGGGACTAATCCACCCAACACCGACGACCTTATGGATTTCCACTTCAGTGTCTTTCATTCAACCACTCACACTTGCACCCGCTCTCTCACTCCAAGGTACAACAAAAAAAAAAAAGCATCTCCGTGCCTGGTGTGTGAAAGAAAGTAGTGTGGCGATGGAATAAATGGGTTGAGTCATCCTGAATGGAGTTAGAGTTGGACAGTGTTGTTGTCATCGGAGAAAGTGCAAGAAGGGCTGGGTAAAGAGCGAGTAGTGTGTTTGTGCGTGCGTGTGTGCGTGCGTGGCGTGGGGGGTTCGATGGAGGGGTTTATCGACGGAGAAGAAAAGAACAGATGTCTGGAGATTACATCACAATAGCCCCCCCCCCCCCAGTAAAACAACCCCCCTCCCCTTGTTTCCCAGTGACCAACTGTCACGCTCCTATAGACCCGCGATTGCGTAAGAAGCTGCTGCACTGACACAAAGATAAATACACGCAGTGTCACCATCACCTTCCACATCCATTCCCAAAGAGTCATTGTCAAGTCCGTGAGAATAACCAATAATTACAAAGAAGATCGCCGTTTCCCTTCGTCTCTGGTGACAGGCGGCAGAGCAGCCTATTGATTAGTGGAGGCCGTCTCCCAGTTGAAAGGCGCCGACTTCCTGTGTCAAAGTATCCCCAAATGAGAAACTAACTACGAAGACACTTGGACCCACTGAACAGCTGGAACAGAATGTAGGAAGGGGTCAGAGTCAAACGTAAAAAGATAATTTTCAAAAAATATACGAATAATCGTTCCAGAGCAGGGTAAAAAATGTTAAATATGAGGTTTGGAAATATCGTATTTAATGAATGATCTGTTATGAAACTTCCCCCACTCAATTCTGCTGGTTGTGTTTCCTGCAGCTGGGTAAACACGGCAGCACAGGAAGGTGGAGCCCCACGGCAGGTGCACAGGGTCATAAATAGCCCGTCATGGGAAACAAGGTGGGACCAAGGTCCGCTTAGTGAGCATCGACAACCTTTTTTCTAAATTTATGAATGAATGTTCATTTAGCTGGTATATGTAGTGACCGGGGTAATGCTGGAACGACTCCGCCTACTTCCTGTTCAGGGGGGCTTTTCCACTCGTGTCTCAGGGGGGAAAATGGTCGCCATCTGAGGCGTACAAACCTCAAATGATCTATTGCGCAAACTTTTCACAAGTAGCTGTGGTTACCCGCCGCATGCTATTTGGGAGATGCTAATACACAGGCTGGAGTGTCTGGAGCATGACAAACGTACAGTGTCTTCACCCGACTTCACCCGAGCGGCTACGTGGAAAAGTATGTGACTGTCCTTCTTTCACTCGCAATTGGGATAATTACAACGTCAACAACCGTTCATTTCGGGTGCATTTCCTACTTGTGTCCGTCCCCCCCCCCGCCCCCAGTGTATAACCTGCACAATCATGGCGCCTAAGAACATTTTGTACGTTTTTCAAGTTGAATATTGTACAAATGACCTTGATAGACATCTTTTTTTTTTATAGAGCGACTGCTAGATCACATCATGCAAATGTAAATGCAATGCAATGTAGATATGACACCACCGCTTGCATCCATGTATGCAACACGAGACGTGTCACCACTAAGAGGGCTTCATCCGACTCAGTTGTTTGGTGGAAACTGCGCGGGCAGCACCACAGCCACCTCTCCCCATGGGCCCCATCGAGAAAAGGGAGCAAATAAAACATATTGTACCAATACACCAATTCACTCAGACTCAAACGAAAAATTCCAATTTTTTCAGGATCTTCTGGCCAGAGCCTCCACGAGGGAGTTGCTCGGTGAGTCCTGGCCCCCGACGTTTCCGGGCCCCGAGGCCCGTTCGGCCATCCATCCCTGACCCGACTGCCGATTAAATATCTTTCCCACATTGTCGGTATCTGTCTGAAAGCAGCGTTAGGTACATTCGAATGAAAACAAATGCACATTCCCGCCTTTCCCTCCCCTCCTTTCTGCTTTCCCACCCCCTAGATACATGTACACACGGTTAAAAGCAAGCTGGAGAATCATTCCATCGACCACTAATGTGCACGTCGGTCATTTGAAGGCACAAGGTCACATGCACAGCACATCTCTTGGGCCGATGGTGATCGGTCGAAACGACGCTGGATGAGCCTTTCGATTCAGAATCAAATAAGAGCAGCGGTCCGGTTGTGGCTCTCCCTTCTGCTGAGCCATCGGTCGGGTCATTTTAGCAAATTTAAAAACAAGTGAACCTCTGACGCATCAGAAGGATCTGCCAGCGAATGCCGAGCGATTGATCCAGTTGGTCGTGTATTTTTTGTGGCCTCGGGGGAAAAAAACAGTTAGTTGTTTAACCCCGCACAAGACGAGCAGCTGACGCTAAATTGTAAATGAGAGCATTTAAACTGTGCACGCATCAGTTCCTCTGCCCAAATACCCAACCCCCCCACCGCAGACGCAGGCTGTAAAGCATCCGCTGAAGTAGCCCCTCGGAGCACTGACCTTTCCCCGTGACATCTCCGCATCCCGGCGCCCCGCAGCTGTCGCTCTCACGGCATTAAACCTCCGGCGCGTCGCCCTAATGGACGACGTGGCGCAAACAGGCAAAGCAGAAGAGAGCGATTTAGAAGTTAAAACCAGAGCGGCCGGAGACAAGAGGCGGAGGACAAATCCTCCGAACCCCCCCCCCCCATCTTCCCGCCTCTCGCCTTGGAGACGCAAAGCGAAGGCGCCCGCATTCAACGACGACGCCGGGCTTTCTAGAGGAAGAACTGGTCGTGTCAGATGGAGGGAGTTCTGCCGGTGTGAGAATCGTAGGAGATCGGCCGCGATTTAAAGGAGGTTCGACGTGTTTTTGTGACGGGTGACGTGTGAACTGGAAGTCCCGTCTTCAAGCCACTTTCTAAACCGTGCTGTCTGAAGATAATCCAAGAGCGGAATCGCGAGCTGAAAGTCACATTTTTAGATTTCAAAGAAGAACCTATTTTCGTTATCACCCGTTTAAAAGAAATGAAATTGAAATTGCCTTCTTTTACCGGATTAAACGGTCAAAATTTGTAGCGCTTTTGCCAAATACTGTGCAATCTTAAATGTTATCAAGGTCAACAAGTTTATTTTCCCCATGGTTACTGGTTTTTAGGTCAGCCTCGTCGGGTTCTTAAAAAGCTCTTGAATCGCAGAGCAAAAGCATGGCGAGCTCTGCAGTGCAGCGTGGAGAACCGAGGAACATGAAAGTAAAGAGGACTCACTTTCTGAACGCGCGCAGGCACGCATCCACCCACGCACGCACGCGCACACACACACAGACACTGTCCTGGATCATTGGCATTACATGCATTTTCACAGCATGCGAAACTATTCTAGATCCAAGTGATGATATCGCAGGGAAGAAACAACTACAACACCTGAACTCAGATAAGAACACAACCCAAAATAAGCATAAAAGGAACCTAAACGGGACCACACACACACATGCACGCACGGATGCGCACGCACGCACCCACGCACACACACACAGATCACAGAGTCTATGAAAATAGCTATATCAATAATAAAATTCAACTCTCTCCTTTCAGCATGAACAGAATTTATGTAATACAAAAAAAAGAATGGAGGAATACCTTAAATAGGTCCAAACTGCTGTTGACCTGGTCATTTGTATATTAATCCATGTGTTTCCACTTAACTTTACACAACGAAAAATCAGAATCAAACAATCAACAAGGCCTGGATTTGAGAACCATTTTTACAGCTAAACATGAAATTATACAACGGGCTTTATTTTTTATATGTATAGAAAAAATGTTTTTATAAAAAAGATTTGAAAACTGTGTCAGATTATGAGCCATTGGTTAAGTCAATGGTTAAGTTAATTTGCAGTGCATTGTCTGCAGTGAATGTTAATTTAAAATGCAGATACTGGGACACAGTGGTGAAGGGGCATATTGCTGACTCAATTATGTGGATCGGCTCTTCTTCCTTTTTTAACCCCAGGCAGGGAGCCGAAACCCTGCGGGGGAGGGGAGGGGAGGGGGGTCCCACACTCTTAAAATGTACCCCCCACCCCTAACCCTAACCCAACCCCAGATACGCCTATTCTCGCTCTGCAGCTGGTCTTTATCAAAGAGTGGGTGAGGGTTGGGGGTCCCATCTGTGGCACCGAGAGAGAGAGAGAGAGAGAGAGAGAGAGAGTATGTCTGTTTGTGTGTGTGTGTGTCTGTGTGTGTGTGTGCGCGCGTGTGTATGTGTGTGTGTGTGTGGGTAGAGAGGGTCCAGGCTGAGGGGGCTTGGAGCGAGCATGACTCAGTGGGACAGGGGGCCGTGCTGCACTGTGTGGGGCGGTGGGGGATGATGGAGAGAGAGGGCGGAAACAGCAGCGAGTGCATCTGAATGGGGGATGACGGAGGTGAAGGCACATGGACCAAACAGCTGCTGCTGCTGCCGCTGCTGCCGCTCGGGTCGACTGCCCGCTGAGAAGGTGACAATATGGCCTCTCAAACTGTGTGTTGTTCATTTTATGAGCATCATCACACTTTACAACACGTTACCCAGTGAGCTTGGATTGGTCACCTTAGCGTCACTGAAGGTTTTTGAATGTTTTCAAAGAAACCAGAAAGTTGAGAAAGTCTGAAAATTATTATTTTTTAATCTCAAAGAGGTTTTCCTCAGGTTAAATTACCAAAAAAATCGACGTCAACACAGAGCAGGGAATATGGCGTAGAGGAGGGAAAGGGACCCCAGCCCTGCAGCAAACTCCTTCGCTTCGACTTATTTCTAAACATCGAGCTTCGACAAGAGCCCGACGCAATCGTTCTTTTTTTCCTTTTGTTTTTTCTTTTTAAAAAAATTCCAGAGACGTTTCTTTCTGTGACTCCATCATGATTCACCACAATGAGCTTGTTTGCCAAAGCAAACTGTGGTCAGAGCTGTCATTGTTAGTACTACATGGGCTGTGATGAGCGGGTCGGCCAAATAACCACCCACACTTGAATAAACCGCAAGGGACTGTGGGTAGTTTGCGTGGCGTCGTCAACTTCTCGGCCAAGCGATCCGACGAATCAAACATTTCAAACGTTCAATTCCCCTATTTGTTGCCGTGCCAACTTTCGTCATATGATCGGGGCAGCTCGTTGGTGATATTTCATCACTTCGATGTACTTTCGGTGGGAGACACTCCGTCGCCTGGCAACGCCGTATCACGGCGAGCGGTGAGTTACAGAGAACAGTGTTGTTGACAGCAATATTGAGGCCATGTGGGGAAGTCGGAGCGCCACTTGGAGGGGTGTATTATATTATTCGGCGATTGCTTTCATTAGCCACATTAATGTTTCAGCATTCTGCCACTCACTCCAGTGGCATCATGGGACTCTCACTCACAGTCAGCAGCGCAGCTATTATTACGCTGACGCTCTGCAAGAGGTCTGATGAAAGTCGAGCGTGTGGGAGAAACCAAGTCGATGACGGCCGGCGGCGGAGTCTTCGCGATAGCGAAAAGATCCTCGGCAGTGGTTCAACATCGTAGTAACGCAAAGGGAAGCGAGCGAGTTATTTTTCACCGTCAACCTTTAAATCCTAAATCCTTTCAGACACTCGCTGAACAGGGAATGCGATGTGGTAAGGGGACCGAAAGATGAGGCAAGAATTTCAAGATTGGAGCAATGCAACTTGTTTAAAAAACACATTAATAGAATGACATTATCATCATCAATGAGGCGGTGCATAAAACGAGAGCATACGGTTGGCATGGTAACCCACAAACGGCTAAAACATGCACCTTATGTGTAATCTCACAAATCAGGAATTTGGACTGACTGCGATAGCCCCCCATTAATCACATTCATGACTACAATGTTATTCCGATTCTCTGAGTGAATACAATTGAAAAATGAAAATACAAATACAATAAACACGAATGCCAACACTTTTCTGTCACCAGACCCAGGCAGTGGGAGGAAGAGTAAAAGCCTTTGGTCATATGAGAATGTGCTGAGTCCATGCACACGCAGCTCCCCTGCAGGCGCCTGTGGATGCTGTACTGATAGTGACCAGTGGGGCTGGGGCTGGGTGTGGGTGTGGGTGTGGGACTGGGTATGGGTGTGGGTGTGGGTGTGGGTGTGGGTTCACCGGAGGTGGAGCAGGATCTGCTCCCAGAGGAAGAGTACATGCGGTATAACAGAGGATAACAATTGGTCTAGAGTTTGAAACCTCACTGTGATCCTACAGTCAGAGGAACGTGAGGGATGTGTGTAATAGCTGTGTTTGTGTAAAGAGTAGGTCACTACCCCCCGGGTACCATGCTGCAGAATCCGGCCTTATTCATCGTGCGTCTAAAAATAATATTAAATCCCTGTGTTTGTGTGTGTGTGTGTGTGTGTGTGTGTGTGTGTGTGTGTGTGTGTGTGTGTGTGTGTGTGTGTTTGCTGGTCGCCATCAGAGCATCCTTCTAACCATTCACGGCAGTATGTAGTCCATTTTATTACTATATGTAGTCTTTATTTTTCTATATGTGGTCCATGTTATTACTACATGTAGGCTATATTATTACTAGTCTATATGTTGTCTATATTATAACTAGTCTATATCAAGTCTATAATATTTTTTCTATTTGTAGAGCTTATTGTGTGTAATCACCGGGTGTCATGACATTTCACTGCATATATAATATACAAACGGTCCGTATGTACATTATACATATGGTCATACATATATGCAGTGAAATGTCATGACACCTGGCGATTACGCACAATAAGCTCTATAAGCTCTAAAAATACAAAAAAATATTATAGACTTGATGTAAATAATATGGACTACATATAGACTAGTAAAAATTTAGACTACATATAGTAATAATATAGACTACATATAGACTGGTAATAATATAGACTACATATAGTTATAATATGGACACCATATAGACTAGTAATAATGTAGACTACATATAGAAATAATATAGACTTCATATAGACTAGTAATAATATAGACTACATAAAGAGAAGTAATAATATGGACTACATATATACTAGTAATAATATAGGCTACATATAGAATAGTACTCATTTAGACTACATATAGACTAGTAATAATAGAGACTAGATATAGTAATAATATAGAATACATATAGTAATAATATAGACTACATATAGTGATCATATGGACAACATATAGACTAGTAATGATGTAGACTACATATAGAAATAATATAGACTACGTAAACTAGTGATAATATAGACTACATAAAGACTAGTAATAATATGGACTACATATATACTAGTAATAATATAGGCTACATATAGAATTGTAATCATTTAGACTACATATAGACTAGTAATAATATAGACTAGATATAGTAATAATATAGAATACATATAGTAATAATATAGAACACATATAGAGTAGCAATAATATAGAATACATACAGTAATAATATAGAACACATATAGAGTAGTAATAATATAGAATACATATAGGAATAATAAAGGCTATATACAGATTAGTAATTCGACATTAGATGCACAGCACAAGACATTTAAATATATATGTGTGTACTTATGGTCCGTGCCGTTACGAAATTAACGACACAAACGACGCCACGCTGCACGGGGTGCGTGCCCGTGAGCAGCGGATGAAGGGAGTCAGGGAGCCACATCTTTAAACGCCGTCGACACACTCAGCATCACATTTCGTACACCTTGCGTACATTTGTAAGGCGCGGATTTGGATCTCACCTCGGCGATGTCGTCTGCGGGCCATCCGCGGGTGGAGGGATGGACGGAGGGGCGGCCGGAGGAGGAGACGGCGCCGCAGGTGCAGGATGCGGAGGGTCCCACAGAGACGGATGAGACGCAGCCATTAGATCACGACCATCCCCCTTCGTCATTCAATGTCTGGGTTCAAGCGCATTTACCTGTTTTCACGGGGATCCGGCTCTTGTACCTGGGGTTGGTCGTCATCTTCGCCGCGCGCGCGCCCCCTTTGATGTGCCGAGCCGACGAGCAGCGAAAGACCCCGCCCCCCCCCCCCCTCCCTCCCTTCCTCACTCCCTCCCTCCCTCCCTTCCTCCCTCCCTCCCTCACTCCCTTCCTCCCTCACACACTCCGCCCCGCACGCGGAAACTCAAGGGAGGCTGCCGATGGGGGGCGCTTGTGACGTCACAGTCCTCCTCAGCGAAGAGAAACGGGACAGATATTGAAAAGATTTAAGAGTGTCGAAAAGAATGGATATGCAATTTAGAATGAAGAAGATAAAATGCAATCAAAATAACGTGTGATGACGTGTCAGTCGGGCTGAAGTGTTATTTTATTGTTGTCGTGGCCGAACGACGCCGCGCGGCATCCATCGCAGCGTCCGTAAGCGAGGCCGGGCGTGACGCGGTCGGAGGGATGACGCCACTTGTGCCGACGTTTTGCCCGAGAAGCTTCCTATGGGGAAAAACAGAACGTGGCGCAGGCGTCCAGTCGTCATGGAAACGTATGTAAACATATAGTTAACCCCCCCCCCCCCCCCCCCCGCGCGCGCGCGCACACACACACACACACACACACACACACACACACACACACACACACACACACACACACACACACACACACACACACACACACACACACACACACACCAGGAATTGTCTAGCTATTGACTTTATAAAAAAATACGTATTAACAAATATATACAAAAAATATATTTATGAAAATAAAGATGCCTTATTTCTGTAAATAGAAGGGTTTAGAATATATTTCTGGAAATAAATTAAATAAAAAATAATGATTATAATATACTAATAGATAATAAATGAATACGCAAATAGATAAATAGGTAAACAAACAGAAATAAATTCAAATCTGCAGTACCATAAAAGAAAAAAGACCTCCGCCGAGCCAGTGTGCACGTTGGCCCATATGTGGTATCTAATAATTTATATACAGGAAAGAACATTTGCCAAATTTCATTTCTGTTGAAAATTATTTCAGAGAGACATGCAAAAGTTGGCTACGTCTATAAACGGGCCTTTGGAGAACCGGTTAATACTGTCGACAACCTTTATTTATTTTTTTATTTTTAAAGATGGCATCAATTGTAACAGTCAATGTCAGAGAAAAGTAAGAATGTGCCGCCGAATCCGCAGGTTTCAAGTGAACTGTCTCTATAGACAGTCAGTCAAATCAACAACTGCATATCATAATCTTAAATTAAAAAAAACAGTAAGTTCCATATATTAATACACATTTCAAATAAGAAAATGCCTCGTAGAAGAGCATGCAGTGTAAAAAAAAAAGGTCCTACTTATATCTCAATAACATGACGAAGAAAAAAAATATTTATTTGGCAGAATTGTTTGTATTCAGTCAGACGAGGCTGAATGGCATAGGCCTAACTACTAAATCCCTAATTGATAGATTCAATGAATATGGCTCCTCGTTCAACTTTACTCAGGTAGCAGTGTCCAGTTAAGTACCAACGTATTCCCTCATAATGCTAGAGCCCTCAAAACATAATTTCGCTTCAGTTAAAAAAAAAAAAACATGAACGAGAACAAATATTGTGGTCAAGTGAATTCTTAAGCAATTCTGAGTGCTTTTTCATAAGACAGCACAGGCCACACATAACCTAATGCCTTTTAAACTGCCGGGCTTAGAAAACTAGAGCACAATGCTTCCCTGTTACATAAACCATGCTTGATTTAACTAATCGAGCTTCCAAATTCATTAAGGCAAAAACATTATATGCAATAACTCCAAAAAATAGTCGATATGAGAGGTAAACAGTTACATGATATTATTTTAGTTATTCAAAACGTTAACATTTAGTACAATTCTCAACATCCTGACAAATCATGTCTACATCTTTTTTTTTTTTTTAATAACACACTTTTGTTGCCGTAAAACGCTGGTCATTAATGTCATTATTACTGTCAGCTCTTGCAGAACAAAAATGTGCCCATTTACCGAGAACAAAAAAAAAAAAAAAAAAATTGATTTACATTAGCGTTGCTCAACCAATATCCAAGCAGATTTCACCGGTGAAGTTTGCTAAGGCCAGCGTTGGTTTATTGACCACACGGAGTGATATGTCATATAATAAAATGTAAACATAGGAAAACGTTTTGCTGATCGGCTGATGGATGGAAGGTTGGAACAGGTGATCTATGGCTTTGAACGGACCAGGCCTCCTGGACAATTTAGGAATGGGTGGGTGTGTATGTGAGGGCGGCGTGGGTGGCGTTGGCAGGTAGAGGCAGAGCGGGAGGAGGTTCGACGCGGCGCTCTCCCATTCACTTCACTCTTTCATTTTCATCTGGGCCTGCATTTGAGTAATCATCTGCTGCATGCGTCTCAGCTACGAGGGGAAGACAAAAACGAAAAGAAAAGGAGACGTTGGGTTCAAAAGGTAAATTGGTGCAGAATGACCACTCAAATCCCGTCATGCAAAATGTAACTTATTAAGTTATTTGCCAAGATGAATAATCCCTCATGAGATGGCCCTGTCGCGCAATTAAATCGAGTTCAATGTATTTTAAATCCGATCTGTACTATCATAAAATATCAAAATCAAAAGAATGGTCTTTATGATTATGTAGATTATGTATTAAGATACTTCATACACTGAAGTCATTTAGGACATTATTGTATAGTCTCCAATGTCTCGTATTGTCAAATATCTCCACCTTGTGGCAGACGGTGGAATTTCAACTCATTTCGGCGCACATTTTGACCCCAATGCATTCATGTTCCAGTCATATTATTTAGCTTAGTGATGCACCGAGGAACAAATCTGATTAATTTATATTTTGAACAAAGCCAAAGGCTGTACTGCTCATGTGATCCAAATCCATGCTAACAAGAAAGAAACATAATTAATCATAGTGAGGGATGAATGTGCGAAAATGTAATGTAATGTAAATTAATAAAGAGTTTAAAGCAACGTAGGTCGGCGGCTGAGTGTTTAACCCAAATAATCAAAATCAAACATGGTTTGTTTTGGTGGCAATTATAGACAATAACTCACGCAACATGCGGTATTTGATTATTCTTAAAATGCGACTTTTGAGTCTTGCTGGTTTGTTGCCAATCGTGTTATCTGATTAGAAACCTCAAACTATTTGAACTTAGGGCATCGTGATCCTGCAGCAGGGAGCCGGGCTTCCGGTGGCAGCGCCGCCAGGTTGGGCGTTATCGCTCTCGGTGCGGCAAAAGAATGCTTCGACACAGTGGCAAACGCCAATAGTGTGCCAGCAGCTTTCAGCAAAATAAATGATGACTCAAGGCTTAAAAATGTGATTTTGTGTTGAGGAGTCAAGTCCCCCCCAGAACACACCATAGGGGCTTTTCCACCGCAGGAACAAGAAACTCTGGCCTTTTTCCCCACAGGACTAAGTTCTGAAATTGATTCAATTTGGATATTTCCTGCCCCCCCAAACAAAAAAAACAAAAAAGACTTGCAAGCAAGGTGGTACTTTGGGTGGGAACGGCAACCATTGGGGCGGAGTTTGTAGAACTGACACCGATTGGTCAAAGACAACGGCGGAATCATCAAGCACAGCGGTTGATTTAACCCCCGCCGCTTGCTCTTCAATCTCTTCCCCCTCGCTTTTGCTTTACAAAAGAAAACGCAAAGCCAGAAATAAAAAGACAGCGATGGATGGACCGAAATTGAAGTCCAAGCACTCAGCGTGGTTGTCGTAGTTTTGTCGCATGTCTAAACCACATATCAAACACTGACAAACGCATGTTTGGTGGCACCGACTCCTGATTTCCAAAATCGCCCCGGTTCCTCGGTGCGGTGGGAAAGCAACCTAACCTATTTTAGAGAGCTGCGGCACCCTAAAATAGTTCAGAGAGGTGGTTTTTCCAGAAGGTGTTTTTTTCCTGATCCCGCAGCTTGGTGGAAAAGCAGCTCGGCCCTCTGCAGTTTTGCACAGGACACATTTCATCGTCATGGTCATTCCCATCGAATGAGACGAGGACGTGCGACGCGATGTGACATGCCCGTGCGGGCATCGCTGTTTACAAACAGCCCTGATTGCACCCCACCCAGTTAGGACCGTTTACACTGCGTGTTAACACAAACACACCAATCAGGAGCAATCAAGCTGGGAGGTTGTTTAATAACCCCGAAGAACTGCAGGCTCCAGAGCTAGGAATGTAAACACTTTGGACAAAAAAAAACAAAAAAAAAAAAAAAGAATTGGTGGAGCTAAAGATAGATTTTAATTGAGTCACTTAGAATAATTGGAATAGAGACGTTCTTAAGAGAAAAATAAAAATGACCCAAATTATTTGCTATTCAAATGATGAACGCAGCCGATGGTCTGCGTACGTGTCTGCACGTGTGCATTTTTACCTCCATCTCCTTCTGGAGAAGGATCTGGTCCTTATCCATGACGTCGTCCTCCACGGCCCTACGGGGGCAGAGAACAAAGTATTCCGATGCTTTATCGAGCTCGGGTGAGGAATTCTAGTGTAAACTCTGTGAGAATTCTCGCACGCTCCGTCCGACCTGCCGGCTCTCTTCAGCCTCTCGGAGCGGAAGTTCTCGTAGTGCAGGTCCTGCGTGACCTCCTGCAGATCCTGCATGTGGGTCCTGCAAAGAAAAACAAAAAAATAGTGAAATGTCCTGTTGGCACACACTAGGAGGCAGCAGAGCTTTCACTTTAGATCGTTTTTTTTTCCTCCAAACAATAGTTCTGTAAAACCTCATCTTACCCCAAATTCTACCTAGTAACCGGGGGGTAAGCTTAAGTTTTAACAAGGTTGTGATAATTTGGAAAGTTCAATTTCATGTAGCAGCTTATGATCGATCTGTAACCTGACAGATCTGGACAAAAATACTTTTGAGGTTTCTATTTTTTTTTTGTGATTTGAAATATTTATTGAAATGTTATCAAAATCAAGTGAAATAAAAAAAAACTATACTCTGACATATACTGTATAACAAACAGACGGAACATTTATGTCCCAGAAATACACAGCATGAGGTTTAACGTATTTTTCTTGTCATTGTTTTTTTTGATAATAAAAAAAAAAAGTTTAAAATAAAACCAACTTCGATTGTTAAATCAATTATTATTTTTGGTTAAATTAGGGCATATAACGCTGAATTCACATTTAAAATCTGAAAAATATTATGCAAAGAATTTACAGCTCCGCATCTGGTTGTGAATTTAAAACGCATAAAGATGAAGTCCGCATTGTGAAACCATTTATCTTTCATCTTGGACCCACTTTGCCCAAAAGTTAACACTACGCTCGTAACAATGTAGGAACGAAGTTCTCGGCTCTATAATTCATGAAAAATGGTAAACGTCCAGATGACCAAACTACTCGCTACCGTGTGTTTTTTTCAGACACTCTTCTCCACATCTTTAACGAGTGATGGGAAATGTAGACATGTTGCACCGCGACGGGGACATCACCGCAGCCCCGACACTCACACAAGCATGGTGCGCAGCTTGAGGAAGTCGTTGTGCTCGGGATTCTCCACCTCCACCACTCCCCAGGGGTACAGGCGGCCACGGATCTTCTTCCCCTTCACCTCGATCAGCTGGTTGGAGCCAATGACGGCGAAAGGAATGCTGGCCTGGGAGGGTAAGATAAAGGGCGGTGGGTTCCCCGGGAGGGACAGACAAAGCCGCAGGGAGGGACGTGGAAAACAGATTATGGGAAAACAAGGAATTAAGAGGGGAGCGAGGGGAGCAGGGAAGGGAAGGAAGCGAGGGTCCATCCATCTGAGGGCCAGTAGGCAGAAAAGCGCCGCAGGGCATCACCGCCTTGCGATCCCCCCGCCCCCCCTCACCTTAAGGACCCTGGTCTGCTCCTTGAACTCCTCGTCCTCATCCGAGTCAGCATCGGGCAGCTGGTAGATCTTGATCCCGTGCTCGGCGATTTCATCCAGGATCTAGGAGAGGGGAACCCGGAGAAACGCAACGTGAATAGACCCGGGGTGCGGCGGCATCGGCTCTCCACACCTCGCGCTGCTCTTGGTTAAAACTTAGCGGGTGAGCAGCGGGTCACCCCAACACCTCCAGAGATATTGTACAGAATCTCAAACCGCCGATAATGGAGTAGTGAAAGGAGGACTTTTAACTTTTTTATCAGGAATTGTCATGTCACTTCCCTCTACGGCCTAAACTTATCACCTAACCAGGAATTTGTTTTTTTCCCCCCATTCTAACCTTCCAATAAGTCCCGTTCACGTCACTCAAATCCAATGTGCAACTTTATGGGATATCATAATAGAGACAGACACCTTTAGTTTCTAAACTTTAGAGCGATACCAACTTCATATGAACCCTGAATAAAGTTTAAAAAAAGAACAGGAGCCCAAACGTTAATTCATCCACACTAATGGGTTGGAACAAGTGAGAAGCTGTTATGGCAGCCACATGTTTAATTAAAGTACCCAGCAGGGGACTTAGAAGGGAGAGGGGGGTAAACTAGAATAGACAGACAGGTGAAAAATAATAATTGCGTGTGTGTGCGAGTGTATGTTAAAGGTCTAATCGAGTTAAAAGGAGTCGTCACCCCTCCTGTATCCAGCTCCACCGGTGAAGAAACAACTCAAAACAAAGGAGCTCTCTCGACCGGTAGTTAGGGGACAGATGTGATTATTTATTATTCCAAGCATCAAAGCCGCATTATACTTTTGTTTTCCCCGTGAATAGCATTTTCACATTCACAATGTACTCCTATGTAAAGACGCCAAGAAAATGTCAAGGGTTATTTTCCTGACTTTTTTTTTTTTTTTTTTCCTGAGACTTTCATGTAGTTTATGAAAGGACAGTGGTGAGTCAGCCAGGAGCCTGGGAAGTCCGAGCAGGTTTTCCTATAGAGCCGGCCGAGATTGGAGCGCCGTGTTATGGCTGCCGCTTGTTTTCTCAGCGGGCTCCGAGCACAGTTTCTCTCAGATAGTGCGTGGTGCGTAGAGCTGGGTATTGTTGTGGGGCAGATCTAAAAACAAACAAATTGTGCAGGAATTGGTGGTGAGCGTGACATAGGACCAGACCTTCCCTCTCTTTCTCTCTCTGAGCACACACTAACCCCCCCCCCCCACACACATTATATCCCTAAAACAGAACAAGTGGATAAACACCACTTTGGTGGAACACAGAGAATTTTGGGAAACATTGGACACTGTAGACAAATAAACAGATTACTGACACAATGGCAGGAAAAATGACACAAAACAACAAACCCGCTAACAAGAACAGAGGGAAATGTCAGACAATTCTGATCTGACGTCTGTGAAAAGAAACGTCTGAAAAGATTGAAAAGCTAAAAAAATGATAACAGCCGTGACAAAGCACTTTTAAGGAAAATAATACAGCGTTTCCAAAACAACTTATGGCGACAGAATTCAGTATATATCACAGCAGAAACATCTGCTTATGCCACAAACGGTGCACACACTGCCATCATCTGTTTGCAGACCGTGCTAAGTCAGAGGTTGCAAAATGGCTATTTACCTTTAATCACTCTCTACCGCACCTTATGTTTATTACAGCCTGATGACTGTAATCAGGACCTCTCAGGGATTATCCGACGTGAAGACCATCGCCTTCACTTAATCCATGTTGTTGCCTGATAGTTTTGTTAGCAACGCGCGCTGTCTCCCTAATGGCAGATCAGTCTCGTTGGCCTTCTCGTAGCTGTGTTTTCATTGGCACCGAGATGTTGGCACCGGTGGCCATTTTGATTTTATGACCATCCTGTTGGATCATAATACAGGCCCCCGACACACACACACCTCGCCCACCGCACCCCTACCCCCCCTCCTCCTCCATTACCCTGCGAGCTGTTATGGTTGGCCGTCCACGTACACATTGTTATCGGAGCTAGCGAGAAAACAACGTCATACTACTAATTGGAATAGAATGCCAAAAGATGCTTTATCCGTGGTGTCCGGCTGACGTGATCAAATGTGATCGCTGTGGAAATATTCACTCGCAGTCAACGAGAAAGGGCAACCATGAGGATGAGGGTGGACGTCGTCCATCGAAAAAGGTGCAGGAATTAAACTGAACCACTGCATCTAGAGACATACATTGTTGAGTCAGGTTTAACCCAAATATAGCATAGCCGCAGGTCTATACATAGATACTATTGAGTCACGGGACACTTAGCGAGGCAGTTTTTGGCAAATGACACAGCTGGTGTGAGCAAAACACTTCAACCGCAGTGAAAAAGCGGTGAAGTCCCAACATTACGGGGATCAGCCACTTGATCACATCAACAGGTCCTGGGAATAATATTTTCATGTGGTTTCTTAATGTTAGAGGCAAATCCACAAAAATATTGGTACAACTAAAGCACCGACTAATCCATTCTGGACAAACACCATCTTTAAAAAAACAACAACCAAGGAATGAGAGGAGAAACAAAAGAAGGCACAGGGTTTGTAATGATCATTGTCCAGAATTAAATCACACACACTATAGGTGGTCACACACTATATATATATATGGGTCCCATGTGATATTACACACACACACACACACACACACACACACACACACACACACACACACACACACACACACACACACACACACACACACACACACACACACACACACACACACACACACACACACACACACACACACACACACACACACACACGATGACAGAGCTGTAAGCCCTCAGTCTCTTCAGGGCCAGCTATGGTTCACATCAATTAAACTACAGCTCTAACAGTGAACAATACTTGGAAGTGGAAAAATGTACCAGGGCGCTTGTATGACATCAACAATGCAGAATGAAGGGGGGGGGGGCAAAATAACAACTAAAAACACCACAAGAAAACAAACAAAGTTCATCTCACTAATCAGCACCAATTGAGAAAAGCAGGGCTGGAGAAATGAGGCTTTCAAAACGTTCACATGATCTTACAACACCTGCCGCATTCTGAAGAATGGCAATGGGACTGTACCATCATAATTGGTTTAATCATTAGCCTCAGGACGATTATAGAAAGGACAAAAATAGAAAGCAGACGCTTCAGACTGATACTTGGGAATATGATGAAAAAAGAAAATTTGCCTCTCAAACTTAATTTGTTAGCCAGGAGCCCGAGAAGAACAAATGTTTCTCTCGTGCCAGGAAACGCCTTAGAGTCAGACCCTCTTTCTGCTGCCTGCAGGGAGTCCGAGGGGCTGAGAGAGCCAATACCTGAGAACGGGGGAGGTGAAGGAATGAGACCCCCGCACCAACCTGCTACACAAACACACGCATCAGTGAGGGTGCATGCATGCAAGAACTTCAATACATGCACACAAAAACACACACCTTAACCAGGAGTACATGAGAACCACATTGTCTGTGCATGAGCACTTGGTCTGGGCGTGAGAATGTGTGTGTGTGTGTGTGTGTGTGTGTGTGTGTGTGTGTGTGTGTGTGTGTGTGTGTGTGTGTGTGTGTGTGTGTGTGTGTGTGTGTGTGTGTGTGTGTGTGTGTGTGTGTGTGTGCGCGTGCGCAACTGTGTGCGTGCAACATGGAGCTTTGTAGCTCCAGGAGGTGAATGGGATCAGCGGCGAGAGAAACCAGCCCTGCTGGGGAGTGTTTGCCTGGCTCCAATCCCCTCAAGACCCCGCTTTCTAAACACACACACACACACGTCGTCCGCAGATCCTGCACAGCACACCTACTACACAGACCGGCGTGACCCAACCACTGCTCACAGACAAGGAAACAATACTTTTCTTCTTTAAGGAGGATTAGAGACAGCACTTACTGGAAACTAAGCACATTCATGCGCTCTCCCTGTGGCACACCATGTATTCAGACTGAGTCAGGGCTTAGACCAAGCGATGAATGGACAGACCGGACTGCGCTGGAACAGCTGGATTTGTCTTATACCAGGAGGCACCAGTGGAACGCATTGAGGCAACCACTGTAGTCATGGAAACAAATAGGCGTATATTTAATAAAAAAAAAAAAAAAAAAAAAAAAAAAGAAAAGAGCAATAAAGTGGCTCTTTCCGTCTGGCTCAAGAATTAGTACAGTGAGGACCACCCACTCCTCTCTGATCAGAGAGTGTGCAGGGGAATAACAAGGCTATTCAAGTAATCAGGTCATTAAGGGGAGATTTACACCGAGGCAGCGCGGGTTCAGGATCTCCAACGAGTAGGTTTCTCAAAGGCACTGTTTGTGATCTAGAGAAGAACTGAAGGGCGTAAAGTGAAATTGAATAGCGTGGCGGACCGTTGGGTTTGTCATTTAAAGAGGAATTCCACCGCAGAGCTCCGTTAAACTCATTACTCAAACTCAGTGAGGCCAAATTCCCCCCCCCCCCCCATTTTTGGACAGCGCAACCTTCGCAGAGGACTAATATTCTCATGTTTCTGCGGATGTATGTGACCTATACTGCGGCCCTCGCTCAGATAGAAAGAGATTTGTTCGTTTACTAGCTCAGTAGCAGAGCAGATGGTTTACAGTGGAGCACTTCCTGCAGCTGTAGTGAGCAGGAAGCTGACCCTGCAGTAGTTTGGAGCTATATCTCATCTTGCAATGTATAGAAAGCTAATTGAGGGATCATTCTTAACCGATAGATAAGCAACTTTTTTTTTATTAAAAAAAAGAGACCCAAAGTGGAATTCCCCTATGGTAGAGAAGCCCACTGTTCAGACTGTACTACCCCTCACCTTATCCACTCAAGAGCAGATGGCTGTCTGTGTGAGAGCGGCTGATTCCATGAGGGGAAACAGATATTTATTGTTTTAAAATCTGTAGAAGTGTGGTGAATGCTCTGGCACAATCACGGCTGGGGAGCAGAAAAATAAACACATCCGCGTGTTTGAGCCAGTGGCAGGAAAAGGACGGAGCACCAATTGAAAAGACACACACACACACACACACACACACACACACACACACACACACACACACACACACACACACACACACACACACACACACACACACACACACACACACACACACACACACACACACACACACACACACACACACACACACACGACTTATGAGGTAGGAATGAGGTAACCAGCTCTTAATATTTGCCCCTGATGGGTTTACCAGGCAGTATATGCCACCAAATGTCTAAGAAAAACAGTAGGCCTGCAAATAAAAAAATAAAAAAAACAAGTCAACCAGTCAACGTCACATTTAATGAGGATAATAAGAGTCGAATGTCAGCCTGCGAAATACAACTACCATCAATAACCGTTTCTGTTCAAATATCTACCCTTCATACTTGACACGCCGGCCCACAGTAGTTGACCCACATTGTAAACATGGTCTGAGCTCCCTGTGATTGCTTTTCAAGAAAGTGTGATGACAATACTGGCCGGTGCGACTAGGCGAGTGCTGGTCGTAATGTGTCCCAGCGGGGCCACACAAACCGGTTCACACCGCAGGAGCTCGACGGAGAGTGCACGGGGGAGACGACAGCCAGCGAGACAATGAAGGGAAAACTGTTAAAGCGCCGCGGCCAGGATGAAATACGGCACATGTGGGGACAAACAGCCTCCTTCTGGCAGGCACAGATCAGCACAGGGGGAGGCACGGCGGAATGACGGGAGAGCGACATGGGGGGAGAAAGGAGAGGCGATGGGCACGGGACGGGAGAATGAGGAAGGATACAGGAGATGAAGGGAGCGAGTAAGAAAGGGGAAGAAGGAGGAGGCGGAGGTTGAAGTGGAGAGGGGAGCAAAAGGTCTAGCCCATTGTCTTCTCTCCGTCAGGCTTGTACGAGAACAGGGGAGTAGCTGGGTTCTCTGGCGCTCCCTGACCCTTGGCTCAGTGGACAAGTCTGCTGTAGGAGGGTCAACCGGCAAAATTACAGCCTGTTGGCTTCCGAGGAATTTCCACATAATTTCTGAGGATATCATCGAATTAATTTTTTGGCACGAAAATGCCTACAATACATTTAAGACCGAGGACAGTGCACACTACATAATAAGTAGATAAGGAGATAGTGAGGGTGTGGGCATTTTCAAGGTGAGTGAAGGAATCACTTTAGAGTGGTATTATGATGCATAATTATTCAGATCATTTCTGAGGAAATTGTGATTCTGATCAAGTGGAAAACACTCGATCCCTCACTTGATATGTGCCGCAGCTACGACTGCTAAGCATTTGGACCGGGGTCACAACAGCCGTCTGACTTTGTCCCCTTTCGGTGCTCAGCAGGAGTCCAATCTAAACCAGCTGTACTTTCAGACAGAAAACAACCCAGCTATGGGAGTTTGAAACCAAAGCCCTGCACAGGATATGACTGCAAGGTACCAGACTGCGAGGATCAGCTCCTCAATATGGACCGCTCGGGACAACATTATGAGTTATAGACCACTGTGACCCCAGTCAAGGAAATTGGCATTAGAGATAATTAAAAAGCGGGAGACAAAGGGGCAGAGGAAGAGAATAACAGGGGAGAGGAAGGTAATACCAGGGAAGCAGGAGGAGGTGGGGAGAGGAATAAGTGGACTACTGTGAAACAGAGAGGGAGAGAGGGATGCAGAACTAAGGGGATAAAAGAGTGGAAGCCCGGGAAGATGAGGTTTGTTCAGACTGGATATAAGCCCGTGTGACGCAGAGCAACAGGCAACGTCTTGTCCGTGGAATAATTTTGACACGTTGCAGGAAACTCGTATTGTTCTCTACAAGCTGTTTCCCCCTAATAATACCAGAAAGAGCCTGGCTTGAACACGCAAGATTCGGGGTGGGGTGGCGGAGGGGGGCTCTTTACTGAGAGACAAATGGCTCAAAACGGTGAGAAAGTTCCCTGCAAAAAAACAAATAAACTAATAAATATGAGGGTAAAAACACTCAAGGCCATCGATCATTATCCAGAAGTGGCCTTTCTGGCAGGTCCTTGGCTGCCGTTGTTTTGACCCGAACAGAAGGATCAGTGTCCAGCTCAACTGTACTGCACGACAAAAACCTGGCACATACACAGGACCACTACACCTAATCTGATCCGAAGAACAATTAATCACGCATGGCAAAATTGCTCCCCACTTATAGAGTTGAATGAGCACTTAAGGCCATACAATGCCTGTCATTTACCATTATGTCAGATCAAAACAAATGTAAGGCTGCAAATACTAATGCAATGCCACCATAGAATCAAAATGAAACTCGGACAATCCAACAGCAAGGTATAGCTGCCCGAGGTTACTTTTCGTTTTTCGGTTCTTGAGTTAAAGATGCAACGTTATGTCCACAAACTGACTAAACCGGGGATGGTTGGTATGAAATGGGAAAACAGACACCTCTCAGGGGAGAACATTAGAATGTGGAATAGATAAATTTCCTGTGAATAATGACCATCCAGGAACTCACGGCAATTATATAGCATACAATTAGATAGTCATCTCATTTTGGGGTATAATGGTTAAGTACTTTGTGTTGTGTACGAGTGTGTTATAGTGTGTGGCCCCATCTCTTTATGACTCGAAATGCTGTTCACGTGTGAATGGGAAATTTTAGTTAAAGCAACAGAACTAATACCAGAACTTAACTATCGTTCCTCTGTTACCTCTACGTATATATCTTTTTTAATAAAACACCAGTGGAGGACCAAAAAAAAAATATGCAGTGAACACACTTATCATTGGCCTGGTAATAAAGTTGCCAAAATTGACTGGGGGTGTGAGGAGGGCTCTGTCTATTGGGTCGTGAGTCATGTATTAGGAAACAATGGTTTTGCTCATCGGAGAAAGTCCAACAAACACAATTTGTAGGAAGGCAGAAAAACGGTATTACATAGTACAAATTCAATTGAATGCATCCCTTTGTAATAATAAATTTCAGGTGGAAGCTGCTCGAGTATGTGTGGCATCAAATATCCCAAAGCTAGAGGTAGAGACTGTATATGTTGAGGATATCCACTGAGACCACGCCTTCACACAAGGATGCTGTGTAACGACTCTAAAGCTTGGTCAAAAGAGCTGAGAAATGTGAAGGTACACTCAGCCGGTCCCGTCTCTGAGGCTTCAAAGGGCATGTGGTTTCAAAGTCACCATATCGGGACAGGTGGAGACCAGTGTCGACTAATCAAAAAAGTAGGCACATAAATGCCAATTGTGCATCCACATTAAGGTATCATAAATCATGATAGTAAATTGTGAAAACTTAGAACCAGCAACACTATAAAAGTATCACACTACACATAAGAGAGAGGCAGAAATGTGGAGCAAAAAGTGCAGAGAAGGCTGCATTCAGAGCCTTTCCATAATCAGCAGGCCTTATGTTTGCATTTTATCAGAGAACTTCACATCGAGATTTTGAGTACGAGTACGATTTGAGTAGAAGCCGCGGGAACCATGGAGACGTAAACCACGCAAACTGGAAAACACTGGTCAATACACCACATGGCGGCGGAGTGGGCGGGGATGAGAGGAAAGCAGGAAGAACAGGACAGAAGCAGGAAAACACCTTTCCTTTTCATAGACTTGTCCACCTCCCCTATCAGTCATTGTGTGTGTGTGTGTGTGTGTGTGTGTGTGTGTGTGTGTGTGTGTGTGTGTGTGTGTGTGTGTGTGTGTGTGGAGGCGCACGTGTCTCATTTCAGCCGTAGCAACCTGCTCAGGCAGGCGGACCCCCCACCTGGGTCCGTTCCAATAGGAGTTATCTGGAAGTCGGCATGACTGGAAAAGATGTTCTCTCACCCCCACCCCCCCCTTCCTCTGTGATAGCTTTTCTCCCTGACCATCTGACACAATCTGGCTGCGTCATTAGATGAAAAGAGAAGTGGATGGCACGCTTCTGAGAGCAAAAACAAGAAGCGCACATGTGCATTCCCCACGTGCCCAACTTACCTTGGCAAGGGTGTGTGAGTCAGAGTACCAGTGGCTTCCACAAATTTTACGATTTTTTATTGCACACTTTCTAATGGGACCGCAGCGGTGCAAGGAACAAACACATCGTTGACCGCTGAGTGTAACAACTGTGGTTTCAATGAAAGGCTTTGTTATTTCTGAATTTGCACCTGGAGAACCTTGAACACCATAGAACACTTGATTAAGAACATTTGAGTGGATATTCCGATTAAAAAAATAAATAAATAAATAAATTTAAAAAAAAAAGAATGTTTGTGTGTGTGTGTGTGTGTGTGTGTGTGTGTGTGTGCATGTGTGTGTGTGTGTGTGTGTGTGTGTGTGTGCGTGCGCGAGTGTGTGCGTGTGTGCGCGTGTGTGCGCGTGTGCAACCAACCCTCCTCTTGAGGCGATCCCTCTCTCTCAGTGTCAGCGTGTCGGCCTTGGCGATGACAGGGACTATGTTGACCTTGCTGTGGATGGCCTTCATAAACTCCACGTCCAGAGGCTTGAGGCTGGAGTGGACAATGGGGAACGAGAGGAAAACAAGAACAATCGGGAGAAGGGGAAATAATTACATGTAGTAATATTATGAAACATGCAGAGCATAATGATCGGCTGGTGCGACCGCCCGTGTGCAGCCCGCTCACCCGTGTCCAAATGGCGATATGAAGTAGAAGCAGCAATGCACCCTGTTGTCCACGATGTGCCTTCGGTTGAGCCCGCTCTCATCGTGGAGGTACCGTTCAAACTGGTTGTCAATGTACTGAATGATGGTCTTGAAGCTGAGATGAGAGGACAGAGAGACCGGCGGTGTCATCGGCAGACGGCGGGGAACGACACCGCCGGTTGCAACACCGACGAAAGGAAAGCTGTCGCCAGAGACCACAAGGTAGAAGAGGACACCGCATGTTTCTACTGATGACTTCCTTAACGTCAAAGTCACTGGCCTAGTGCCCAGTGCTTCCCTCAGACATAGGCCAGTGTACTTTCACACTGACCCAAGGCTACTCCAGCCTATTCAATTCACTATATTCACAATGTGCCCAATTCAATAGTAAATAAGTTTAAACTATTGCAAGCCAAGGCAAAGTGAGGCCCGCTGACTAATTTTGGCCCGTTGGAACCATTAATTTGGCCTAGTAATAATAGTGATCATGAACAGTATACATCTCTAAGTTTATGCTTTTTCTCTATTCTACAGTAATGAATTGTCCTGTATAGGTTTGGTACATTTAGTTATCCTTCTATTCTTATTATTTTTACTGATTACAACACACGCTTTGATCTTGTTTTATTATAAGAGGGGGAAAAAAATAATAATTCTTGGGGCCCTTGTACCATTTTGTACCTTGTTTAGTAGGTAGTGGTAACTGTCTGCCCAATAAATTTCAGATTTGGTCTTCCCACTTGATTAAGGGAGCCGTCTCTTACCTATCGCCTACAATGCTATACCATATGAGGTGTGACGCTCTCGGCTGTCAAGTAAGCATCGATTATTATCTTTTTTTTTTTTTAACTGGTTAATGAACATCTGATGTATTTTGGGAGCACCAAATGATGAACGTCGCAAGTCGCCAACATAATTATATAGAGAAAGCGAAAGGAAACGAGAAGGAATTACACTCCTCTACACCCACACCACACCCCACTCCCCACAAGCGGGCCCAGGGGTACAAACAGAGCCATGTCAGGACAATCAACAGGAAATAGATCTGGGACAGGGGGGAGGGGAGAGTAGGGAGGGAGGCTCCATCTACACCACTGGCATGAGGATGCCACACATGTAAACCTAAATAAACCTGTGTGCATGCACAACCACACGTACACATCCAAGACAAGGTACAGGAATGCAGACGGCAGAAAAATGAAAACTTGGGGAGGATAGGTAGGAAATGGGGAGAGTCTTGGAAACTGAGACAAGGAGTTGGACAGGATGGGAGGAAAGGATAGAAAGTAGTTTGGACAGAAACCACGTCTCAAGTTATTATCACTAGCCTCCTCGCTGCCTATCTCCACACACACAAACACACACACACACACACACACACACACACACACACACACACACACACACACACACACACACACACACACACACACACACACACACACACACACACACACAACACACACCAGTCCTGGCTGTTTATGGCGTCTCCGTATCCAGGGGTGTCGACCACAGTGAGGCGAAGCTTCACTCCTCTCTCCTCAATCTCCACGGTGGAGGCCTCAATCTGCACCGTCCTCTCAATCTTCTCTGGGAAAGGAAAGCAGGACGGAGAGAATATGAAAGGGAGGATGGCTGCATGTTTTTTTTTTTTTTTTTATGAAACATGCGGCCACAATAACCTCAGTTACTGTACAAAACAACCCACGTCGCTGCTACACCTGCGTGAGGCTTCGAGGAGGGGAGGACACACAAAATATGTTTAACATGCAAGCAGATTCTTTTAATAATCCACACAAAACTAAAATGGAGGGAGTGACTGGTGTGTTCCAAGCCGGCTCAAGCTTGAATTTAAGTGAAGACGTAAGGAAGGGAGGGTCTTTCTCTTTTAAACCAATACAACAAGCATTCCCAACATTCCTACCAAAGTAATGCTGTGATGAAGGAATTTCAAAAACCATCTCTCTATTATTACAGTGTGTGTGTGTGTTCATGTAGTTACCTGCAGCACCAGGGATGTAGCGTTCGGGGTAAAGGTCAGTGAGAAAAAGGCTGTTTATCAAGGTAGATTTCCCCAACCCAGACTCTCCTGCCGGACAAAGACATGAAAATACACAGCTCTGTTATCGGCCGTCACACTCTGAAGTGGAAAAACCAAAAGAAAAAAATAAAATAAAATTTGGAGCATATTTCAGCCCCATTGCATTTTACAAAAGTAAGATTATCACCTACCGACAACCATGAGGGTGAATTCAAAGCCTTTCTTGACGGACTTCCGGTGGACTTGGTTTGGGAGGTTTGCAAAGCCGACATAACCTGCAGCCTCTGGAAACTGGGTAACACAAACAACAGGTTTCCTGTACCTCAATTACCGAGAACGCAGTACAAAATGATAAAACATGTTGACCAATTCCATCCTGTGAAGCATAACTTCTGGAGAAAATGGTACAAAGGATTAGCATACCTTGATTTTGATATATGGTTCTTTTTTTTATTTTTTATTGTGAGCAGTGGTTTTTAAACTCTCTCCATACCATATCCTCCCAAATATTTTCCTCCTTTTTTTTTTTACGATGTGCACTTGTAAAAGTGCAAGTGAGTGTGCGTGTGTGTGTGTGTATGATAGAAATACAGAGAGAGATTGATGGCGATGCACATGAAGAAATTCCATGGGGTAATAAAAGCCGGCACGTAACATGAGCGTAACATTAACAGGACATCCTCTCTGGATGCCGGGTGTGTCCTGTAACCAGTAGCGCTTGTTAGATTAGATTAATAATCACCACTCCCTCATTAGGAAAGGGATCTGCAGATGGTAGAATGTATCACAATTTAAATTGGTGGAGAAGCTCAAACCAATTACGTGAAATGATTGCTCTCCTAATGCAAGGTTTACCAGAACTATTCATTTGCATGAGCACTGCATTTTAGGTGCGACAAATTTTGCGCCCATTTGGGCTCCAATGTGAGGTGTTCAAAGGAATAAGAAAGTAGGCAACCTAAGTCAGATTATCAGTCCAACTATATCAGTCCAACTGTATCAGTCCAACTGTTGACGTTACAATTACTTCTGCGACATCACACTGGTGGTAAAATGTGCATGACACAGAGCAGAGGGGAAGCAATCAGTATATATTTTTAAAAAATTAGTAAAGTTTGTGAAATAAATTGGTTGTCATTGGTGTAAATTGGCCCTCTTAATAAATACTGGTGTGAGCTGCCTTGCCACTTACCTTCCCTTTTTCTCCAGACTGAGACATGTCCACTTGCTTTTGGACTGTTCAAAAAGCTGCCAACACACAAAAAGAAAAACAAAAAAGGGCCACATGAGGCATATCAAACACACTCTAAGTTCAATCAAATACCTCTCTCCTCCGCCACCGGTCCCAGACACGGCGCCGGTCTGCAGAGCATTGGCCACCGGGCCACAGGGTTTGAGCATAACCCCCGGGCCACACTGAGGGCGGAAGCTCTGTAGGACAGGTACGAAACATTTTCTGGCATTTCAGTTCAGCGGCCGGATTCACAGGTCTGTGAGAACACACCGTAAAGTGACGGGACGGTTCTATTTGGACGCCGCGTCAATTTCCCGCACTGCCGCTTGCTGTGCCCTTGTCAGCACAAGGAGCTTTACAATCTCTGAAAATCCCTTATATATGGACCAGAGACCAGGATTGGGTAGTTGCTGACACTGCAATTTGGGCAAAAGAAATGTAACAATTTACAAATTACATTGATCCTAATGGCATCTTTAAATCACTGTTAAGTTTTCACCTCACTGAGTAGACATAAGAAGAAAAAACAAAATTTACAATCTGTGGCATGTTGCATTGTCCTTGCCAAAGAGTACCCTTCAAATATAAGTTATCCTCACAACTACAAAGTTGGAATAGCTGGCCGAATTTAATCAGCGGTTTAGCAGGTCTTCGTCAGCTGCCGTGTGATTAGCATAAGAACCAGGTGGGCTGACATGCGCTGCCAAAGAGAGAGATATACTGCGTTGACATAATGCCGATACAACATCATGGTGAACTTCCAAAGCCATTCAATTTAAAAACGCCTGCAGGTCCAATTCCAACATCCGAATGCAGACGTTTGCAGAAACTTCTTAAAGCCTTTTCGAGATGCAAGATGGTGGCAGGGACCCGTGTATGTACACGAGGGCTGGCAAAGGACCTTCATTCTGACAGGGTGGTTTCATCGAGCCAACAAGGAGAACAATAGCTGTTTACCCCACTGGTTCCTGAAGCTTTTCCTATAGGCGGCAGCTCAGCCAGGGAAGGAGAGAGAACACGCGCCACATCACTGACCAGAAAACAAACCGTGTGTGGGACAAGTATGGTGGATGGGGTTACTAGGTGGAATTCAAAACGTTTTTTTTTTTTATTTTCCAGGAAGATAAATGGAATAGCACGGCAGCTTCATCAGTAAGTTGAGAAAAAAAAAAAAATTTTAAAGCTAAATATCCACCATTCTCCAATTTTACGTGTTCATGCATAGTATCCCCCCCCATAAGTTTATTTCTGTTTCCACCAAGAGATTGAAAGAATCACACAACATTTTTTGCTTTTTCAAATAGGCTCCCGAAACAGCAAAGTATTTCGGGGTGACACTATTAAAACACAAATGCTTACATTTCAGGTAAATGCAAGTTAACATCCCCACTGAGGAGTGCGCTCATATGCCTGCACGAAATGCACACTCACAGACTCTCACACACACAAAGTGTTATTTGCGGACAGGCTCTGTGGGAAACAGCATTAGTCCAGGGGCAGATTAATTAAAGGGTTCCATTATCGCTGTGTTGATAGCACAAAGACAACACTGCAGGACAGGCAGGCAGGAGGCACACTCCAATAATACCCACTCAATAATGGCCACTTAATCAGCCTACTTTCTAAATTACGTGCAAGTGCAGATACACAGTCGCCCACAAGCTCGCATAAATGTGAGCATGACACACTTATATACACACACACACACACACACACACACACACACACACACACACACACACACACACACACACACACACACACACACACACACACACACACACACACACACACACACACACACACACACACACACCAGACCTTAGGGGGAGATTAAGCAGTTTGGGCCAAGAGGGAAAAATGCCACCTTTTAAGGCCAAAATCTTGGCATGTGAGGCGTATACAGTTGATTTATTAGCTGGAGTGAAGCCATAAAGGAGCAGCGGTGCTAGTGGTGCTATTCAGCCTCCTGGTGGGCCGTGTCAAGGGTCCACACCCTCTCTGTGTAGGCCAAGGACTCTGTGCTGTTACTGCAAAGATTGAAACAATCATTTCACACCACCGTGATGTAGTGAATCGGGCAGAACAACCACAGTAAGGGTTATGTACTGGCATCAGATCTGAGCAACAGGGACCCCACAGGCAGTCAGTATATGAAACATAATAAAGAAATGTTTGCACGCACACACACACACACACACACACACACACACACACACACACACACACACACACACACACACACACACACACACACACACACACACACACACACACACACACACACACACACACACACACAAATTTGGCACACGTGCATGTACACTTGCTCATGCACAGGAGGAAGGATCTGGAGGCTTGGCAGCAAGGTGTCTGTATGCAATGATAATAGTGGCATAATACTAGTAGGAAAGCCTTGGTTTAAGGCACTTTTTAAGCTGAGTCCCGTGAGACCGAGGGGGAAAAAAAAAAAAAATTACAATAGGCGGAATGAGAAGGCCTTTCAACCTACAAGGAAACCAGCAGGTCTGTTCATAACACACAGAGTTTAAAGCACAGGATGGGCCTTTTATGATGATGGGGACAGGATGGAAAATGACCAAATAGCACATGGGAGTCCAAGAAAACCTTACTTTTTTTTTTTTTTTTTTTTTTTTAACAAATACTGTTTAAACGACTTTACAGCTACTCTACAATAGGGTGTAGAGTGTTAATATTTTCTTGGACGGAGGATTGAGAGTGATATGAACATTTTGTATGAGAAACTAAATTAATTGACCACTAGAACAGATATTAAATGATGATGTTCTGATGTTCTAGAATTCTAGTTATGACAAATTGATTTAAATAATAAATATAAAATACCAACAAACTAAGTCAACGATCCTGTACTCTGTTCTTACAGCACATTATTCCTTAAATCATAAACTTATTATTATGTATTACCACAAACTCCTTTAACATGTATTTTGCAACCTGTGAGACTTTGTTATTACCGTACTAAGTTGATGGAGTAAATCAAACACAATTTCTTTCCAGTCATTTCCACGACGAAAGCCTCTCGAGATCCACGCTGGCGGTGTAGTATGGCCACGTCCCGCGTGTTTTTATTATCTCATTATCATGCAAATGATTGGCACAATAACACAGCGCCGCTGCGCTCCGTCATCGTGATTTAGGCAGACTTCTTTCCTGAGGAAACACTTGTGTGGCACTAACGTCTTGTGCCAGCGGGCGAGATAAGGCCAGGGGAAGGTCAAAGGTCAGACAGGGGCCAGAGAGCAGGGGATGGAGGATGGGACACTATCCATCAGGTAGGAACCCTTCCGTAGATGGATGCTCCACACCACCTTCCAAAAACGACGACTGACACCCAGTTATAGAGGGGGGGGGTCGGTGACAATGAGCCATCACCAGCCTCTCAACGCTCCCATTCGCACTTAGGGGTTGGGAGGAAGTTGAACGGGCATGTTTCCACCGAGCCAAGATGGATGATAACCCTTCAATAGTGGCTCTCCGCCATGTCTTGACTGAGACACACACACACAATGGAAATGTAATTATTGTTTCCCCGTATTATTGTGACATTGTCCAAACCCTGGATTTATTTCGTGACGACGTGCCACGGGGTCAAAGGCCGGGGATTGATCGGACGTTAAAACGCCGTTCCACTATAAGGAATGTTAACACGGGCGGAGGAAATGTTTTAACCCGTGAAACGTGTATACTGTACCGCACCCAGTTTCCCAGGCATTCTGGCTGCTTTTACCCACCGAACACTCCTTTTTGTAAACTTTTTACTTTCCCATTAACGGCTGTAGTTTAAATAAAACGTGAATTGTGGATTATGAGCTAACACAGCCAGCAAACGTGACAACAGAACAACAAACTGAACATGGCGAGCGCCAAGCTGAAACGTTGTTGTCAAACTTGTTGTCAAACGGACGTAACGTCAGCAATTCACCCCCCATTAAAAAAAAGAAAAAAAATCTGCCGATCTGCTGACTCTCGGCGGTGCTAAAACTTGGTCCGAGTTAAAGGGAGAGGTCCGCCATGGTCTTACCTGTGCCGTAACTTTGAAACGTTATTACCGAACACAAAGCTCTGCCTGTCGGTTCTTTCCTGGCAGGGAAGGGAGGGACACCCGGAAGCCGCTCCAGAGATTCCGCCGCCCCGGCTGCTCGGCGGAGTGAACAGGCGGCGCCGTCGCCGCCATTTTGGCTCCGACCCGGGGGCGGCCGCTCGTCGGGCAGCCGCGAGGGGGGTGATCCAACATGGCGGGGCGCGGCGTGCAGTTTCCCTCAAGCGCAGACTCCGGCGACAAAACGTCCATGTTTTTCTCTTGCGATAAATTGCTCGCGTCGGAAATGGAGGAACAAAGTCCGCACTTTAAATTACGCCAAGTGCAATTAGGATGTTTTCATTGGCAAGTGTCGGTATCCGAAAGAGGACGAGGGTTTGTTGCTTAATAACCCATTCTAAGACCGAGAGCGTACTTTAGCTTCTATTATAAATAAACAGGGTGTGTCCGGTCTGTTTTATAAGGTTGGAAATATTGTTCATAGTTAGACAGTAGGATTGTTAAATAGAACATTTGTGAGTAAGTTAGGAAAGTTTTTAAAACTTAAAAAAATCAAGCTGCGCATTTCTGAATGCATTTTCCAAAGTTGTGAAAAACACAAATTATTATACATCATATTTTGCAATACTGTATTATTGTTGTACCAATTTTGTTCTCCACACTGGTACATACAGTATGTTTGTGTTTGTGTGTGTGTATATATATATATATATATATATATATATATATATATATATATATATATATATATATATATACACACACACACACTGTATATGCAAACCTTTTTTGACAGTGTGAATTTTTGATACAGAAGTTAATTGTTAATTTCCCCGGTTATTGTAAATTCTGTTCACTGTATATTTTTTATTATTGTTATCTATCTATCCAATTATTTAACCATCTATCCATCCATCTATCCATCTATCTATCTGATCAGTCTATATTCGGTATATTTTGGTGTCTCTGTTGTTTGTTGTCAATATTATGAAGCTACCACAGGGACTTGAGGTTGCGCGCCTCACCAACGTACGGCACTATCCTCCCCCATGCCCCCGCCACACGCTCTCACACGCACTGCTGCGCTTCGCTCCCATATTAACGAATGCCGCGGTTCATACCGGCCGCGCGCGCACGGCTGGCTGGCGGGCGGACGGCTCGCGTTCGATTGTTATTAATTATTTTAATACATATTTTATTTTAATATAGGCCCTGATGAAAAAGGGAACAGAGACAATCACCATTGGGATATGAATGAGGTCAAATCAAGTACATTACATATAACGATGATTTTTCTTTATTATGGTGTGTGTGAATATATATATATATATATATATATATATATATATATATATATATATATATATTTATTTATTTTATTTTTATTTTTTTTCCAATTAATTAAGACTGTGCTTACTTCGGTTTTTATTATACTGATATAACTTTATCGATTTAAGGTACTACATAATCAAAAATAGCCGCTAATTCTGCTATAATTAAATATTTTGAACATGTTGATTACTGTCCCGCATAAATAAATAAAGCGTGATCAAAGCATCAATACCAATCCGAATGCTCGTACTAGCCTATTCACCTCCGCATGCTTCCAGTACCATCCAATCAAATGCACATGAGTGGAACTGCAGATATGGACGTTAAGAGATTTATTATTGAGGTGGAAAAACGAAAAGAGCCATATGAACTAAGTTCGCTGAGTCGCTGAGACACTGCACGACGAGAAAGGGCCTGGGAAGCCACTGCAGCCGTGGTTGGAGGAGAACGTAAGTATTTTAACATTACTTTTATATTTTATTTTACCTCAGTGATTTAAATAGAAGCTGCGGCTACAGTAAATTGACGTGGTTGTTGTTGTTTTTATATTGTTGTAATTATGATAGTTTCTCTTATTGCTTTAATGACGGGACATTTGTGGTAAAATGTGTCCAAGAACATAACTTTGTAAGTCGTTGGTACCTCGACTTACGACTGCATCTACTTACGACTAAGCCAAGATACAAGTAGCGATAGTCGCGAAAATTTGTATCGACTTGCGACTGAATGCTCCAAGATACGACCGTGGAAATTTGCAGTTGGCGCGTTGGCGACCAGTCATCAGTCAGTCAGCAGCCAGTCAGTCAGCAGCCAGTCAGCAGCCAGTCAGTCAGCAGCCAGTCAGCAGGCGACCTACCTCGTGTGTGCACGTTGTTCGTGGCTTATCGATATTTTTTCATATTGACTGTGTTTGTGCTGTGTATTTTGTTTATTTTCACCCTTCATGAGGAGTCCTGAGAAGGAGATGATGGGAAAAAGAAAAAGGCAATGACTCCCATTGAAACTAAGTAAATCATAGAAAAAAGTGAGCGTGGTGTATGTGGGAAACAATGCTTCGACATACGACTGTTTCGACATACGACCGCTCTTGTAGAACGAATTACAGTCGTAAGTCGAGGTACCACTTTGTTTTTTCATCTATCAGGGGAGATTGATGCTGCTATGTCAACGTCCTGCAGCCACCCCAAAAGCACTTGAGGAAATGTACAACGACAATACTAATAATACTAATAATACTACTACTACTACTACTACTACTAATAATAATAATAATAATAATAATAATAATAATAATGCATATGTAATTTCACCATGTGATTGTTATAGCTATTGTTCTTACTATTGTAAACCATGTTGTCTATCATGTAAATTGTTTATATAGTTTATATCACACTTTTTTTCTCGGAGCCTTGCACATCATCCCACCTCGGCGACGCACGAACAATTCCATTTTCCTTTTCCGCCGCTCGCGGAAATGCGCGCGCAACACGCGTCCGCTCGCGTTGCTCGCCCGGTGCGCGCGGGGCGTCCCTCTCCTTCCGCGGAACCGCGTAACGCGTAACCGCTCCCGCACACAAAGCACCGGGGAGCGCTTTATGCCCCGGCGCAACTTCCGCGCGTCGCCATTGGCGCGCGGGAGATGCGGCCCCGTCTGATTGGAGGAAAGTTTCTCCTCCAGCTCCGAACCCCCTCACGCCCCCCCCCCCGCCCCCGCCCCCGCCCCCGCCCCCCACGCTGCACTGATATTGTTGGTCCAGTTACTCCGCGATTCCAGTTGTTTTTACAGGGTTACAAAGAGGACCGTGACCGGCGGCCGCTGTCTCCCCTCTCTCTCTCTCTCTCTCTGTCTCTCTCTCTCTCTCTCTGTCTCTCTCATATTCCCATCCATGTCGCGGGCGACAATTTGACGCTCATTCACACCGCGGCCAACGGAAAGCACGGGCTTCAAGAGGAGTAACGGCATCAGAAAAAGAAACGAGAACATAAAAAAAGAAACAAACAAACGTTGGGACAAGCCATAGATTGAAAAAAAGAAAAATCGGAAAAAGAAAAAATGGTGTCGGCCGGTCTGGAAATCATGGGGCTGGCGCTGTGCGTCGTCGGGTCGCTGCTGGTGATGGTTGCGTGCGGGCTGCCCATGTGGAAGGTGACGGCGTTCATCGAGGCCAACATCGTGGTGGCGCAGACCATCTGGGACGGCCTGTGGATGTCGTGCGTGGTGCAGAGCACGGGCCAGATGCAGTGCAAGGTGCACGACTCGGTCCTCTCGCTCAGCCACGACCTGCAGGCGGCGCGGGCGCTCACCATCATCTCGTCGGTGATGGGCGTGCTGGGGCTGATGGTGGTGATCGCCGGCGCGCAGTGCACCAACTGCATCCACGCCGAGCACGTCAAGGCGCGGGTGGTGAACGCCGGCGGCGTGATCTACATCCTCAGCGGCCTGTTCGTGCTGGTGCCGCTGTGCTGGCTGGCCAACAGCATCATCTCGGACTTCTACAACCCGCAGGTGCCCGCGTCCAAGAAGAGGGAGATCGGGGCGGCGCTCTACATCGGCTGGGCGGCCACGGCGCTGCTGCTGATCGGCGGCGCGCTCCTCTGCTGCTCGTGTCCCTCCGGCGGGAACTCTGGATATTCGGTGAAATACGCGCCGACCAAGCGAGCGGCCACGCAGAACGGGGACTACGACAAGAGAAACTACGTGTAGCCGTAGCCCCCCCCCCCCCCCCCACCTCCCAGTCTCTCTTATGCGGGACCCGCGCCCCGCGCCCCGCGATGGACCTTTTCGATGAACGTATTTTTTTGCACCTACAGTTTTATTAAACCCGAACTTCAATCGTAGAAGCACCTCTGGCCCTCGGACCGGGATTTCACACGTATTTTCCTCTCCAGACAAATACTTTTTTTTTTTTTTTTGTTGTTGTTTTTTTTTTTAAATCATCATCATGAGACTATATCATCGTGACAAAAGGAGTATCTGTCGGTACCTGCTTCTGAGATCTCTCTTTTTTTTTTTTTTTTTTTTTTTTTTATAAGCGACGAAAATAATTAGCGTTTTCAATTGTTTGCCGTTGTATCTTCGTCCCCTTTTTTTTTTTTTAATAATTCATTTTATCGAATATTATCACCTGTTGTTGTTGTTGTTGTTGTGTCTTAATGTGCGGTTTCTGCACTAATCGTACTGCGAATGGTTGCGCTCTCGACCGTTCACAGATCCCACGTCGGTCTGTGGATTCAAGTGGATCTGTTGAAGGAACACCGGGGATTGTTTTCTGCGTCGGTTTTCATACAGCTTGGGATCTATATGCTTTATAGATCATTTGAGAAAAAAAAAACAAAAACAAAAAAAAAACAAGAAGCGTGTCGGCCGTGTTTGACCACCTGTAAAACCTTTGCATCTTCTTCTTTTTTTTTATCACTGTGCCGGAAGTAACTCGCTGATAAATTGTTGGAATAAACTTTTTGATGTTTTGTGGATGGTTGATGTAATGATTCGTTATTCGTGTATTTGAAGGTGAGATTTTTATTTTAAATTTTTTATTTTACCCGAGATTAAACTTACACACACACACACACACACACACACACACACACACACACACACACACACACACACACACACACACACACAGCCTCAGAATGAATATAATCGATAACGCCCTTCAAACAGAGCCCGGGGTGCGGGGGTCATGGCGGCGTGGTGGGAGCAGGAGTGGGACGGTGAGCGGTGGCGGTGCGCCCTGCCCGCATGCCGTTCCCACCGTGGATCCACAAACCCCCACGGAGGGAGAAAGTATTTTGGTTGGCCATAGAAATCCACATGACAATGCCCATTCAGAGAGTGTGGGGCTCCGCTGTTCAGCTCACAATACCCCGCACAACCCCCACCCCCTTTCAGACTCGCTGAAAGGCCTTCAAATTAGTCCTGTAGTATATGTGGAGACTTTTCTGGAACCGCAAGTCATCCTATTGAATGACAAAAAGTGAAGTGATGAAAAGTGTCTCCCTTTTAACCAATTCATGCAAATCAATGTATTGATTTTAATGAAATCACGTGTTTTTTTAAATTTAAGTTATTCATTATTATAAAAGCCCATTATATTTCCCACGTTGGATTACATACCTATAATATAAACACATACTCATTGTTTCAAACCCATTGTTTCAGACAGTGAGTGACCCCCCCCCTGTTTAAAGCTATATTGGATTTGCTAAAGGCTGTTCATACTTCTCCGGCCTCCTAAGAGTCTTAGTGGGTCATATGCTCTCTTTAAAAAGTTCAAAATATGACCATGTGGACAGTGTGCATACAGTCAGGTGCTGCTATGCTTAAATTACGCACAAAAAAAAAAGTTGGCTTTGACCATTCCGACAGTAGAACTTTTTCTACACATCCGCGTCCGAAAAACACCACAATCCCCCCGAGTTATTAATAACCTGTATTTTTATTTTCCCCGGATGATAGGATTGGGAGCTCAGACACGTAAGTCTAACGTCTAAGTGCACAATTTTCAGGCTCTGAGGTCTTTATGGTATTTGGACAGCCATGTCTGGCCTTTCTGAGACGGCTGTTTTTGTGAGATTGTTAGTTCCACTCTAGTCACCACACAGAGGGTGACGAAGCGCTGTGGGCTTTTAGATGACTGTGTGCAGGGGGTTAAGAGTGTGTGTGTGTGTGCGTGTGTGTGTGTGTGTGTGTGTGTGTGTGTGTGTGTGTGTAGGGGGTGTGTGTAGGGGGTGTGTGTGGGTTTGGGGGTGCACCTTTAAAAGGGTTCTCACTCCAAAGAATGGAGAGGCAGTGCCAGCAACGTCACTCAATGCAACGTCACCATGGAAACCGGTCCGAACCTGCAGTTGCCTGGCGACGGGGCCCTATAATGTTGTGGTATGGATGAGTCTAATGAAAAGCCCAGCCGGCAGACATACCGGCAAACATGGACACTCGCGCGCACGCACAGGCACAAGCACACGCACACGCACACACACCCCCACCCCCACACACACACACACACACACACACACACACACACACACACACACACACACACACACACACACACACACAGAGTAGTGAAGCAGATGAAGAAAAGATTTTTAAACGGCCTGGGACTTAGCAGTGACTGCAGGGGAAAGGGCCGTGGCGGCGGAAACACTTGTTTCAGTTTTCCCTTTCTGTGGTTTGATAGTGAAGTTGGTCGATAAAAGTTTTTTTTATCCTCGTATACGATCAACATTCTCCCGTTGAAAAACAGAAGACCTCCGAGGCCCGAGCGTTTGGGGCCGTAAACTTGACCCGTCTCGGGGCGGTTAAGGTCAGGATTTGGTCACCGTGCACGCTGAACCCGAATCTGAGCCTCCACACGACCCGACGGGGGCGGGGGTGGGGTTGTCGTGTGGCTGACCTTTGAACCCGTTCTGGTCTCAGGTCAGCCATGTCGGAAGTGACTTTGCTCGGCCGACCACACGCGACATGACGGAGCAGCGGACCCTCGACACACGTACGTACGTCGGGATCACGAGGGTCCGCCGGCCAAACGTCCGGAACCGCGGGCACCGAGGCGGGGGTCCGCTTTTTATTCAATTTTGACGCTCCGTTGGCCGTTCCAAAGCGGATTCTTCTTCTTCTTCAAAAAAAAAAAACAGAGGTGGGGAGGGAAATGTATATATATATATATTTGAGAATCGGGGATTTCGATCCTCGTTCCTCCTTTCGATTTCGATGTGCGGCGTCGCTTGAAGACACCGCAGGTCCAATCCACATTCCTCCCCGGGTGGATGAGGATTACTCAGAGGTGCGAGAGCCAAGTGTGAGTCGATCGCTAAGCGGGGAGGAGCAAGGTGCCTTTGTTTACTGAGCTAAAGACCCCGTGTGTCATTTGTCTCCACAACAATGTGCAAGCTAAGGCCGGGTGGATGCCGAGTCCCCCTTTTGCCGAGTCCTAAAATCTTAACGTCCAGAAGCCGGTGGCGTGACTCACAGCTTGATCACAACCTCGTGGCACAAGCAGGCTTCCTGTCGTCTTCCGGAACAAGAAGCTTAAAAGCGAATAAATAATACATTATTTGGGGGAGTGGCTGGAGGAAGGAGTTTTATGTGATGAAGCTTTGGTGGATGTACACACACTCACGCCCACGCTCACGCCCACACCCACACCCGCACACGCACACGCCCATGCACACGCACACGCACATGCCCACACCCACTCAGGAACAAATGGACACACACACACACACACACACACACATTCATAGATGAATAGATTAACACACAGAACAGCTAAAATGTGGTTCAGTCGGAGCTGCCAGACAATCAAGTGCGAGTCCAAAACCCCGGTCCGTAGACTGCATGAGCTGATTTTTGACACGGCAACGAACCGTTAAATTACCATCAATACGACACAGATTTAGGGTTCTCGCTGAAGTGTTTTCCTAACACGGAGTGATTCATGGCGTGTCTGGGGAAGAGTTTATCCGGGAAAATATGAGAGGGGGGATGTGGAAATTAGAGGAGTCTCCCAATCTTTCATACTTCTCTGACGGAATATGATCATGCCGCTGTTTATTACTGAAGATGGGGGTGGACACGCGCGCGCGCGTGCGCGCGCAAAAGCCCTGATTGACGGCCCACTGCTGATAATGAATAGGAAATCTGTGAGCCCTGACATGGAGACATTTCTGATTTACCATGGTGAGCAGTGAGGCTAAGAAAACAAAAAATAATCCTGCTTCAGACACGGGACATTTTTCCTGTTGTCACTTTGGGTCGAGCCGGTGACGAATGCAATCACTAGGACAATCGACTCCTGTAACTTTGTAAAAAAAGAGAAAAAAAAAAGGAAAACAGGTGCAGAAACACACATTAATGTAGGATGTGGCAATCAGTGCCTGAATGAAAAGTCCATTAAAGGAACACACACACAGGGACCTTTGTTTTTTACCCCGGGCTTACATGTGTGTGTGCTACTTTGATGACAAATATTCATCAGAGAAAAAAAAATCCAAAGGACAAAAAACCCCCCCCCAAAAAAACAAGACACATCCTGTTTTGATCCAACTTGCCCCCCTTTCAGTTTCCATTCCAGACTGATAAAAGATGTCTCACTTACTGTATATTGGTCTGGGATCTCTCTCTCTCTCGCGCTCTCTCTCTCTCTCTCGCTCGCTCTCTCTCTCTCTCTCTCTCTCTCATAAGCCGGTCGTACATTAACCTCTGAACCGCAATCGCTCCATAAATATTGAGCAGCATTTTGATCTGAAACCACCTGTCGCCATGAGAACGGTCACGTTTTCTTCAGCCGACTCTGCGACTTTTGGGTTCGTCTCCCTGGAAATGGCCGCAGTGAATGAAGGTTGTCGTGCATATCGTCCAGTCAATACGGTGCTGCATGACTGAGCCGCCGCCCACCGAGAATCAAAGAAAGACAACCTCATCATCACTCCCTACCACAGGAGGAGGCTCTGATGTGTGTGTGTGTGTATGTGTTTCATCAGCTTTGCAAGCATTTACTTCTGAAAGTTGAAACAATAAAGAAACTTCCAATTGCATTTTAATTGCAAGTACAGACCGTGTGTCATGAACAAATTGGCCGAGAGAGATAGTTACATGGATCAAACCATGGGAAAATGTTACCAGATTGCTTATCCCATTCCCGATTCTTTGGATTCTGCTGGTGTCATTATTTTGAAGAGTTAAAGTTGAAAAAGTAAAAAAAAAAAAAAGAAAATTTGTCTAAAAGTCTAAATCAAGTCACGTAGAGACTTTCACGACTCTACTACTACTCAGAATTTACTAGAATTGATATCAAACTTCACATGTTCCCTCTCGCAAGGGAGCAGGGTGAAACAAAGACGGGCTCCGAGAGTGACACCCCCGATGGTAAGAGGTCGCGGAGGTGAAGGGTCACGGGGGGTCACGGATCATTAAGGGGCGATCCGCGGGATCCTGGAGCGAATGCCGGCGACGTAGGAATTTTTGATTTGCAATGAGAGTCTTTCTACTGCCGATGACATTGATCGGCGGGTTGTTCTTCCTGGCGAATGATGCGTTTAAGTCAAACACGAAAAAAAGAGCTTTGCACACAAGATGACAACAGTTTGAATGACTGGAAAACTCAGTGGTAGACATTGATAATTTAAATAGTATTCTTTTACATTTCATTGACACTAACTGCATAGTATATTCTTCAGCGGTTTAGCAGTTTGTTATTATTACTACTTTTTTATTTTACTTGCTGAGCTGTTTATTAATTATTATTTTTGTTTTGTAATGTATATATTGAGTGTATATTCTCTAACTCTGTACTTCATGTTCACTGAGCTGCTTCAATGGCGGAATTTCACCAACCGGAATCCATAATGTACTTTCTTATCTTATTCAGAGTCACACCTCACCAGTGCTGTACTGTAGTAACATAAAGGGTGATCAAAGTTATATAGCTGAAATATCTGACTTTCCCGACTATTGAGGATGAAAGTTGTTTTTTGCATGGGTGTAGTGAAGGTGTCTTTTAATGAACTAATCTATGAATTCTAAACTATTTCCTTGTTTAGCATTTCAAAAAAAGAGTGTGTGTGTGTGTGTGTGTGTGTGTGTATGTGTGCGCGCACACACGCACGCACATGCTTCCCACTCACAGCAGGACCGGTGAAAGGGCGGGGGGGGCAGGAGTCAGCTGTGGCTCTTTGTCTCTGGCTGTTCAGTATCGCTAATCCCATCTGGAATCTGTGATTGTTGGACACATGGAGACACACGAGGGATGAAAACAACCAAAATGGCTTTTCAAGGAGAGCGGCGACGACGGTTTTACCGACACGTCGGACCGGCGGCAGACACGGCCGTAAAAAACCTCAGAAAGGGACACAAATCACTGCCCCCACCGGGGCGCAGTCTCCCGCTTCATGTGCTCTCGCCGGTCCACAGAACGACAAGAGTTTAAACGTATCATACAGCGTTGCTTTTCCTGTATAGTTACATCGACAGACGACATCCCAAAACGTCTACTTTTATTTATTTTTTCATTTTTTTTTAAACCTCATGATTCATGATGGCAACAACACAAGTGAGGGCAAAACGATTATGGTGTGACCCGAGGTCGGGATGAAGCGATGGCGGGTGGACGGACACACACACCACATATTAAACTTGTGGGATTGTGTCTCTGCGTATTACGACACAACGTCCCCGCGGTTGTGCAGGACTTTCGCAATCGGGGCTATTCCGGGAGAGCGGGGTGGCCCTGGTATGCACTAGCAGAAAACTAGAAGTGGGAGAGTTTTGCGGCTTATACTTTCAACACCTGTTTGGAGAGAGAGAAATCACCCGACCAAGAATTTGAGAAACTGAGCTGTTACGACCACTCACCTTGTGCGATATTATACATGTTCTAACTTTGGACGTGACCCCCCCCCCCGGCACACCGCCGCCTCCATCACCACCCCCCACCCCACCAAAGGCACCACAAAGCTGCTTACCCGTCGGGGGTGAATGCAGCATGACTGGGTTGGAGAGAGACCTCAAAACGCAGTCTGTACTCCTACACACCGCCCATATGCTCCTGGCTTTGTGGATAATTGCCTGCGTGTACACACCTCTATGTGCGAGTGTGTGTTGCATGTGTGCAAAAACGTGTGTGCGTGTATGTGTGTGCGTGTGTGTGTACATTTAGGGCCCGGCGCTTGCCACATTCCTCTGAGGCAGAGTAGCAGAAAGGGCAGTGGCCCCACTTCGCATGGAGGAAGGGGTGGAGAGCGGAGTGATTGATGGGTGGAGGAGAGCCCCATGTGCGGGACAGGTGGATGGAAGGTGAAGCGACGGAGAGGAAGCAGACCGGAGAGCTGAGAAAACCAATGGAGATCGGTAGCAGCAGGTTTGGGGCGCCAATAGATCAGGGGCCAGATCCGATTTCATTACAGTACTATCAGGGCAGGTGATAAGGGAAAAGCCTTTGGCAACATCTTATAAACTCGGGTCTGCACATTTCTCAGAATCTTCCACGGTGTTTATTTAGTTTAGGCCCTGCAATTTATCTTGGATGTACCTTCGTGTGGATCTCACAGCATGGGATGTTTGTAACGAGCATGATTGAACGGGCGTCAAATTAAAATTTGCCGGTCAGTAAAATTTGGATTATGAAGAGAAGGGGGGGGGGGGATGACGACTGCAGAAAGATTCTCGCCTTTTCTAAAGAGAGAGAGAGAAAAAAAAAACAAAAAAAAAAAAAAGACTTTGCACAAGACCTAAACCTGATTGAAGAGCGATAAGGCCCTTAATTAGTGCAGAGAAGGCACAGGATCCCGCCCTTCCAGTTGTACTCCACTGACCAGGATCACATCAGCACCAGGAAGTCCTGGCAAGCATTCCCTTACTGTATGTGGGCCATGGTCACGGTGCTCACCTTTGCCCTACATCAGAAGCCTGAGGGTTTCCACTCATATTAGCCCAGAACACATAGACTCCCACACAAATCCTACTTCGAACAACAGTCCACCAGAACAGGGTCTGCGGGGCAGGAGGGGTGCATGTGATTCGGGTTCGACTTGCTTGTAGGACTCGCACCCCCACGCTCCGCAATTTTAACCGGAATTGCCAACAGGACACATTGACGCTGGGGTTTTCCAGGGTGGCCGGTTGCTGGTGGGTTGGTGCCGGGGCGTGGTTGACTGGCTGACTGGGCCCACTGCCACTGGCTTGCGACTGGTGGTCTCTGGTGTGCTGTGACCTGGCGGGGATGTGGAGAGCGTTGCCGGGTGCCTTCCGGGGCCCCTCGCTGTTGTGAGTATGGGCTGGGGTGCAGAGGGAGGCTGTCAGCCTTTGCTCCTGCGCGGCTTCTCTGCAGCGTGCCCAGGTTCTGCACCTGCGTCTTGTGCCTGCACTTGGGGGTTGGTTGTATGTGTGCGCCTCAGGTGTGCGGGGTCTCCTCGTGCTCCCCGGGACTGGGTTTTGCTCCTCGGGGCCGGCCGTGGGGTTGCTCTGTGGGCTTCCAGCTTCTCTGGGGGCCACGGTGTCTTCTGTGGCTGCAGGACGGGGTTCTCGGGGCTTTCCTGCAGCCGTGGAGTGTCTATGCGGCTGCAGAGCTTGGGGGGCTTTGGGGCCCTTTTCGCTGCTTGCAGGTGCCAAGACATAATACCAACCTTATACACCAGAACCAATTGGGGGACACACACACACACACACACACACACACACACACACACACACAACTATGACAGGAAGAGGCCACGTGCTGAATTGCTGTTCCAGTTCCTGGACCTGAATAACTGTTTTTTCGATACATGTCGTCCAATTTTTTTTTTTCCGTGTACATGTTGTTTGGTTCTATGTTTAATTGTCTCACCCGTGGCGATCCCCCCCCCCCCCCCCCCCCCCCCTCTTGGAGTGGTGATGAGTTGTTGATGAACCCAAACATGGTAAGATAGTTCTCCAAAGAGGGGGGTTGGTGGTGGTTCTGTATAACAAAAAAGCTGTGCTCTTGTCATCCTACAGGTCCCCAACAGTGTAAAAGTTAAATTGTTATAAACTTTGTGGACAGACTAATCGTTAGAGGAAATAAGAGACATATACATTATGTTAAAGTATTTAATCTTGTACAAGATAGTTGTACAGTTTTCTTGGAGTGGCGAAACTGACGAGCCGTTGAAATGTTGCGACGCATCTGCATGGGTCCTGCTGATGAGACAGTTTTGTTGAGACAGATCATCTGTTGAAGTTCCCTTTATCTGATGGTCGAGACATGTTGCCTTTCTCCTCTTCATATTATGGCACAGAAAGTGACTAGTTCATGTCTTTAAGACATTTTTAAGAAATGCACCACAGCTGATTTCACCCTCTGTGGATGTGATCATTCAGCTCAGCCCTTAAATCAGGGGTTGGGAACCTGTTTGGCTGGGAGAGCCATAAAAGCCAAATATTTCCAAATGTATTTCCTTGTGAGTTATATAATATTTAATAAAATTGAATGCAACTTAATGCATGCATTTTTCAAGTAAGGCATACATTAACATATAACACATCTAAGTACTTAAAAAAGGGCTTTATATAATACAATTCTCTTTATTCTTCTTAATAATATTGTTATACTGTAGCTAACCAATAATAAATGAAATACTTTTTACCATTAATGCGACTTCTGGTGCTGCATGGTTTTGCTGATGGCCTTGTGGTCTGGTTCATACGTAGTGAGGTTAAGCTTCATGCAGGTGATGAGGCTTCAATCAGTTCAACGTGAGTGTCGGTTGCTCTTAATGTTTCTCAGATGCGAGAAAGACTGCTCACATGCATATGTAGAGCCAAACATGGTCAATACGGTGATACTCACACGCTGCATTGTGTGGTATGTGACGGGAAGCTCGTTCCAAGTTTTTAGAATCAGCTGGCCTTCAGGTTCGAGTTCAAGAGATTATTTGTCACATACATATTGAAGTTCCCCCCCCCCCCATTTCCGTTCACTTGTGTTTAGCTGATTGCTCCGACTCGAGGCAGGGAGTTTTCATAATGTTTGTGTATCTTCGGAGGGGATCGGCGCACAGGCTCGTAAGCAGCCCACGCCCACAAGTGGTGCCTGAGCAGAGACCCGGGAGGGGCAGAGTGCCGAGAAAAAGGCGCCCTGGAGTCTTTCTGTGGTACGCAGCCGGTGCTTGACTACGCTCCTTTGTCCGCCACATTTATATTTTTTGAATTTTACTTTAAAATGACACAAAAATTATTAATTACTTGTTAATTGTGATAAAACATTTTTACCTCAATTATCTGCGTGCCATATACCGTCATCGAAAGAGCCATAGGTTCCTGACCCCTGTCTTAAATAGTGCCAGAGATTCATAACCCAGGACATTGACCCTATTGGTGATTAAAATAGGGTTTATTAAACATATAAAACAAAAACACATCAGCATTCACACAGAGAAATCCATTAAAACTTGGCACTATATACAGAGGGTTAACAGCTTAAAATAAAAACGTAATTATGAAGACTACATTTAAAGGAAATACTGTACAATATACACACAAAAATATGATAAAAGTATTTCTACTCCAACATTAAATATTTTTGTGGTAAAACTCGCTTTTGAACTGAGGTACAGAGGAATTATACAGACCAAAGTCATCCAAGCCTCCAGCACCATAACAAAACAAAACAAAAAAAAGACACTGCCTTGTACTTGCCATTGCTTAGTAGAGCCTGAAGTTAATATTTCAAATTTATATTCTCGTCCCTCGTTCCGAATGCTCATGACAAAAGTGTGATAAGTGCATCCAGAAACTTGGTTCTATCTTCCATCTTCAGTTCAATGACTGTGACACAGAAATGAAACAAAACAAGTTATGGGTAAAACATACTTGTATGGATGAGTCGTGTCAACAGATATTAACTCATCTTACTGTAAACAAACACCAATATAATTCGACAACTAAAATTAACTAAACGCTGACAGTCAAGATTCTGATCGCCTCTAAAGTTAACGAGGAACAGAACATCATGGCCACCACCTTGTGGCCAAAATAGTGCAATGCAAGCAGACACCGGGGACGCAGATACTGTCGATGAATGCTGCGATAACTAGTTATGTAATAAAGATATTAGGGCAAACTTTTAAGTCTTAAACATGAAATCTCCTATTCAAAAACGGGAAGCTCACTATATAGTCAAACAGTCTTTACACAGTATGCTATACTAAAAGATAAAATTGTTGCAAAATAAAGAAATAATAAAATAAATAAAAAATATGCACGCAACTCAGTCCCAGTCCGTCTGATTTTGTTAAAACAAAGCAATGAATGATGAAAAATAACAGAGGCCACACACACAGCCCCTTCTAATATTGATACACCACTATGTGGAAGCAAATGAAATGCACGTGCGACAGTAAAAAGTACACGTGACTTACTTGAAGTATCAAAGTGGTCGTGGAGTGTTCTGGAGCTGGTGCTCTCTGCCGCCTTCTCAAAGGCCCGCCCGAAGAAGCTACAGGAGACAAGAAACGTGCATTTACAACGTGCAAATGACATCCGTTTCATACGCATGCATGAAAAGGGACGGGGGTATAAGCAGCATCGGGGTTGGCTGCACAATGTTATAGAACTCAATCATTGTAGCACCAACTTGTGGAACGGAATCTGAATGTCAGTGTGCAAACACATCCTAACCTTTAACGTGTTGTGTATGTAATGTATGATAAATATAACGTCTTATTCCGTCATCTTACTTCTTCTTGTCCGACGTGTGAGCGTCTGGTGGGATTCCCACAACAATGACGGTGCCTTTCTCCACATCCATGGGAGCGGCCATGACCAGCGGGAGCAGCTTGCAGCGCTTGTTCCTCGTCTGTCCCGCAGGGCGCAAAAAATAGGTCAAAGGGAGAGTTAGCTCACCCCTGAGAACGCAGTACGATACACACGACGAAAGCACGTCACGACAAATAACTACCGGCGAACGGGGTTTTCAGTACACTCAAGACCAGTGAGGGAATTAACTCGGAAATAAAGCTCCGAAAAATCTCGACCCCACTAAGATGACACAAGGCTTCAAATTCTCTTCAGAAACCAATAGGTAACGTCAGAGACGCTACATCCACCCCCCCCCACTATAGTCGGTGTGAATGTGTCACTCACAGAACAGACGAAAGCCTTGAGAAGGTACTTGCACAGCAGTGTCAAGGCGACCGGTTTGGAAAAAAGCTTCACATCCGGCGTCCCCTTTATGAAACAATAGCAGAGAGACGGGATCATTAAGTGGAAGGACACCGCACTGCGACTGTGCGGCCGCTGGAGACACTCGTACCTCCATCAGGTAGCAGTAGAGGAACGGCCCCTGGGACAGAATGAGGTTGGTGCAGATGCAGCTGGCCACGGTCTGCTGGATGGCCATCAACTTCCTCTTGGCCAGGTCGATGCCCGAGTGCAGGCGCTCCAGGTGGCTCCTTAGAGACGCGGCGCAAACAAAATCTCCAGTAAACCCGCGTTGTAAAACTTGGCGAAGGTTCGCCGGGGGCAGCGGCATCGGCGGCTTTTCAGTCGGCGAACGACAACGGACTGGAAACGCACCTGGAGAGACAGTCCAGGGCGTTGACGAAGTTGCCACCGCTGCCGCCGCCGTCGTCTTTCTCCGCGCTCTCGAGCAAGGCGGCGGCCGCGTGCACAACGTCACCGGCCAGGAAGTGGTTCTTGAAGCCGAAGTGAACGCCGAACGTCTGGATGCGGATGTCCTTCATCCTAAAGGGCGTTACGAAGGGTCAGCGACGCGGTCAAGGACCGACACACTTTAGGAAAGACGTCGTTCGAGCCTCCTACCCGTATTTGCTCGAGGACTCCTCTATCACCTCTCGCAGGTTCTCTTTGATCGACATGTCCATGGAGTTGAACTTCTGACGCACCTGCTTCAGGGGTAGACTGAGAGGACAAAACCCAGAGTGAGGGGAAAAAAAAAACAAACAAAAAAACAACAACAACACTTTATGCCTTTGAAATAAACCTGCCGTTAGCTTGCTCAGCCACCGCTGGGCGTGAGACGCTCGTTCACATCAACGCACCCCATGTCAGCCAGAAACTCCTGGAGCTTCTTTTGGCCGTTCAGAGACCAGAGTTTGAAGTTGCAGGAGGTGTAGCAGGAGTTACAGATGCTTTCGTACAGAGACCAGTGCTGGTAGAGGGAAAGACGGAGGCTGGGGCAGAGTGTTGAGGAGAATAGAAAGATTTGGACAAAGTATTTATACGGGGTGAAAGGTACCACACAGATACATGCCGCGTCCAAAAATTGCACCGCGCAGTCGCGTCCACCGTTGATTTCTGCAGTTATCGACACGGTCGGTTGTCAGGTCACCCAGTTCGGGGACATGTCAGATGGATAAAGGATACTCGTATTCGAAGGAGATTCTCATGCAGTCGATGGAGAGGGAGTTGTCCTCGTCCTCATTTCTGTGGTTGTGGCGCGAGACATGACGCTGCATGGTCGCGATGTCTGTGACATACTTCATGCTAAAAACAAGAACAAAGATGATAGAGTTGGGTCTTTGTGTCAAATTTAAATGGTTATGCATTTTGTAACAAATAAACTGCCAAACACGCATACATCTTCCTGATGAAGGGTGTCAGAGTAAAATTAAATACTTTTTTTTTTTTAACCATTAAGACAAATTTACATTTTTCTCCAGATATCCTGGTAATAAGTAACAAAATGTGAATTTCTTACTGTGTGATTTTATCATGCACCCACTGGTCTGTCAGTCCAATTACAGCCCACCTGAAAAAATAAGATGATCTGAGCAACAAAGCACCAAGACAACACAGTCTCACCTTTGTCTTCAGCAGACATTAACCAGATTCCCAAGTCAAAGAAATAATAATAACAATAAAAAAAATTTAAAAAAGATACCGGTTTACCAGAGCATATCTTTGGTGTCTTTAGTCAGGACCCAGGCCAGCTCAAAAAACACCATCGCAGCCTGAAAAAGGAAAAAGCGACAGAGAAACCACGTCAATTCTATCTGTAACTGACGAGTGATTCAAAATGTTAAAAGATCGGAAGACGATTTATACACTCACAGAAGTGCCGTGGTATTCATACTGCTCATAATCAAACAGTATTTCATGTCTGTTAGGAGAGAAAAGTGGGTGTCGGATCAGCCAAGATTCTGAAAGACCAAGCGATGCCGCGCGACATGTTTTGAGATTGGAATACTTCACCTCCTTGCCTCCCATTCCCTCTTTGCACGCTGTCTTTCGATTCGCCGCTCCACAGCTCCCTACAAAGTTACATTGACAAAAACACATTAAGTCTGGGCTAATCACAGTAGAACCGCATTTATCTGTAAGAAAAAACAAACCAACACATGAACATACGATAACACTGTAATAATTTACTGTAACTTTTCTGTACCCTGCATGTATAAGTTCTGTCAAATCTGCATCGAAAACTAAGGGGTTTTGTTGACGGTTTCAGATAAGCAGAATTGTGTTTCTGTCGATTTGTCACAGTATCCTGCATAATGTGTACCTCATCGAACCTCCGCCTTTTCCCAGAAGGCTCTGAGCCTCCATCACTCTCGTTTCCAGAGTCACCACCTCCCTCCTGCTCATCGTCTTCTTCGTCCCGAAATATATCGTCGTAGGAAGGGACACCCAGGTCATCGTCCTGTTTGATGAGCAGCTTCACCTGCAGGAGGATGGACAGTTTTCCCCAGAGCCAAGTTCTTACCGGCTTTTTTTTTTGGCCTCTCAATCAAAGGACTCAATTCACAACCCAAAAAGGAAAGCATACAATGGAATCCACTTCAGATGGGATATTTAGCCATTAAAGTGAAGCAATTGACAAAATAGTCGAGGGTTTAACTGACACTGAAAACATTGTAATAAACCGATAACAACTAGAGCGACTGAATTTCACTTTCCCTCGGTGCTCATCATGAAATTTTGTAAATCCCAACTTTACCCTCCCCGTCCCCCTCCTCACCTGGGTGTCATTGTAGACATTGACCACGTCCACGGGTCGATGGGTGTCACAGATGAAGAAGACAGAGTCGTCGTCCGGCTGCAACATCTCCAATAGGTCGACATTGGCCCCACAGTTCACCAGAACAAAATAACGAAACTAAAAGAAAGCGCACACAAAACCAATTAAGCTCCGCCGATTGGAGATTATTGTTACTACACTAATGCAGTTTTCAGTCCTTTGACAGTGGCGCTTTTGACAACGTAACGTGCCATTACCTGTTCTTTGTGCTCCAGAAAGGCAGTGCCCAGGTCCTGCCAACCTGTCACTGGTACCAGTGTGTACTGGACCTGGTCACAGTGGAACAAAGCCTGGCAAAGAGTGAAAAAAAACAAACAAACATTATGTTATATGACTCCATTGATGATTACTACAAGAAATTAAGTCCATATTCTTATGTATTTATATTGTATATTATTATTATTGCAATTATTACTGTACGAAAGACATTATACAGGATAATAAGGCTTGACTATTAGGAGAAAACAGACCGTATGGAGGTCAAGTTGAATAATACGTGTTCTAACCTGCAATATCTTACAAGCGCAGAGGGCATCGACGTCCGGAGCAACCAGGATGGCAACCCTCTGAAAGACGGGAGAGCCCGCACGAAAGAGCCCGCGTCAGGGGTCACAGTCGCGGAGGGAAAAGGGTTGAATCCGAAACGTGCAGCCATGCCTCGACGTTCGGGCCATGTCTGTGTTAGCCGCCGCTAGCGGTAGCACTGCCAAAAACAAACACTCACCTGGTTGGCGACGACTTCGTAGAACTCCTTTCTAATGTCCGCGACAAACATGGTAGAGCCCCCCCTTTGGCGCCTCAGCGCATTAAAAGAAAATTGGCTTTCTTCACCGAATTGAAAACAAACACACGAACGACATTAAATACGTTCCGCGAGAACTTTCGCGGCGTAACAGCCTCGCGCCGCCGCAAAGTTCCTTGTTGGAAATATCGCGCCCATTCGACGCGTCACTTCCGGTGAAGTGACGCGTCCGAAATGGACCAATCGCGCGAAGCGGACGGGGGGGCGGAGGGGCGGGGACAAACGACACAGCGCTGGGATTGGTGCAGTTTATTATGAGGACCGTTTGGCCGCCGACAGGACTCCTGACCAAGCGTCACTGTCAAATACAATGTGAGTACTGCGTGAACGGGGTCAGCCCCCACTGTCCTTACAAGCCAAGGCCGGACCTGAGAGATGGTGTGCATGCCACTACTCTTTACTACAACCCCCTTTTGGCCCGGATTTACGAGCGGATTCATCGCAACCTCCATGTCCCGAACCAAATCACACAAAGTATTGTTGAGAAGACCAATGGTGTTGAGCCTCTGCGAATGGCAATAAAGGGATAATCGGATGAAGTTGTGTGGCAAAGCGATATTATCTTCAATATCTAACCAATAAGATATCTCATGGGGGGGAAAAAAAGACCAACAACTGAGAAATGGTGTTCCCTTTATAAAATCACATGTAAGGACAACATGAATATCTGGAATTTAAGTAAACTACCACATGCCTCATAAATTAATAAAGGAATAATAGACTCTCACGTCATCTTAATAAGATGTATAAAGCGCATTGTGTTGCCCTGGTATGAAATGCGCATTATAAATCAAGTGTGACTTGACTTGACTAAAGCAAATACAAAGAAAATAATTGTTCTGAAATGTCTGTAAAAAGTAACAGATTTCATATTCACAACTAGATGATCATGACCTACATCCCTGTTAATATTACACAATTCATCATTCAGAAAAAGAACAAGTACATGTAGCCACCAAATACTCTCCCCTTAAATTGCAAATAATAATAATAATAATGATAAAATTTAAAAAGGCAACGTGTCATATATTAACATCTTCTGGAATTGTGCCTATGGCAAACATTTAAAACCACGGGTTTGGATCACTCAAGGTGTTTTTATAACAGAATGTTAAGTGTAAAGAACATGCACACTATTATGAAATGTGGCGATAAACAGTGAACCACAAAGTAATGTACAAAACAAAGGCACAAATTAGTTTTGGTCCAAAATATTGTCTCGGGATCACGTCCAAGCAAGAGGAAGGTGTGCTGACACATCCAAACCATGGCTGGCTTCAAACAAAGCAGGACAATAATAGTTTTCTTTAATTTGGTGCGAAACCAGCCTTTCAGCCAAAGGGGAACAAAAGAAACAAAAACAAAGAAAATAAAACCCTACGAGCGGTTTAAACGCATAGTGTGACTAAACCAGACCCTGGTGCTCATTGTTTTTTTTGTTTTTTTTTAACCAGTACAGAAGAGTTAGCAAACACCCAGAAGAAACGACGAGCGTTAGAATTGTCAACAGCAAAGGAAGCCTGACCAGCAGAAGCACTGGGAGGCTAGCACCAGTTACCTGCGGGGGCCGGATCCTAGACCCCGCCATACAGAATTGCAGAAGCTTCGTTTCTACATCGGCTTTTTCCCTTCGACCCGCTCTTATCTATTTTTATTTTTTTTATTTTTATTTTTTTAATCTTTTTTTTTTTTTTTCTGATTTAACTGCTGACCACCTTGACCTGATTAAGTTAGGAGAGACATCTCGTTTGTAGTCACGCAAACAGATCAATGCCGTGAGATGTTTGATATAGAAGCACGTGTATCTCATTAGTATGTTACAGTTACATTCATTTGTTACATTAAACAACGTTCCAGTTTTATTGTACCAAACAGTTATAAATACAACTTAATCGGGAATTGTGATCGGAAGTGCACTGGACGTAACATAAAACATGGAATGAGTCGAGTGGATGTACATGCTTCAGGAAGACGGAGAGAATTAAGGTGTTTCAAATGGAGGAGAACGAGCAAACCGCAGAAGCCGAGGATGTAATGTTCTCTCGTTAAACCACAAGTTCAGTACGAGAAGGCAACCAAAGTAGTTGCTTGTAGAGAGTCAAAACCCTGTTTTTTGGTTACCTTTTATGATTAGTTGATATATAACCAGAACCGTTTCGGCAGTGAACTATCGGAGCTAAGTTAAGCTGGTTGGTGGTTTCTATATACACTGTACATAGGCTGTAGGACCAACATCGGGGCAGATGGGGGCACATTTGAAATTACTAATACGTTACAAATTTCCGAAACGGCTGTGGACGTTCTACAAGGGCAGCAAATAGTTGGAGTTGGCCAGCTTGCGTTCCTGTGCGGCGGGTACAGTCTCTCTGTGACACAGAGGCCGGTGGCTGTCGGGGTCCTGCAGTGGAGGGTAGTGCTGTCTGTAGCACAGCCAGGCAAATGCCAGACCCAGTAAGGAACCCACCAGGACATCTTAAAATAAAAAAGGGCACAGAAAAGACACGTTCAGGTGATTGTGCCTACGAAAAATGACACTCCAAACATTGCAAAGATCTGATTCCTAATCCTTGAAAAATCAATTGTCACATGAATGTACTAGGACACACACACACACACACACACACACACACACACACACACAGACACACACAGACACACACACACACACACACACACACACATTTTATTATCATAATTTCATGATAAAGTTAAATGTCGTCTTTATAAGACAACTTTCTGGCATTCATAGACTGATAGAATCACTGCCTCTATCTGCTTGGTTCTAATATCAGATAGGGGCAGTGATTCTATCACTCAAAAAAGTCAAACGCCACCAAAAGAACCAAATCTGCGGTGGGTCACATTTATATAATCACAAATAGTCATCCCAACATATCCTCAAATTTTCCATAGAGTTACTCGTTAGGCGTGAGGGGGGGTGGAATCGGCACCAGGAAGTCCCGAACAAAAACTACGGTGACGACAACAAATGGAGCGAGTATAGCGAGTATCATATTCATTACCAGCTACCCACTGTTTGTTTGTTGATGTATCAATACACATGTTCTACCATCAGGAAAAAAAAAAAAAGGTTGGTTTTATTTCGATACCTGGATGTAAAAACAACACGCATCGGATATGACGTCTATGTACTGACCGCACTGATGAATGCGCAAGTTTACGTCGTTACATCAGCGTTTTCAAGAAGACAAAAACTTAGGGTAAAAGATGCGTTTTAAACTTTTTACTGCACTCAGGTGAGTAAGAAATTAATAATATATTGCAATACATCACAGTATCGTATCGCAATACTTGGTGTATTGTAAAACATAAAGAATCAAGATATTGTCATATTGGGACATGAGTGTTGCGATAGCATCGAGAGATCACTGGTGATTCCCACCCCTTATGGTCATCAAAAGTATTATGCTACTCAGGGCTCCAGACTGCAACCATTTAGTTGCATTTTGCGCCAATTTTTAGAGGCAGTGCTACTAAAACTAGGAGCACCAGCGTGACTTGCAAATATTGCAGTTTTTTTTTAAATCATCATCATATATAATGTGAAAAACTAGGAGGGTGGGAGGGGCGCGGAGAGGGAGCAATCGGGGCGAAATTTGCGCACCCGTCTCCCTCTACAACGGCACCGACGATGCGCCTGGCAGAGATGTGTGCGCCAGCAATGGGGTTTTACACAAGTTGGTCCTTTGATTTTGCTCCTCCGCTCTTTATCCTTTGTTGTGAGATTTTAGAAAGCGGTGCCAAAAAAATGTAACCCCCACCCCCAAAAAACCTGCCTTATTAATAGTAACACTGCGTCTGTTTGTTTGTTTTTTTAAACAATTTTCTTTTTTAATGAGCTTAAAACAGTCCCTTTTATAGCGCGGAGTGACAAAGCTCATTCACAAAGAAGATGTATGGGGACGTATGCGCGCGACACTTTTATAAAAATAATACTCCTAAAAAAATTTATCTTAAAACACTGCATATTTTTTCAAAAGTAAATTTTTTAATACGCAAACATCATTTTGTTTGAAAATACGAGTAGCATTCGAATATCGAGCCATCTTTGTCAGCACCATAATATGTTTGTGTGTGTGTGTGTGTGTGTGTGTGTGTGTGTGTGTGTGTGTGTGTGTGTGTGTGTGTGTGTGTGTGTGTGTGTGTGTGTGTGTGTGTGTGAGAGACAGAGCTGAGGCTCTCGTCATGGTTGTTAATGACAGTAATGTACTGACAACATGTTTACATTTGTTAATTTATTATTTGGTGTCTGTTTAAAAAAATACTATTTAACTTAATGATTTGTTCTGTTTAAGCACTACTTCACTTTGTGACTTTTTTCCTTTAAAATAAAACAGTACAATGTTATTTATGTAAATTGTCTATTTATTACCAAAGCATTTATCAGTAATAAAGCTCAGTTGGAAAAAATATGAATGTGTTGCGTTGCATGTCGATTTCAGTGGTGCTCAGTGGTAGCACCAGTGCTACTAGTGTAAATAGTTAGTCTAGAGCCCTGCTACTACTTTGTCAATATGTTCCAGCCCTAAAATGTACATATCTTTTGAGGACAAAACTATTTTACACTTGGAAAAAATGATCTAGCAGCTATTGATAGCCCCTTCTCATCTAGAATCAAACATAAATCTGCGTTTTTGATCACTCGGTAAAAGTAAATGTAGAAAGTTACCAAAACCATTTCAGCTACATTGACCCTTTACGTCCACGGCTTCTATTCATGTTTAAACTATATGATGGAGAATCTGTTCACAGCCCGATCACGTTGTTTTGTATCTCACCTTGCCAGTGGTGTTTGTAGTCGCATGTCCTGGAGAGAGCAATGAGGGCGGCGATGAGGAGCGGGGTGAGGAAGGCACAGAGCCGCCATGCCCGGCCCTGACCGCCTGCGCTGAAACACCGCAGCTTGCCACCGACATACAGCGCCGTAAAACCCAACCCTGCAAAGGCAACTGGAGAGAGGAAGAAGGTCAGATAAAGGTTTTTATTGCATAAAAAATGAAGTACAAAAGACACAACTGCACTTAAAAAAATACCACTAGTCCCCCCCCCCCCTTCTGTTTCTTTGAAGAATGGAAGCCCTGGAGTCAAAATACACTGAAGAAATCTCCATGATTGCATGTCCTGGCTACATTGGCTCCCTTCCATATGTTAAAGAACACTGGTAAACAGTAAAGGAACCGTTCTTACAGGACGAATGTCCGCTGGGGAAGCTCTTCCTGCCTTCAATGACGGTGTCCTGGTCACCGCTGCAGTGCATCTCCAGGTTCATCTGCCCATCGGGGAAGCAGCGATAGAAGAAGTCTGGCCGAGGCCTAAAGGGACAGCAAACACATGTAGAATACTCCCATCTTTCTTAATGCGATACACATCCAGTCATATTGTTGACACATACACCAAAAAAAAAAAAGCCTACCTGCCAACGACTAGTTTGATGGCATTGGTAAAAACTCCATTCAGCACCAAAGTCAAAGTCACAGCTGGAGAAGAGGACAAGAAGTATCTGCTTTATCCTTTTAATATTAGGGAGTTTCGAGATTCCCTGAATTTCTGGCTTGATTATGACAAACCCTTTAAATACCAATAAACTGTGGCGTGATTTAACATCTCTCAATGCAATGAAGAAACTTCTTTAAACCTTTGTTCATCCCTTACCCAACATGGCCTCCTTCAAATCACCTCTGTCTGTCTTCCTCAGGATGGTGAAGAGGAAGACCACTATCAACGGAGTGAAGCATGCCACACTCTAATGCAGAGAAGAAAAATTACAAACCGGAACTTGATGAGTGAATGTAAAGGCAATTTTGTGGTAATTAATTAAAATTAATTGATAAGAAACAATTTGAGAGCAGCTCTTCGGTTAAGCGTGCTCAAAAAGATAGAGGTTAAGATACTGCAAGACTAAAGGGAATCCAACACACAGAACACAAGCTAAAATAACACTATTAAATCTAGGAATATTCAAATACTCACAAACATGAGAGAGGTTGGTACATGGTCCCGTTCCACATGGTGGAACTTGTACAACCATATCTCCTCTGCCTGGATTTGACGGAAGAAAGGAGGAAGCTGCTCTGTTATACTGGGGGTAGTAAACAACACAGACACAGACACAGACACACACACACACACACACACACGCCCTTTGTTAAGAAGACAGGCCTCTCCGTTGAATAAGGAAGTACGTGGTTTAGATAGGAAACTCACAGAAACACAACCAAAAGCACGACTCGGACGGAAACCTCAGACAGTAAACCACGCAGGAGCCTCCTCTTCATTTTGCTGTTTCGTTGCTACACGTCAGTCAACACCAGCATTGTCCATTCACTTCTCCTAACACGGGATAAAATGAAAATTATGAATTATGGATCATCAGTTGGTACAGTCACGTTCATTAAGGACTGAATACAACAAGGGAAAGGTGGGAAAATCTGTTATTTTTCCCTGGGTGGTATTTACAGTACTGTGCAATGTTAATATACGACACAACAAATACATTTAAATATTGAATTATATAGTTCTAACAATATATCCTCTGGGCTGTAGCCTTAAAAGCCAAGTTTACCAATCTCATGAACCAAAACGCCCAGCCGACGTGTACCTGTTATGTTGGCAAGTAAAACACAGCAAGCTAAGCTAACAAGCTAGCAACATCTGTCAAGAAGCTGGACATCTGGCCTGAGGATACCGCTGCTTTGATCAAATGCGAGGCGGTCAGTACCAACCGTAACGTCTGCCGTCCGCCTCCTCCACGCATTCGTGTTATTTTTTTTTTTATCGGGGGTTTCGGGCTAAGACATGACCGACTCCTACCGGCATCGGACCGCGCTTGACAGGGACGACAACGACGATGCCACAAAGGAACGGCGAGTTCACTGACGATGGAGACGCGAAGGGGCACTTCCGCTCCACACCTTTGACAATAAAAGCGCGTGCATTCCACTCGCGGCGGAGCCGTGGAGAGGCACTTCCGATGCATACCTTTCACGGTAAAAGCCCAGGAATTTCCGTCGCGATGGAGCCGCGGAGAGGCGCTCCTGGTTTCGCGCCAAGCTCAAGCTCGTCACATGCATATACATACGGTCATGTCTACGCTTTGTGACATGGCAGGACTTCCACCCTGTGAGGTAAGTACTGGAGGTAAGTTGAGGCAAGTTTCATTGAGGAGGATTCAAACGTATATTTAATACAACACAGACAATTAATACTATCATATAATTATAGAACCCAGAATCGCGATCGTGGCGCCGCCCCATGCGCCCCCAGCGCCTCGTGTCGATTACGCACATGTTTGTATTTTTGTTTGTATTTTTGGAGCTTACAGAGCTTATTGTGCGTAATCTCCGGGTGTCGTGACGTTTCACTGCATACATGTGTGACCGGCTCGGGTGTGTGTGTGTGTGTGTGTGTGTGAGAGGAGCACAGAAACTGAAAAAGCCAAGACGAGCTTCCCACACGCTGCCAGTGATAGACATTTATCAAACATTTATCCGATATAAATAGGGGGGGAAAAAAGAAGCTCCCGTCAAATAATTGAGCATCACGATTAAATGTATTGATATGACATACCCACAGGCATAAAACCATTTATACACTTAATCATTACTCACTTTTTTTTAAAGTGTCGTTTTTATCATTGCTGATGTTTGTAATAATTTTGCTTAATGTTTTTCAAATGTGTTTTTTTTTTTTTTTTTTTTTTTAATCGTCACGGTCCCGCGGCTCATGGTCATCGGGTCCCGTCAAAATCACACCCGTTGCTGGCAGAGCGCCACTCCAGCCCAAACAGCCCGCAAAGTGCGTCGCACTTCACAACACAAACCACCCCGATGCACCCTCAGACATGTTTGTGACACCCCAGGCGCAACATGTCGGCTGTGCGCAAATGCCCGGAATACGCGATAGAGAAGGTCGTTTAAGCGTCCAAAGTGTCGGCCCGGCCGCATCGCACCGTCGTCGCTGTTTGGACGTGTTGTTGCGATACACCCTCCAGCCGCTGGCGGCAGCGGAGAGCTTCCTGTCAGGAGGAGGAGGAGGAGGAGGAGACGGAGACGGAGACGACGACGTGTGACTGAACGTGTGACTTAATTACATTTATATTGCTGCCGGCGAAATTATAATTTTTTTTTGTCTCCGATGTAAGTATATTAAAAAAAAAAAAACATGTCATGAAACGGAGTATCATGTGTAAAAGTCTAGACCAACAGGTTCATTGTCTTGAAACTGAATGATAATGAACTGGTTTGTGTCCACGCAAAGTTCTAATTGCACTGATGAGCAAATCAATTTCACTTAGACAGAGTACAGCTTTATTAAAGTCAAACTTCAGGCATGTCTGAACTCCTCAAAACCAACTCTATAATGGAAAAACAGAATCAATAGTCTCAAATAAAAAGACGGTCATGTACAAAAAGAGTTTTGTCCCAACAGTCACACACATTTAGAAGCAGAATTGTACAGGCAATAGCACGCCACAGTAACATGATCCTATGCAAGTTCAATGCAAAGTATTTACAAGTCATCAACAATATGCAATAACACAGGTTGAACAGTAATCAACTTGGTAATTTGTGTTCATCCACGTTTTAATCGAGAAACACCAAGAGTGAGATATGACCCCAGTGAGAACAACCGTTATCAACTTTACTACATGTTAAAGGAGGTGAGTGCTTATGAAACTTTGATTTCCTATTCAAACACTATTTCTCCTCTGACAGACAGCATGTCAATAAAGAACATAAAGACAACCAGTGACATTGCACAAAAAAAATATAGACATCACAATCAACTGCCTTAGGGAAAAGGGGCTCTGTTCTACTTTTATTTGCATGAAATAATAGTCAAAATCCCAGACATCTGGAAAAACGTTCTATGTTATGCTTGATGGGGCGCCTTACGTGAGAACTAACATGCTGTCCTCTCGAAAAAAAGAAAAAAAAGAAATCTGGCCACGACACAATAACAAAACATCAAGGTACTTCTGATATTAAGTCGATGAAATTATGCTGCAACACATCATCTAGCCAAACAAAATACGGGCAAAGACAATGTCAGACTGGCACAAAATTATTCAAGTGGTATGGCGGTACAAAAGTAAAGGCTTTTTCATTACTCAATCTCTGTGCAAAAAAAAAAAAAAAAAAAAAGTTAAACATACAAAACAATTTGTTTTTAAAATTATTCTATAAAACGGATTAAAAAGTTTTAAGTTGGTGATTCTTCTTTGAAGAATCATATATGGGTAACACAAAAATGGAATACATGGTCCTCAACTGAAACCATGGAACTTACACCGGGGGGCAGGGTATTGAAGCATTACTCGTCCTCAGTCGAATAAAGGGTGACCTTTGACCTCATAAAGATATGCTAACTCTACAAACCGAATATCTACTAACAGCTTAGTCCGTGCAAAATGCATGAATAAGTTGTAAAAATAGAAGAAAAAAAATTGACTCAATATGTAAATAAATGTTGGAAATTGTAAAAGTACCTGAAAAAAGCACCCACATGGAAAATGTGTCATGTGAACTGAAGTTCTGGAATGGAATACCCAGACATATACAGTGAGCCTCCGCCTAACATTTTGTTGCTCATCTGGTCTTGGAATTCTGAAATTTGGGAGTTGTAATTATTGTTTTAAAATATATAAATATATACGATTTTCATTGGCATGAAATTGAAGGACTATATCACCTCTTTGGAGAAATGGCACAATTAAACCCCATTGAATAAACACATGATCTTTTCAAAGAACCGGTTTGGGAGTCATTAAAAACAAATAAAATAACCCCACAGTCACACACCAGAGAAGAAACGTAAGCAAAGTGTCAGGCACAACAAACGAATAAGCTTTCACCGATCATGATATTCAAGTCCATGCTAAACCTGCGTCAAAACTGCTAAGAATAGAAACTTCAAATTCCAAGTGTGAGTTACTTTACACTGCTTAAAAAAAAAAAAAAGACCAAAATGAAGTGAATCACTAAACGGGTCGACGAGCAGCTGCTGTTACCAGATGTGGAATCGTCACACCAATGTAAAACTCAAAACGTATGCAATGACAACACATTAAATTTAAAAAGTACTTACAACTTCCCCATTTCCCCCCTGTAGTCTATTTCACCTAAATACCGTTGGAGAGGGAGACCAGTTAAGTATGAAAAATAAATGAAAATATATAACATATGTTGTAGGTGTAATAAATAAAGTGAGTGATTAGAAACACCGGACATAGGTTTTTTTTTTAAACATTATTTGTCCTATATACTGGAGTGCTGTGTGATGCCATGTCCTCTACTCAACACAAAACCTTACGGAAGATAAAGGTCAATGACGACAGCGAGTTTGAAGAACGGCAAACAAAGGCAAACAATGAATTATCTTAACACACGCTGGAGGACATGTAGTACAGGCCAGGCAATACCTTCCACGACTGGATGGCAGGAGGAACTCTGCTGCGCCTTGGTATACATTATATTGCCCGGTGCCACCTTGTGGTTATCTTGGCTGTTGTTGCAATTTGTGTGGGGAAGAGACATTTTTTTTTTAAATAATAAAAAATAATAGTATTTGGGGACACATTTCCCAAAACCATGTCAGGCGCTTACAATAACTCTGATGATGACCGAGAGGATGAGAAACGACACAGTTTAAATTCCAACACTACTACAGAAGAGGTATCCATTTTCAAACATCTACACTTGCCATATGTTTTTTTTTTTTTTTTGTTGTTTTTTTTTTTTTTAATTTACATTTCTGTAGATGTGTGACCCACTCAAATTGTGTAGCGATAAGCCGAGTGAAAGTGCTTCAGGAAGGTTTGGCAAAACATAAACCAAAAAAAAAATAAAAATAAAAGGAAAAGCATAAGCCTTAGCGGTCACAGTACACGAGATTACTACAAGTGAGCTGTGTGTGTGTGCGCAGTAGTTCTTTTGCAGCCGGAGACATTTTTGGGGGTGACTCCTCGAGGCCGACACAATACTTTAAACAGCACCAGTGATCACAAACTGGGCCCCTCCGTCTAGAATACTAATTGGGTCAATCAGAACAATTACTGCGAGGAAAACAAAAAATGTGGAATAGGACCTTTGTGCCCTTTGTTCAACATCAAAATACCCAAAATGCATTTGTACTCCTGTTTACAAAAAAGAAAAGCATTTTATTCTTTGTGGAAATGATAGAGGAGAGAGGCTGTGATTGCTGCTGGCAGTTCACCGCGCTGCTCCTCTTGTATTAAGTACTTTACAATATAATGAGCCAATTATGTACACAATGGTGAGTGATACTGGCAATATGAAAATCACGAGTACTTTTGTAATGTAATACCATTACACTAAATACCATTATATTTCACCTTAGTAGGACTATTTTCACAAGGAGGTCTGCGTAATGCTTAACACCTAAACAAACAAACATAATACACCGCTCGCCTCAAACGAGTGCGAGAATCTGCCTGTAAACATTAACAAACATAGATACTGTATATAATTATAGTCATCATTTTTACTCATAAGTATAATAAAACCATGTCTAAGGAAGGTTGGAATGTAGTGTGGTCCTGAAAAATTGCACAAGTCTGTCATTTGCTCCTTTTTTAAAGAAGGGATAAACCGAAAAAACAAAACAAAAACAAAATGATAGATCACACCTGGAGTGATGATTGTTGTGGAGGAGTGTAAAGGTTGGCTCTGTGTGGTCCGCTGCCCGGTGACGCTGATGGCAAACCAGCCCCCAACGACCACGATTCACAGCAGGTAAACGAAGAGAAGAGCAGCACGGTGGAGAGATTCATCTTCACACCTCCCTTCCTTCCTCCCTCCCTCCCTCTTCTCTCACACTCTACTCCATCATAGAGTTCAAAGTGCCGGTAACTGACAATGTAACACTTAAAATTGTACAGCTGTTTAAAAAAAAAAAAAAATAAAATAAAAAATAAATGGTGGCCTGAACCATCTGCTGGACTTGGAGTGACTGTAAGAGTGTCAGTAAATGTGTTTTTTGGCCGGAGAGACGAACAGCCCACCATGCTGCCTCTTTTATCTAGCAGCGTTCCCTGCGGTGTGGCGGCTGGAGAACTGGTCGGAGAGGAGCCCTTTCCCTTGCCTGGTGCCGCGCTGCGGATCAGAGATGGACTGTGTAGGGGGAGCCGGGCGGGCGGCGCCGAAGGGGACTGAGGTACGGCGGAGTGGCACTGTCACTCCGCAGCGAGCAGGCTGTCCTCGGGCTCCTCCTTGACCCTCACGGGGCTCGGCGCGGGGTTGGAGGGCTGGGCGGAGCTGGGGCTGGAGCCCAGGGGGTTGAGGGGATTGTGGTTGGAGCAGCATGGCCGGCTCTCCAGGGACGAGGGGGCGAGGGCTCCTTTCTCGTGGTCCCGGCAGAAGGAGCGAGGGCAGAAGTCGCAGAGCGACGAGGCCGGGCCGCCGCAGACACTGCAGTCGTGCCAGGGACACTCCCAACGACCTGCCGACAGAGAGAAAGGAGGTCATGGTAAAATTTTGGGGTTATTCATATTGTTTACTAGGTTTACCATGTAATGCCAATTATCTTCAGTTCATTGATGATTTTTTGTTTTTTCAAAGTGTAATATTAGGTTTATTTTTATAATTTCTTCGGCGTGTTGTATATTGCCAAATTTCTATTTCTTTACCTAATCCTCAGGTTATTGTATGTTGCATATTTTTCTATTGTATTCCTATTTTATTCCTACTGTCTTTTTTTATGTGAGCTGTTGTGACACCACAATTTCCATCCAGGTATAAATTAAGTATCTATCTACCTTATTACGGAAATACAGGATAATGTGGTTAAAATCGAACCAGAGGACACTTGGTTTGGCTTCTGTATCCAGCAGTCTTAAATAGTTTATATTTATGTCCTAAATAAAATCAGCACACGCTAGGTATTCACAGAAATCAAAACCAGGATCAGGTGTGGGATCTCTAACAGTACTCAAAGTGAAAAATCTTCGAAAAACTCAAATACCTAAACCTCACGCTGACGCCAACGACATAGCTGCATTGAGTTAACCGCTATTGTGCCCGATAAAATCTAAAAACATGCATCCCGAAAAAACACAAAGTGCGGTGAAGGGCTTCACCGTAGGGGGGCTTGGTGAGGTTGAGACACAGCAGGTGGTACGCTTTGGGACAGTCCTTCTTGTCGCACATCACCAGCTCCCCTCCGTCCCCGCAGCAGAAACAGAAGTACTCGTGCATGTGTTTGCCCTCCAGCCGCAGCTTTCGCTTTTTGGGCTTCAGCTTGGCGTTCCTGGCCTTCTCCTCCTTCTCCACTACGACTGCACTCTGGTGAGAAAAAGGGGTTTAAAAACAAAAGGTCAAGAGCGGAGTGCGCGAAACAACAAGCGTTTTTTTTCTTCCCTCTCTGACTGAGAGGCTGGTCAAGCCTCCAAAATGGTGTACATACTACAGTACATGATGGTGTCCTTTAGGATGCCATTCAACCTTCTTTCAGGATGTTGTGGGTTGATAACGACACTGCATAGAGATGCTGACCGGTCTCCTGTCCTCACAATGCATTGTGGGATACACTTACCAACAGGTATGCAGTGTCTTTTTTATGACATTTCACCAGATATAGTAACATCCCTGTACTTTTCATATTATTTGAGTACATATACACATGAGGGATGGCTGGATACCACTTTTTTTTTTTTATGTCCGATACCGCAAGCTTGAATATCTGCCAATACCCATCTTTTTTCCCCTCTCTTAAACAACTAAGCTGTTAATAATATTTGTCTGGATGCGCTTTAACCTAGTATCTAAAAAAACCAAAATAAACCATCATGACTCCGTTATGCAGAGTCAGAGCACCTATCTTCTCATTCAGCTTCCGGGACCTGAAACTCATACAGCTCTGTGAACAGGAACACGGGAGTGTGAAATCTGCGACTGACACTGCTGTTCCTAACACAGAATGCATTCGCCGGCCACGAAGACATTTCCAATTAAATGCGGTATCTTTGGCACAAATATCTATATTCTCCCTCTCCTCCCTCGGCCATATTTTATATTATTTAAAAGACCTGTAAATAGCAGCTTCGTTTTCGTTCACCCCAGCCGCCCTGTTTGGACTCCCACAACACAATGGGCTTGTCACACAGACACCGAAGAAGGTTTGTGGTTCTCGCAGCCAAAGCCTTCTCACCGTGGGCTGCACCCCGAGGAATCCGGAGCAGTTGTCGGCTCCGCAGTTGCATGAGGTTCGTCTGTTGCCCACGCAGTGCAGGTTGTAGTTGAACGTCAGCTCCGTGCCTGAGGGGAAATGGGAGACAGCGCCGCGTCAAAAGGACCGGCTTGTACATAACAGGCGTGGGCGGGTGCGAACGGTGGGGATCAAGCGCGTGCACGCCTATACAAGACGGAGGTCGTTACTCCGTTTTCCGCGCGCACACACCTATACAAGACGGAGGTCGTTACTCTGTTTTCCGCGCGCACGCGCGCGCACACACACACACACACACACACACACACACACACACACACACACACACACACACACACACACACACACACACACACACACACACACACACACACACACACACACACACACACACACACACACACACACACCGGCATCGATGTCGCAGAGGGTGAAGAGGCCAATGCGGACGTCTCCGTTGACTGTCCATTTCTGCGTCTCACAGTTGGGGCTGCAGCTGTGGTTCATGAAGCGAGACGAGTTTCCTTTTGGCCCGGCGTCAATCACGCGATCCTGGGGGAGAGACGTCGTGACTTTTAGCCGGAGACCCCGCACGGCAGGGTTGGGAAGGATCTTCTCCGCAGACACATATTGACGCATATTTTTTCCATGTCAGATGTTACCTTGGTGAGAGTGAGCATGTAGAAGTTGCTGACGCGGTTTTCGTGAGCATGTTTTATCCTCTGCTGGCACTCCTCTGAGTCGATCACCTCTCCCACGTACTCGGTGACAAAGTCTCCCTGGAGGAGGAAGACATTTTGACATTACAGGATAAGACATCTGCTAGCTTCATGAGAACTACTTTCTGGAGGACGCCAGACAGGGACACAGGCATTTACAATAAGAGTCTGGGCTCCTCAGTTGTCCCGCAGCGCCGGCCTACACCTGTGATCGAGTTAAATATGAATCGGGCATTTCATCCGAGCTAAACCGGTTTCATTTATTCACCTTCTTCAGAGCCTGGCTGCTCAGCAGGCCCCAGCCACGGTCCTCCGTCTTGAACACCTCGGTCTCTGCGTAGAGTCGCTTGGTAAAACCCTGGTTTTCACAGTTTTCTCCAGTGGGACACACCTGCCGTGGGAAAAGGAAAAGACGAGCGGGTGAGAGGAGATCTTTTTCTTTTCTTGTTCACATTTTTTGGAGGACTTCCCAGTAAGTTGAGTCATGTGCATTTTATAGTAAGAACTATTGACAGACTATGGCAAACATGTCCACTCACCTGTGGATGGCACTCGTACTGCAGCATGCGGTTGAGACACTGGGAGTCCATGTTACAAGGATGCTCATCTGACGCTTTGCAGTTACATCGAGGGATTTCACAGAGGTCAGCCACGTGCACCAGCACTTTCCCCACCGGCTTGTTGGACTGAGAGAACACCGACATGTTTAGGAAAACATCCCAGACCACCGTCGTAAAGTCAGAACGTTACTAAATGTGACTGTAATGCACGCAATGCAGTTTTAATGGTTCTGAATGAAGGCTGCCATAAATTTGATATTGGGACAGGGTGTGAAATACAATGGGGTTCTACCTTGATGAATTTGTACGGTGGAGGTTTGCGAGAGTTGCGTTCCTGCTCTAGAGCTTCCCTGCTCTCCCTTTGAGCCTTGAGCTCCTGGAACCGGCGTGCTGCTTCTTCCAGTGCTAAAAAATACAAATAAACTCAAATACAATGTTCACAACAGACCCGAACAAAAAGGGCTGTAATCATAATGACGTAAGATTATTTGTCATACATAAAAATGCAATAAACAATTGAATTACTGTTAGGTTTATTTGATACGATTAATTTTACGCTGTTATAGTATGAGCCGATGATCGTTGAATAATATACATCCACCTTATGTAGGAGGCATCAGAACGTAAATATTTCAGTGGACAGTTAACTGATGAAATGATATCTGAATTTTCACTTAAAGGGGACCTACTATGCTCCTTTTCAACAAGTTAATATAGGTCTCTGAGGGCCCCAAAACATGTTTATATTTTTTTTGCTGGAAATACCACTCAGATTATGCATTCTAGCCATTCTAACATGCCTCTGATCCATCCTGCTCCAGAACGCTCTGTTTTAGTGGGTGGCGCTTCCCTCCTGAGGACCCGTTTGGTGAGCAAATGGGGTTTGAGCATAACCTTCGGGTTCCGTTGTATTTAGTGTGTAAACTTTCACTTATTCCACCTTACTAGCCCACCAAAATCTTTTTCTAAACAAATTTGAGGCGAGAAATCAGCAATCCAATTGCTGAATCTTCATTCATATTCGATCTACAAGGTCCAATTTAAAATTTTGTTCTGACTTTCGTTGCCATTTACATTTACATTTTAGTCATTTAGCAGACGCTTTTATCCAAAGCGACTTACAATTGTTCAAACACCGACGGACGCAGCCATCAGGAGCAATTAGGGGTTAATTGTCTTGCTCAAGGACACTACAGCATGCTAGCTGGAGGAGCCTGGGATCGAACCAGCAACCTTTAGATCACTAGACCACCAGCTCTACCGCCTGAGCTACCACCCCCTTGCCGTGCTCAGAGCTTGTGCAGGACACCACGTGTGGGGATTTTTTATTTTTATTTTTCCTCCTTTCAATTAGTAAATGTCGGAAAATAAAATAAATACATCTATAATAAAAAAAAACACACTATATTTATTGGTTTTGTTTGGAAAAGAGCATAACGAATCAGATGGAGGAGAAGACCATATAAAGAAATCCGTGACGAGAGTAGAAAAAAACCATTGGAAACCGAGCTGTCTGAAGCCTGAGGGTTTTGTTCACAGCTTCTTAGTTTACCTCATTATTTGACACTTTGGCCACGTCTAATACGAACATCCGACATTGTAACCTTTTATATAAAAGTGCACGCACGCACACACTGCATTTCGTTGCCTCAGTATTCTGTGCAATGACAGTGACTTGAATCTAATCTAAGAATAGGTCCCCTTTAAATATGGATGAAAGCAAATTATTGAACAATTCTACAAAATGACTACTCCGCTCAAATAATTACAATCAAGTGATTATTTAACACGTGACAGCTCTATGTATGGACCAAGTCCCAACAGCTTTGGCCTGTAAAATTTCAGAACTGCAATTAAAATGCGGTCCCTCAGAAATACCTTTCTTGAAGGTTTTGTTGGGGTTTATCTGGCCTGCGACAAAGTTCTTGTCGTTCTCCACGTAGGGGAACACACGGCCCTGGTTGATCCAGTAGTAGTCGTGGGAGCCAAAGAAAAACACGGGGAAGTCGCCAATGTCATGGCGGAGACTCTGAATGTTGGATGGAACCAAGCGAGGGTTGCAGATCTCTGCCGGCCACCACCTGCAAACACAGCGGGACAGGGAGACGCGGTTAGAGGAAAAGGGGCGCGGTTACTTCATTTTGCCATATTATGGATTTGTTCATTCCATTTGAAAAGGCGGAAGTCCCGTTGCTTTTACAAGGAATTAAGAATAACAAAGAATGGCTAAGTGAAATAACTTTGACAAAAATATGAATTACCGCAGGTGTCAGCGGGACCAGGAGATATTTAAGGTGGATTTGAATGTTTAATTGATTGATTTTAAGGTAGAATTTTCCAAACCCCATATTGAGACAATATTAAAACTAAAAATGTGAGTTGTCAGCAGCAAAATGGTCAGAGGTAATGTAATATGTGTGTTACAAGCTTGCAGAACAACTCGCCGCAACCACTGAATACCACATACATTCACCATGTGTTCCATCTGACCTGTAGTTGCCGAGTTTGACCCAAACAATTTGTTTGTAGTGAGGTTTCCGTCCGGCTCGGCAGTCGTTGCAGGACCACGCTCCCTCCGGCATCTCTATCTCCAGACACTCCGGGTGGAAAGAGGCCGGACAGGAGTCGCAGCACAGCAACTTGCCTCCTGCGTATTTGTGCGCATTTGTGGAACATTAGCGTGCAAAGAAAGGAGTAGTGCTTGATTAATAAATGAAAACTAAGACTTGGCCATACTCTGAATCTCATTTGCAGACAAGCCCAAAAAGTGGTTCCAACAATTTTAGAGCTGCAAAGCAAAATGTACAAATGTAGTGTGGATTACTTTATCTCTTTTACATTCTTGCAATAATACCAGTTAGGATTTTGTTAAAAAATAAATAAAATAAAATAAAACTATGGATGACAACGTCTACACTAGGCCCTGCAGGTTGACACGGCACTTTTACGGACCAGCTTGGCTTCTGTTCTTTAGAAACTACTTATTATTAATTATATTATATTAGCACTGTCAACTGTTCAATTGTGACAAAGGTTATTTCCAGCATTAATATCCTGGTAACTTTCCAACGTGTTTTGGTAAAACCAGCTATGAAATTGAGGTGCCGTCTGACAGTTGGATTCAGAGTACTGCATCAACAATTGTCTAAAAGTCGGTACATGCAATAGTACAGGAATGAAGCTGCCAGCAGGTTAACCATAAATCAGTTCTATTCAACATAACATGTTTGCAAAAAGCTAGCATGCAGTCCAGAAAGTAAAGCAAATGTTTCCCATAACGCATCCTGCACAGACCAACTTGCACGGAATCACATTTCAAACAGAATCCATAATCCAAAATTGCCTTTAAACCTTAATTCGAGAACTGAATAGTAGTAACATCACTATAGAGAAAGAGTTAAATTTCACATCTATGAGTGTTTTATTTGTGTCCAGCCCTGATCGGGGGGGGGGGGGGATTCCACCTAAGGAAGGTCACAGCTAAATAAATGGAGGCGATTCAGATATCTCCCAGGTAATTTTCGGTCCAAAATAAAACTTGGTTGCAATTCGGCATATTAAAGATGTGATTGAGGCAAGGGGCTTTAAAAATGAACATAAGCCAAGAGAAGCAGAGGAGCAGCACACCCCCAGCAGCAATAAGCAACGCAGACCACAAATAGAGCCTTTCATAACCTGATCTATCTTCTTTTCATTAAATGACAAAAACAGGGCGCTATAACATAGCGTCTGTCTGCTACAGTACGGCTTTAATCCTATGTTCTGAGAGAGAAGACGGAAGATGGACCAACTATTAAACTAGCCTTAGGATGAGCAACTTGCTCCATTCTAAGTGATTTCCTATATTAATCCTGAGGGGGCATTCTTTACTTTTATGATGAGTAGAATTGAACAGCACAGGAACTAATAAAGAGCAACTTGCCGTCTATTATGCACCACACAACCCCAATAGTTGTATAAAACTTATTCCCTTGCATCCTTAAGCTTAGGCTGATCTCAAGCTTAATTAGGGAGGTTAAAATGTAAAGGAATTTTGCAGCAGTTGTTTTGCACCACTCTGTATTAACAATCAGACAAATCTTACAGTTAATTAATTTTTGGCACCTCGAGGCTTTGAAAAATGAAAGATGCAATAAAGGAATAAATAAAAAAATAAAAAATAAAATTGAGCAGGCACAAGCACAAACACATACCAGTGGGGCAAGGGAGAAAAGAGAAAAACTGTTCAGTTACCTTTCCCAACATTCTTTTTGGTAGCTGACGAAGGAGAGGGAATCATAGGTAATTTCAACTCAGCACGATTTGACTCAGTCAGAAGGTAGTGGGACTTATAGGCATATGAACTTAATATGTTGTCAGTAAGGTCCTGCACTAACAGCCCTACACAGGACACACAGGAAGAGACGGTAGTGAGCCGAAACTAAGATACCCAAGATTTCACAAGAGAGAGAGAGAGAGAGAGAGAGAGAGAGAGAGAGAGAACACAAACACGCACACATTCATTGTTAGAAAACAAGAGGAAAAAATAAATAAATAAAAATAAAAAAACCACAATGCCGAAAAAAGGCTTGTCTCAACATTCATTGTGGCCTATACAGTGCACTCGACTTATTGTTGAAAAGGACAGAGAAAAAACATGTATTACTTTTGGACTTTTATCAGTCTGGACGAATGACGAATTAGTGACTTCTTAATGGAGTGCAGTGTATATCACCTATAACATTAGTAGTATGATGGATTACAAATAGGGCTGGGCGGTATAACAACCTTTCACCTTATATCAGCATATCTTCTTTCAAATGAGATATAGGATGAGACAATACGGTTTATATCCATATAGTTTGATTTTGCGTTTAAATTAAACGCGATTAATCTGGAAACCTTAACGTGTCTTTTTTTTTTAATGCCAATTAATGATTAATTACCAGTGGCGTCACTGGGGTTGGTGTCACCCAGTGCGCAGTGCTTGAAGTTGAAATAAATATATGCTGGTACTCCCCTTATTCACATGTTGGCGTGGGGTTTTCCTGAGCCTAAGAGTGACTGAGAAAGTCTCCCCGTTACATGGGACGCACAGGGATCTACGTTCCATTCGGAAACAGAGGAAAATAACCAAATCTAAAATAAAAACACACTGTTTGGAAAAACGGGGAATGGGGACGCGGAGATTGCTCCCTCTCCATTACGTATTTTATATCAATATGCCTTGTAGGTATATTGGTACAGTGACATGTGAGCTGGGCTTACAAAAAATGTTTCTGTTGTTATAACTAACTACGGAGATATATTTTTTTTATAAAACAAAAATACATTTCTGCTGAAACACTGCACAAAAATTTGATAGACCATTTTAGTTCTAGCTTTCCTTACACAAAACCTGTAAGAGATATACAGGGCTACATGGGAGGAAATACTTTATCGGGTGAAGAACTGTCTCTCACTTGTTAACTACTTTTTCAGAGCAAGAAGGCTTTTTTTTTTTGTTTACATTTTTATTGTTATTTGCACAGGTGTGTATTTTGTAAAGCAGGAGAGGAAAATGCGCTATTGTACTCTGTACTATAAATTAGTCTGTTGTTGTTCAAAGCAACTGAAGGAGCATTCTCAGAGATAGACCTATTTGTATTTAATATAGGCTATTTCTTTTATATTATTTTTCATTTACACATTGATATATTGTGCAGCTGTATATTTTCAAAACAGGGAAGGAAACCCTTTCTTTTCATTTTATTTTAAATCACATCAAAGACCACTTAAATAAATACAGAGATATTCTGTATATCGCCACTCAGTCTAAAAATACCGAGATAGGATTACTGGTCCATATCGCCCAGCCCTAATTACAAACATTTATATTTCACATCACTGCTAGTCATGAACCACAATGTAACAGATAACATATAATGCTTTTATTTATATATATATATTTATATATATATATATTTATATATATATATATATATATATATATATATATATATATATATATATATATATATATATATATATATATATATATATATATATATATATATATATATATATATAATAAAGCTGCAGTGTTGCTACTGTTACTGCAGTATCAAACTGCCAGATTCTGTGAATGGCCTTTTGCAGTTTGTTTTAAGGAGAGGACACTGAAACAGTGGAGTCAAAGCTTCTTCTTCATCTACAAGTGAGATGAGTTGCATTGAGTAGTTGTGCCAGCAGGTCTGAGATAGGGCTGTGACAATAACCATATTATTGACCGTCATTACCGTCGTCACTACAAATAATAAATATTTTTTTGTATTTCCTATTTTTCTTCCTGGTGATAGTTACAGGAGGATAATGAAATACAAACACAGTAATCATTATTTAGTTATCATTATTGACTTGTCTTCCATCCTATGTTCAAGGACTTCTGGAGAAACTTTTCAGTTGCTCCGCTCGTCACTTTGCACACCGTGTGCAAGGTGGATGGACAGTCCATAAAACATATGGGGGGTATCTTTTGTGCGTTTCCGATTATTAGTTGTTATTTCTAGGGGCATACCCGACTCTGAATTTTGTCAGTCTAATCGAATTCGAGGGCGCACTGAGGATCGGGGCATGATCGTTCGTGCCTCGTCCCTCCAAATAAAACAACTACAAACACTGTTTTTAGTTGTTTTATTTGGAGTTATATTTATTTTGGTTTCCCTTATTTATAATTCCTCATTGAAACGTTATCCCTGTGCATCGTCGGTAAACTGCAAAGATACTTGCTTTTATACCGCAGTAAGAAAATATTCCTACGTCACAGCCCTAGTCTGAGATCAGCGAGAAGCCGGAAGAGGCAATATAAAGTAAATCTGATCTCTAGTTCTTCTAATAAGGGTCATTAAAAAAAGCCTGTTGGAATCTGAGGCTGGGCGACAGGGCTTACCTCGGGCACAGAAGAAGCACCATCCCACGTTGATGGGCGAGGAGAGGAGGCCGTTGCGCTTGGTGCTGCCGTGGCTGCTGCAGATCATGATGCTCTGCGTGAGGACGACGCTTCCCGCCGCCACACAGCCGTCCCCCGTGTGGTAGGCCACTGGACAGCGGATACACCGCATCATGCGCCCTGCCAAGTGGGGGCCCATCGGTTGGTGATCACATTACCTCCACGCCACTCACTTTGATGAACAGTTATCGATTACAGAGGTACTGGGGACTTAAAAACAGCCTAACAAATGGCACGTCCAATTATGACTGGGCGATTAAACCACGAAATCTAGGTCTCATATTATGATGCAGTTTTGTAGCCTAAATGAATGATGACAAGACCAAAACTGGGGTTTTTGGTCTGATATCATTTACAGTGACGAATGGTTCAATGTGATGAATTTCATTTGTTTTCTGTAAAAGAGCGAGGTCTGAATTTGAGTTTTAGCCCGTTACCAAAGTTGACTTTGGACCCTTTAACATCGGAATTGAATATACAAGCAGATATTGTGAACTATCCTGTAGCTTGTGAAATTCCCTTTGTTTACCAATTTTTGGTCCTTTATTAATAAAAAGCATTTTCTATTATTCCTCTCGTTGCAAGCCACTCTGGATATTAGCGTCAGCTTAGGATAGAAAATATAGCTTTTCCAACGATACCAATGTGACATTTGCAGGGTTCCATGACAAATACGATGCAATACACACTGGTTCGCCATTCCTACTGTACCTTTGCTGGCCCGCTGCAGGTCCCTCTCCAGGCAGCAGGTCGAGCACGAGTGCTGCGGGCAGCAGAAGCCTCCGTCCGGACAACTGCTGGTGCCAGGGAGCTTGCGGACACATTCCTCGTGGTAGTGACAGCCGCACCCCGACATGGAGCAGCGCGTCACTTCCTTTCCAGCTAAAGCAACAATGATTGCCTACAGAGATATCATGACATTGTGAGAGGAGGAGAAGACGATGGAGAACACAGAACAAAAAGATCGGGATCAGTGGACTGATGGCTCTGCAGGCGTTGTATTATCGTAAACCTTGAGGTGTTTAGTAGGTGAGTAAGGGGGTGGGGGCATTTCTCACCGTTTCTACAATCTAAGCAGGTGAATTTGTTTTCTGGTAGAGAGCCTTTTCCCAGACACTCCAGGTGAAAATATCTGTTGCAGTCACCCTCACACACCACCAACCCTTCACCGTACACCTCACAGATCTACACACACACACAGACAGACAGACAGACAGACAGACAGACAGACAGACAGACAGACAGACAGACAGACAGACAGACAGACAGACAGACAGACAGACAATACACACACCCCAAGACAGTTAACATTCGCATGGGCTTCAAAACATGATTAGAGAAATAAAAAATAACCAAAATAAACAACATGCAGCGCCTACCTGGCACACAGAGTCTTTCCTGCTGGTGTTGCTGCTCTGCTGAGACAGGCTGGAGTCCACAGACTGCGTGTCTGAAGCATCTGCGTCTGCAGCCGCTGGACTATCAAGGCCTTTGCCAAACAAGCCCTGGGAGATAAACAGAGACGTGTGTAGGTGTCATTTGTTTATAGAACAAATGGAAAAAGGCGAATCATGCTGTTTAAAGTGCCACGTTTGCCAACCTGGGGGTCATTAAGGCCTCTCGAGTCCGAATCGGAGGTGTCGCGATACTGAGAAGAGGTAATCTCGACATCTGTAGAGGCTCTGCTTCGCTTCTTCAGCGGCTTGCAGGCGTCCGAAATTTCACTGGCTCCTTTCAAATTACAAGGAAAATTGGTTTATTTAAATTGTAGTCATCCACAGACATCCAAACAATGATGTTCACAGTAGTCAATAATGCACACACACAAACACACACTTTTTCTACCTTTCTGTGAGCCGGTCCTCAATGTTGTCTCAGGAGCCATCTCAGCCTGTGATTAGGAAATATGTCGATCTTAAGTCAAAGTGCTCATTCAGAAAATTATTTTAAAAGTTTATTTTTCCCATATTTACGTGGTGGCAGGTTGAGCTTTGAGAATTAAAAGGCTATAATATTAACCTGGTCCTTTTTGGTTTTCTTCTTGGGGACGGGATCATTTCCTCTTTCAGACTCAGACCTGCTCCGGACCGATCGCCGTTGCTGCTTCCTCTCCTGAGAACCTAGAGACAAGGAAGTTGTGTGAAACAAAAAAAAACAAAAACAGAAAATGCCCCTTCAAGTCCAAATCATGTTGTCCTCCTGGAAAAACACATTTAACTCGGCACATGTTTCGCATACCCGCTGGGCTGCTGTGGGGAGAGCCGGGAGAAGAGGTCTGCTGCATTCCTCCCTCCTCGCTCCTTTGGCTGGCGGGGGAGCCTCTCCTCTCCTCCCTGTCCTCCTCAGCTTCATCCCCGTCATCCTCCTCCTCCGGGCTGGGCTCGGGTTTAGCGCTGCAGTCCTGCTACACAACATCAACACTCATCCATACTGCGGAGCGTGGACACAGCCACCTCTGACTAGCTTTTTGCCTCTCAATCTTACACCCACCTCAGGTGAACAGTATCCCAGGTCGGGCTGCCTGACCTCTCCCTCCGCTCTCTCCTCCCTCTCCTCTTCCTTTTCCCTTTTGGGCGAGGGGACCACTTTCCTCTGCAAGAGAGGCCAGTCGCACTTTGTGATCTCCACATTCAGTTTCTTCATGGTGATGGAAAGCGGCAGCAGCTTCCTGGCCGCTGCCGTTTTCCAGGCCCTGACTGGGGGTGGAGAATCCGGCCGTGCCGAGACAGTGTCCGTGGCGGGGGAGCCAGTCTGGCTCAGGTCCCCCCTCTTGTTCCTCTCCCCATCTGAGGTGTGGGAGTTGCTGCCATCGCTGTTGTTTGACACACTGCACTGCCTCCGGGGCAGCAGCCGGCGGGGCTGCTGCTCTCTGTCCGGGGACACAACTTCCTGTTCGTCCTTCTTACTGGTTGAGCTGCTGGAGCGCTGGGTACGTTTCTCCGCTCTTACATTGATCTTCTTGGTAGGCAGGGGTTCATTGGGGTCAGGGTCCACGTAGATGAAGGTGTAGTTGTCAATTCGTTCCTGCCGCGTCATCACAAAGGCATCTTCGGCATGGCCCACGCCCACCTCCCACTGGGCCCGCTCTCTCTGTGGGATGGCCTTCAGTAGCTGGAAAGGAAGTCACCAGATGTAAGTAATTGGCTGACAAAATGATAACACATGTCAGGAGGGAATTTTGTATAGATAGGAGATTTTTTTAGTTACCTTGTATTTCTCTGCAGGATTTGTAGCTTTTTTGAGGGTCTCAGCTTGTAGCTCTTCAAACTGGTGCTGCCCCTGATACATGACTATTCTCTTTTCATGAATCCAGGCTCGCTCAGCCACACTGCCAAAGAACTGTACGTGATACTCCCGGTGACCTGCACGGCACCAGAGGAACGTAAACATGCTGTATATACAGTATTCAATCCCCTGCTTAATCACGGGTGTATGTCTATACAAGGCTCATGATAATATGGGTTCACACACACACACACACACACACACACACACACACACACACACACACACACACACACACACACACACACACACACACACACACACACACACACACACACACACACACACACACACGTGTCTTTTCCCTTACCTCTCGTGTTGATGCGTGTGTGTACTTTCATCTGGGGATCAGAAGAGATCATGCAGGGCCACCAGGGATAGGTGCCCACCTTGGACCAGACTAGATCCCCTATGACAAATTCTTTACAAAACCCTGTCTCTTGGATCACAGAGGGATGATGGACCTTTGGAACCTGAAAGAGACACGGTACAACAAACCACAGACTAATTATCAATTTTGTAGACCAGTATAAAGTATCTTTCTTGTTTCAGAAGAAAAAAAAAAAAAAAAGCATTAAAGATATAGAATCCACTATAATGTCTATACTTGATAATGGAGATATGCTGTACACCCATACTATCCCTGCCAGCCGGAAGCCACTAGAAGTTGCTTACCATAGAATTTTTTGATTCATTAATTTGGACAATTGCCTGACACACCATTGTGGATGATATGCAAAAGTTGGATTCATCCAGATTTTTAACATTTATAAGAAAACGGCATCTCTGGATTAATATACACAGGCCTTGCTATCAAAATTTGGGTAACACACTAATAACAATAATTGCACCAGAGGACCAGTTAGCTCTAAAGGTTCCTTGTACCGACCCTGAATCAGGGAAGACTTGTTTTTTCTAACACTATGCACCCCTCTGAATTGTATTGTTTGGAGTTCTAATCACAAAATTACCTTACAATTGACACACCAGACTAAATTTAGTTGGAATTTGCTCAACTAGGATGTTGTCAAACTGCTCTGGAGAGTTAGTCGAAGTGCTCTTGCCTTTGGTGTCTTTGGCTCAGCTTTGATAACAGTCTTCTGAGGCATTTCTGTCTCAGGCAGAGGGGATTCACTGGGCTGGAGCTGAGCATGGGTCTCCTCCATCTGCCCTGTGGTATTTCCCTGTGGCTGGCCCTGGTCCAAAATCGGTTCCTGGACGTGCACCTGCAGTCTGGCACTCTTTTTCCTCTTCTCCTTCTTCCTCTCGTGCCTGCGTTGCATCTGTGTCGTCTTAGTCTCCTGAGACTCCTGCTGAAAGGTACAGAGGAAAGCAACACTGAGACATAAGACTTAAAGTAAACTTACTTCTACTCGTCCTTCATATCTATGAATGAATGTATAGGAATTAAATATGCATGCCGTACCTGCAACTCTTGCAGCAAATCACCACACAAAGCAGACTCAAACAACTCTTTGCCATTCTGATACGTCTTAATGATCTTCAGCTTGATCTCTGGAGAGTTGGTCTTCTTCAGCACCCCACTGTGAGTGGCAGAAGGGGTGTGAGGGGGTTGGCACGATGGAGCACTGTCCAATAAGGAGGGAGGCGGGCTGGAAGAAGGTAGAAGTAATGGTGGAGGAGGGGGAAGTGTGTGAGTCATGATGTGAGGGGTCTGGGGTAGGTGATGCTGCGATGGGAGCGGTGGAGGGCTTTGAGGGTGTACGTGTGGATGAGGGTGACTTTGTAGATGGGGCGGATTTGCGTGGAAGTGGTGCGTGTGGTGGTGATGGGAGTGGTGCTGGAGGTGCGGGTGATGTGAAGGTAAGGGTGGGGACACGGGAGACAGCGGCCTCTCCTGAAGGCCCGGGCCTCTCAGTACCGTTCCCTCTCCCGGCATGAGGACATGTTCCCCATAACCCCGTAAGGCCCCGTAGCCGTTCGCCGAGCCGTTGGGGAACTGGGAGTACATTGAGAACTTGGCCGGGGGCTCGTACATGCCCAGCCCAGGGGGGTAGCCATTGGACACTTGAGGCATGTCCTCTCCGGCAGAGGGCGGGTATGAAAACTCTGCTTCCAGGGCAGCATCATAGGAGGGACCACCATCCTCACCCGGATCACTACCGGTGTCGTAGGTGCCCTCCTGTCGGATGTTAGCTGAGTCAATAAGTTGAGGGGGTTGCTGAATTGTATTTCCCATGATCCCTTGCATGAAAGAAAAGGAGAAATCCATTGTTGTGCTCCTGCATCCTTAACTGTCTTTTTCTCTGACTGGACCTGTAAAAGTATAGGTAAACAACTCAATTAGTGGAGAACACCAAAATCCTGGATTTGCCCCACTGCGTCATGAGCCCTCACAAACAAAAACGTATTCGGTGCGATAACTACATGGAACCAGCACACTACCACTCAAACACACATAAAAGTGATGCAGAATGGTCCCAAAAATCCAGTTATCTTGAGCCCGTCAAACAAAATCTCGACCGTCACCTTGGTGGAACTCCCTCGTGCTTGATCAAAAATGAAAAATAATAATAATCAATTGAGTGAGGCTTCAGTTGTGCCAGAAGAACAGACCTGTCTTTATGCAGCCCAGTGGCTTCTATTCCTGCCTAAAGACTTCTCCTTTCTTTTTTTAATCCCAGTGTTCGTCAAACACATGATGAAAATAGATCCATTATTGACAAAATAAAAGAGCGGTTGTTATTCACCTCCAAAGTCCCGTAAAAGACTGTTGAGATCCCTGCCGCGATCGGTCACATTGAAAGGCTGACCAAAAAAATAAAACCCACGTCTGTGTGGGGTATTTACTTTGTGAATCGATCCGTCGACGAATAACGGGAACGTAAACACGCTATAGGTGTTACATCTGTCGTGCACTACCTTCATGGATGCGCCTTTCTTGTTGTTTTTATTTGTTTGTTTGTTTGTTTGTTTATTTTTTTACCCGAGACCAACGGTTCTGTGCGTTATAACAACAGAGCGGTTGAAATTGAAAAAAAACAGGCGATGCCAGAGGTTTGACTGGGAGATTTGATACTGCGATGTTGCTGGCTAGCCCCTACGGCTACCGGGCATGGACGTGGTTATTTGGCAAAAATACACCATATTATTCCACGCGGTGAGACGTGTATAACACGGTGTACTGGTGCTGGCACGCTACGATACGAGGCGAGGCGTTTCGTCTCCTATTGACGCGCTTAAGACCGAGAACACATGAGGAAAATGAAGCTAGCGCTAGCATTGCCACACAGTGGCCAATATGGCTGCCCGTGCCTCTTTAAATCAAATTGTCTGGCGTGATCATACCTCCATCACTGGTTCGAGCTAACATGCCTCTAAATAAGCCACAGATCGGGATAAATGCATCGATACACCGGTACCATGATTACAATAAGACCAGAACACAGCACAGTACGGTGCTGAGAGCCGAGATGCAGTAAAAAAAAATTAAAATTAAAAAAAATAACACGTCAATACCTTCAGCGTGTCCCATTCTAAACACATACGCCAGGTATCTACGGTTCCTTGGACAATCTGAATAAACAATAAAAAAAATATCGGGGCGAAAAAACGGCGAAATCTCGACGGGAGCGCGGGCCTCTTGGTTCTAGCGCGGCTCCTGCACACCACTGGAGGAGGAGGGGGGGGTTCACGGTGGACGGCTGCTTCCTTCCCGGCCCCAGTCCCGGTCCCTTGGTTTGGTTCCTCCCGGAGCGTTGCGTGGAGTCCCGCTGGAGGAATACGAGCCACCCCTATGCAGCCGTGCACATGATCTCCGGCTCCCCCCGTTCCTCTAACAAAAGCTCCCCTGCTTCGGGCCTGCTCGCTCTCAGATCGGATCGGATCAAATCAGATCAGCGCAACCTCGGCTCCGGGCTCCGGCGGTTGGAAGGTTCGCGGTGCGGTGCGGTGCGGCGCAAAATGTCGAATCAGAACCGGGATTCATCGGTCCACAAGAGCGCTCATACATACAGTGAATTTGAATCCGGGTTTCAGTTTCGTAGAGAACGTACAGTAGCAAATAAAAGGAAGTTTAAAAAAAAAAAAAAAAAAAGGGAAAAAAAAGTGAAGCCAAAATTGAGGAAAAACTATTTACATCCACTAGGTAGCGTCTGTAATAAGCAATAATTAACATTATGTACGACGTGCAGCATATCCAAAGGGCTAGAGTGCGCAAATGAAAATAATTAATACATTTATATACTAAAATATTTAATATTTTCTCTGGGTGAATGAATGGATGTACAGGTGTGTGGCAGGGACACACTAGTTGTTAATAAATTAGATATAGGGAGGGAACACTCCGATATGTATTATAATAAAGCAACGTCACATACAATTGTCGAATGATAAATAATAAATATTAAAATGGTCGGGACATTCTAGCAGCTGATACAGTACAATACAAAATCGAACTATATGGGATATCACCACAAAAAAAAGACTACAAATGTTTTTGTTTTTTTATATTTATTTTTGTGTTGCGGTGGATTTGTGAGTGGATATTATTGTTGGGGGTAATTTGGTAAATATGGAATAAACAAACTAAACAAACAAAATGACCTCACAGAGTGATCCAAATGCAGCATGTTTTGCCCAAATTCAGATTGGCTTTTATGCAGCATTCATGTCACAATGGGAGAAACGGGCACTGAGAGCTTCCAACTTGGAAAAAACATTCACGTCAACTTGCAAGTCATAAATACTACTTGCACAGCATATATATATATATATATATATATATATATATATATATATATATATATATATATAGAACTTGAATTTCTACTTTGTACTCCGATTTATCCGAAACCAAATAACGATTAGGTAACCCCTCAATATTTCCATATTATACAAAATCTTTCACATAAAAATATATACGTTGGCCTACACTGTCACTACACTACATGATGCATAAAGTATTAGTTTTTTTTATATTAGTGTTATACTATCATTGAACGATTGTTTGGATCCAGCGCTTCTGTTATTCCTTTATGTCTTAAACCTGAACGTAAAAAAAAAAACGTAAAATATATCAGAAAACAGAAATTGGGCTATAGTTAGTAGTGATATGAAAAAGTTACCGATAAAACCTCCATCTTAGCGTGAAAAGTGGTTCGGCCGATGTCAAACCAAACTCGAGCGAATAAGCTCGTTAGTTCCAATGCGACTTGAATGCCTCACCAGAGCCTACGTACGGTCGCCTGATGTGTACGTGAATACCGCCCAGTGACGTAGCAGCTGCACTGTGACCTGTCAGTGCAGCTGCGGTGGCTGCGCTGCACGGACTCACGACGTAGCGTTGCGGGTCTCCAGGCTGTTTATGTCGCCCCCCCCCCACCCCCCTTCCCTGTAAATGGGTCTCACGTCCCGCCTGCCGAAACGCCTTTTAGCCGGTGAACAGGTTATTTAGATCCAGTCTTGCCAAGAAGCCCTACGACGCCCGGTCATTTATGCTGAAGGTAGGCTCGTCGTCACCCCGACCTCCATTTTCACTCACTAGCTACGGCCCGATTAGCGGCTAGGCTAAACGAGCTAGTTCAAGCTAACGAACCAAGCCAGCTAAGCGTCTAACTCTGTTGATGAATTACGAGCCGCGGTCCGGGATTTATCTCCAAATATGCTACACTGGGCCGAAGAATAGCTTTATATCACTCCTGAAAGTGTTAAATGAAATCGGAACAGTTTCACCAACAGCCCCTCTCTCATTTCAGGTTGGCTTAGACTATGAATCCTTCGTGGTTATTTATTTTAGATAGAGAGTTTTGGGAAACTGCAATGTCACAGCCGCTCACATCTAAACAATAGGCAATAATAATAATGGAGTAATAAGAATAAAATTAACAGGAAAACATAACCATATACAAAAAAAACCCACTCCGCAAAAAAACAATGGTGGATCGAACCTCTGTATCAACAGTAAAATCTCTGTCCAAAATAGGAATTTGTAGAAATTTTCATACATAGATATGAAATGAAATATTATATAGTGTGTGTAGTAGCAGTAGTAGTAGTAGTATGTGTTTTTTTGTGCTTTTTTCTTTTACCGGCGGTTAGGGAAACAAGTCCTCCCCGTGTGTGTTTACGCTAGCGGCCATGTGACTCTGCAGCAGGCTCATCGAGGGCTGGCAACCTGTGTTGACTCCCAGCTCGTTTGCAGTCTGGCCCGATCAGTGATCACCATTTTCATGTTCATAGCCCGGTGGTTTCACCCAGCATGCCAATGCTTGCGGCGACAAACTACATAAGCTTTCACTCATTTGGTTTTTCCTGTTTTGTTTTTACTTAACAGGAGACCCTTGATCTGCCAGTGCCATGGCTGTCTTTAGTTCACAGGTGCTATTTGCTGTCACAAGATCAAGGTATGTGGTAAAGGGTTTTCTGCAATAGGAAGTTAGTTCAACAAATGTGGAATGTCCTTGAATGATTGTCTATATATAAGTTGTTTCGTGGTTTGTCTTTATTTAACTTCAACTGCTCTGTTTTGCTGGGCAACAAAACAACATTTCTCAGTCGTCACCAATATCCAAGTAAAATGATCTCGACTGTTTTTGTTAATAGCGGAAGTTATCATAGATTTCTCTCTTTACTAAGTGTTGTGCAAGTGGTAAGGCAAATGTGCTCATGCTAATCCCACCTGCCAATTTTATTTTATTTTTTCATATGAGAAGTAGCCCGCCCCTGTACTGTTGTAATCACATCCCTCCTGGGGATAAGAGAAAAAGCCACACAAGTAGTGCAAGTCCCAATAAAGAGGGTGATATAATTTCCAAAAAGTGTCTTAACACCACAAACATCTTTCATCATTTGAAGTGATACCATGCTCCTGTACAAACTGGAGCTAAGCCTAACAAAGACAGTATAAAGCAGGTCCATTTGAGTTCCTTAGCCTGAGAGGTCAACACCAGTGTTGGTACATGGCATAAATGTTCTTAAAATGCCAATGTCACATCTCATGCTTTTGTATACTGAGTACTTGAAATTGGTGTAGTCACAATATTATTATGACCCTTCACCCCTACAGACAAATTGACATTCTTGCAATGTTGTGTCCCCTATGGAAATACAATGGAGTACTTTAGATAAAAAAAACAATTATAATAATAATTGAAATGTGCGCTTACATATACTGCACCTCAAAACATGAAAGGGGGAAAAAAAACCTTTTGAATGGGAAAGGTGTGAAGTATTACTTAACAATGAAGTATCATAACTTTTAAACACAAAGTATATTGACTATTGACTGGAGCCATTTGTTTATTTTTGTTTACAGAGGATCTTATTTGCTATCCAAGAGGCACAGCTGTGCCACTCTCCCTTCCAAAGCCTACCTCCACATAGACCTCCCCAGCCGCATATCCTTACTGTGCCCCCTGAAGCACGCCCGCTCCAGCTATCCCCACTGTTCCCGAGCCCATGCGTCTTGTCGTACCCACAGCTCTACCCTGCTAGCCAGGTCACTGCACAGCTCCAGTGTTTGGCTCCAGGACACGAAGCAGGAGGCCGACAAGGCATCTGTCACCCCAGTCCAGGATGCCCCTCCAGTCCAGGATGCCCCTCCAGGGGAAATAAAGGATTCTGCTGTCCCTTCAAACGCATCTCAGCCGCCATCCACTCCTATTTCAGTGTCTCCTACTGCCGCAGCATCCACCCCAACTCTCCCTCCAGGGCAGGAGAGGGCAGTAGTGAAAAAGTCTCTGTATCAGAGGATTGTGGAGGAGCTGAAGCATTATTACAATGGCTTCCGGTTGCTGGGCATTGACACCAAGATTGCCGGCAGGATGGTGTGGAGCTTGCTGCATGGACAATTGCTCACACGCAGGGAGAGGAGAAGGGTAAGAACTTGAAAACACAGGAAATTCCCTCTTAGAGAAGTCTCAAAAGGAAGCTTTTTTTTTTCCTTACTTCAATCTGTGATCCTTGCAAACAAAATCTTCAAAAGAATATTTGGCTGATTTAGTCTTCTATATTCAAATTTTTGGTTTCTACTAATTGTCAAAAGACATACAGTAGCTGTGGAAAAAGTAACTGGTTCTCCTTCATTCTGTCTTAAAGCAGCATTGTGTGAAGTTCTGCCTCCACCAAAAGCATAGGGTATTACAACAACATGGTCTTCAAGTTCGAAATCATCCAAATGCTGCTTTTCCACCTTTGCACTTCCCCGTCGTCTCAAATGACTTGGGGTTCGGTTTAGGGATTGAGCGAGGCGATCTTTCAAATTGCAAGGGAGTCGCCTGGTCTGGGGACAAACCAGTAGGAGGACCAGAATTTAGGGGAACTTGATTATAGGCTAGCTTTTGTCAACGTGGTGTAGGAAGAAGGTTGCATAAACAAACCCAAATTGGACGTAGCCATCTGGCACTTGTCTGAAGGGCAGTATGTTTTGATGTTCATTCACATCAGAATGTGACATATCATATCACTAAATCCTCCGCATTTGATCGCTTAGTGCAGGCTTTCATCATTTTCCTCCTTGTACCAAGACACATTAAGGGTTTTTGATTGGTTGGTTTTTAAAAGTTGTGATATGTTACAGAACGGTAAGAGATATGACAAAATCCAGCTAGGTTGTAGAGTTGCCATATTGTAATAGAAATCTCATTTTTAGACATGAACTTGTGTATTAAAAAGTGCTACTCATTGCCCACATCACCCAATGTGTCCAACAAATTAGATTTCTTTGAGAATTTGTAAGGTTATTATGGTTATCTAGATGAAGTTGTGAGTTAACTCTAAAAAATCTTTTAATAGATTTAATATGTTCTTAAATGTTTTGGGAAACAAATGTTTTTAAACATATTTTTATGGCGACATATTTGATATTGCTCTCGCTAAATGGCCAGTATTTCCACCACTTTTAAAAGAAAATTAAAGCTTCCGATTTCAACAGCGTAACAGAGAAGACCAGCGTTCTCCACAATGGAAAAGGGTTTCATGTCTTATGTAATTAAATAAGTCAAGCATTGTTGTCTCTGACGTCTCCATTTACAATCTCTGCTGCTGCCATCTATGTATTTATGTAACTTACATGGATATGTAAGTTTTGTATGTTTTTTAAAAGTAGTTTTCATTGAGTTTATTGGTGGGAAATGATATCCCTCACCTCAGACTGATCTGCTGGTGTACATTTGAAATTCATTTGGAAGGTGCTTGCATTTGTGGAGCTATTTTTGTTCTAGAGGGCATGTACATGTACTGTAACTTTATCTCTGCGTATTAATAGTCCTTGACATCATGCAGAACCATTTGACAACCTCTTTTTTTTTTTTTTTTTTTTTTTTTCCATCTTTCCTTCCAGCTGATGAGGACGTGCGCTGATCTGTTTCGTCTCGTGCCCTTCACGGTATTCATCATTGTTCCTTTCATGGAGTTTCTGCTTCCTGTGTTCCTCAAGCTCTTCCCAGAGATGTTGCCCTCCACCTTTGAGACAGAGTCCAAAAAGGCATGTATTTGCACACTCTTCATTCCCCCACCAGAGAGATTAATGCCTTCCATCACTGGGTTTATACCCCCGCTCATGTTACATAGGATATGTCCGCTGATGTTCTTAACAGTTTGGCACTAGCTAAGATGGGCCATTGAAAGTGCCAGGGTTACTAAAATCACCCTCATGTTTCAAGACAGAATGTTTTCAATGTTAGGGACTTGACCTGCAAATGACCCCTTGCCGACTATGATACTGTGAGATGTTATGTCACCATGATACGGTATGATTTATTTTTTGTGATAACAATCCATCAATAAAGGGAGAACTCATTTTCTGATGGGACTTCCCTTAATTTTGTCAATTCAAGTTTAAAAGTTCAAAAGTGCCTTGCCTTTCAGAACAGAGCTATAAGAAAGAATAAAAAGGCATGTGTGTTTCAGGTGCGTTGAATAGTTTTGACAAATGCATGGAGGCTTGTGTGAACGTTTCTGCTGTGAATTTTAAATTGAGACCTATTTATATTGTTAAAAAAGTTAAAACAAAATTGAGTTGCCACATGGTGATATGGGTGTCATTCTATAATATAAAAGGTGTCAAGTAGGGGTGGGCCTGATAAGTCGACTAATCGATTAGTCAACTCGGGCAGTGATGTCGACTATTGATTATTTTTATTTGATGTTATTTTTTCACAACCCTTCTGCCTAGACTCTAATAACTGTAGCACATTTCCGCACGGACTCTAATGAGTGTAGCACACACATCCCGTCATAACGGCAGTGGACAGCTGGTTGGGTGGAGCAGGGAGACAGAAACTACCTGTAAGTTAACGTAGAAAAAAGTGCTTGTAAATGAGATAATGATGGTGGCGAGACGTTTGCACTCTACTTTGTTCTCATCTTGGGTAGAATAACATCAGGTTGTGTGGAATGAAGCTGTCTTACCACTAATAGTGTTTTGCGGAGGCATTGGCAACTTCGCCACCAAAGTATTCAACTGAAAGTCAAAGTAGACGAACAACAGAAGCGAATGTAAACAAACATGGCGGATCGCGGCGGAAATTACTCATTGGATGGGTTATTGACAACATTTGCCCGTCTGCTACGGTGCCGCGACAACGTATGGTGAGGTGTGGCCGATCAATCATTATCGTCATACCGGCGGGTCACGGATGGGTATTGAACCGTAGGGTGCTTACTGAACGGTTCGATAACATTACGTGTACCGTTGCATCCCTAGTAGTTAAGTGTGGCTAATGGTCTATACATTGGGTGGGGTGATGACATCACGGCTAGTCAACTAATTGATTAAAATTCTTGTTGGTTGTCGACAAAAAAAAGAAAATACCCATCCCTAGTGTCAAGGTATTCATGACCCATAATTGATCCCTCATTTTTTTCTGTCCTTTAGGAAGAGAAGCAAAAGAAAGGTCTTGCTGCTAAGTTGGAGCTGGCTAAGTTTCTCCAGGAGACCATCGCTGAGATGGCCCGTAGGAACAAGGCGAAGGCCCAGACCGAAGATGAGACGCAGCGCTTCTCCACTTATGTCCAGAAGGTGAAACTTTCTGATATTACAATGCTACCTTTATCGCTGTTGCCCAATTTACTGTTACTCATGGTCGATACTTACTTACTTACTTGCAAGTGTCATTCCAAGCAATGTACATTTTTCTACTGATCACAGCTCCTGAAGCTTTGCTGCTCATTACCCAACCAAACAGGCTACCCCTAAAAGATAAATGATGCTGATTCACACATGGATAAAGATAGCATATTCCAGATATTGAGACATGACATTGTATTTCTCCAAGGTTTTGTTTTTTTTTATATATGTTTTGTTTGATCAATAAAGGTGCGACACACAGGAGAGCAGCCTAGCACAAAGGACATTGTCAAGTTCTCCAAGCTATTTGAGGATGAGCTCACTCTGGAGCACCTAGAGCGTCCCCAACTGGTCGCTCTGTGTAAACTGCTGGAGCTGCAACCCATCGGCACCAACAACTTGTTGCGTTTCCAGCTCATGATGCAGTTGAGGACAATCAGGGCCGACGACGAGGTAGCGAATTCATGTTTTTGGGGGCTTGGTAGCATGAAGTTCATAGATTCACCTGCAGATGGGGCGTTTGAGTTACTGTATAGCATCTACGCTGCAATCAAGACTACGCCCTGTATTTTGCTTTTCTCTGATGGAGAATGGGAAGTCTGTATCTCTTCATGAATCGATTGATAACTCTATCAGACATGTTTGACAGCCGTCATATAGTTAGGCCACCAGTGTCCCGTAAATTAACCACTGTCCGAGGAAATTGTAGTTTCATATTTAATTTAGATGGGTATTGTTTTAATTGTTTTTCCTCTCCATGACTAGATGATCGCGACAGAGGGAGTGGCAGCTATGAGCGTGTCCGAGCTGCAGGCTGCTTGCCGTAGTCGAGGAATGAGGTCTCTGGGTCTTACCACCGATCAGCTACGTCAGCAGATGCAGCAGGTGAGACATTCAAGTAGCAGTCCAAGCATTGACACAGTTGTACTCAGCATAGCAGGTTGCAACACTGCAGTGTGCTGGAGGGAAAGGAAGGAAAAAATAATGAACAACTTGATGTCTGCTCATTGACTCAGTTTATTTCCCCCCACTAGTGGCTGGACCTGCACCTGAAGGAGAATGTTCCTCCATCCCTGCTTCTGCTGTCCAGGGCCATGTACCTGACAGACCTGAAGCCCAAAGCTCCTATTATCCCACCAGTACCTAAACTAGAGGTTAGACACACACACTGCACACACTTTAAAGGAAAACTGGTGTTTTTTTAAGTGTTAAGTTATTAATAAATCATTGGGCGTCACCCCAAGTGATTTTGAATTGATCCATTGGTGGAAATTAAGGTCTGGGTGTATGGTTTGTATCCAGGAAACTGAATGTCAAATGTGTTCTCTCCGGCTCAGCAGGTCCTCTAAGATCTTTGTGGAAAGTGTTCCAGAACTACTTTAAATGCTCATAGTTTTGTTCAATGATATCAGCATAACAAATAACTGTTTGTTGAAAACTTGGAGAGGAGATTGACTGATGTACGATATAGTTCCATGTGGTAAAGAGCTTGTTCTCTTATACGGGTGTTTTGTTTTAAATGTTTATTTTTTTGTAGAAAGCGGCTCCTCTTCTGGTGGAGAACGCTGAGAGAACAGCCACAGCAGACGCGCTGACCGACCATGCACCAGTCATCAAAGACAGACCGGTGAGTGAAATATTATTTATGAGTCCCATTGCTCATAAACATAACTTCTGAAACACAAAACGCCTCTCAAGGTTGTTCTGTATTGTAATACGTGGCCTTTCTTCTGTCTGAAAAAGGTGGAGGAGTTGAGCGACAAAGCTCCTTTGGTGTCCAACAAACCTCTAACACCTGCTGAGGTCCTTCAGGTAAGTTACCCGTGGGCGCCATGGCAACGTGGTATTGACAGGAACCCGTGGAGTGTCCCTGGCTAGAAGGTTCTTCCTAATCCATCCATTGATCTCCTTCCCATGACATGACATGACGTGCTAAGACTCCAGTCACAGGATATAAATAGGAGGCAAAAGAGCTTAACTTTGTTTACCTGGAGAGGGTTAGAGGGGCAACTCTGAAAGAGCTTGTAATCTGTCTTTCATAGAAAATGAACGTTTCACAGACAACATTTGAAGTTCTGTGTGTGGGATGCAGACTTTTGACATGGGTAAACTTCAGAATGTGCTCTGCCAGTCTGGCTGGGTCGATATTAAATGCATCTCTTTGAAAGATGAGGTGAAATAAACTGACACGCAAAAGAAGATGATCAGAATCCCAACGTCTGAGTTGGGTTAAAGATTGCTTGGTGATAGTCTTTTGGCAGCCTACAATTAGCTGATTAAATGTTTAACCACCATGCAATGAGAGGGCTCAGTGCATTTGATCTGTCATAGAAATGTATACATTCTTTTCAAAGTATAATTTATGCCTCGAAGTCTTAAACAAGCTCTGGTAACCGAAATTTGTGAGGAGGAATTCTCTCGTGTGTGTGTGTATATATATAGAATCATTGGTGGACATATCGCATCACATTTTTTCCTCTGCCCTCAAAGAAAGTTTAGGAATGTAAACAGCTTTTCATGAGAGCACACTTCTGAAATAATGGTATAAACAATCACTTTGCTAGATAAAAGGTACTATTTTCCAAAAAATTTGCAATCTTTTGGTAAAAATCCTCAGTTTCTAGAATCATGTTTTTGTCCAAATTATCTTAGAATTTTGGGCCGGAGGTTTTCACCCGTTGGGCAGAGGCAAATTAATGTCTGAACAAAATATCTAGTTCTATTATGCATACATTTCCTAAGGTGGGTGTGTATTACCGTACTCTAGACATATCATATGTATTCTAACAAAAGACAATTTGACCAAACTGAAATGTCAAGATCATGATTCATGATATTGACTGTTTTATCCAAACTGTTGCTGAGTTTCTCTTGTGCTCTCTCCTCAGGCTAAAGCGGCGACAGATGTGTCCCAGAAGAGCAAGATGAGTGCCAACGGCTTATAGAGGAGGAGCAGCAGATCCAGGCTGCAGCGAAGAGAAAACACACTTGTGGTCGACAGGGAAGTAGCGTCAGATTCCAGGGCGCCGTTAGAAGTCTGTTCTGTCCTCCCTCCTCGCAGCCTTTATAAACCCACTTTCATTTTATACACACCACATAGAGAGGAATCCTATTCTATTCTCATCTAATTTTATTTATTTCTTCCAAGTTTTACTCTGGTCACGCGGTCAGCACATTGGGAGCGTTTCCCTTCTACTCACCTCCCAGGCTTTCGCTTTGAGTAAAGGCTCAAAGCTTCTCTGCCTCTCCGTCACCTCCCTGTTTTACACCATGTGGTTGATTGAAGACCTGGGCACTCTGTGCCCCGTTACTCTCCCACGCAGTTGGACAAGTTGCCACCTGAGGCCGGTTGGACTGGCTTGCGTGTCCTGGATTCACTCGACCAAGACACTTGGTCGCATTGAAGCGGGCCCGCTGCGGCTCACAACACCGTCATGTATATTTGTAAATACCCTGTATATTTTGCTCTAAGTCTGACAATGCAGCAGCTGCTTTTGTACAGTTTGCACTCCAGCTCCCTCAAAATAACTTTAAAAAGAAAAGTTCTATGAACTTTGCAATTAATTTGTTTTAAAAATCCCAACCCAGCTCTGACAATAATGTAAAGCCAGCTGGTGAGATTCCTCCCCCCAAATGGTAAAGTGTTTTGGTTCAACAATTGTCCCAGTGTTTAATGTCTTTACTTTGAACATTTTAAGACCTTTTTAGATGTAAAAGTAACTTAAAATGAATGAACACTGGTGGATTTCCTATTTTAAAGAGGGACTCAATCCTTCACTCCTCAGATACTAGTGATGTGCAGTTCGCCTGCGCTGTCAATCTGTAGAATTGGCCACTTGTTTTGGAATATACAGTGTATATGTTGTGTTTTAAGCGCTATGATGCTACTATTTTTTTTTTTTTTTCTTCTGAAAGATACTTGACAGCAATGAGTTCTAGATATGAGCCCTTCTCATTGTTAAAAATAAAATACAGGAGAAGTGAAATACGTTATTCGGGTAGCATTAAATGAAGCTGCGTGAATGAACGGAACGAGAAAGTTTATCATTTTATTTTTTTTGTAATCTTAAGGATAAATTGCAATATTCCCTGCAATATCACTTCATTAAGCTTAATAGTGTTAAATTGAGGTGATAATGCTATGATGTACCACAAAACATACTGTATACAGTCATGTATAGACATGGTTGTGTGTGTGTGTGTTTGATGATGCCTTAGCCCTTGGTAGAATGTTTTAGCATCAAGTCAAAGATGGAATTACATATTTGGAATTCTTCCTTCGCTCCCTGGGTAAAACATCAGTTTTGACCTTTTCTCATACATAGGCTCTTGACTGACTGAAAACATTTATTTTGTTGGTTTTATATGAGCCCGAGGTCCAGGAGCTTGTCGACATGTGACCGCTTTCATTTTTTTATGTCAGTCTAAATTGGATTCCCGTTCCCACCCTCGTATTTTTGTACTTGACCTGAGAAGTTTCTGCTATGATTCTGTCCAAGGCGCCTTCGTACTATGGTTCACTTTAATCTTTTCCTACAGCTCATTCGACTTGTCAATGTTTATCCAAATTCATTCTCAATCGCTGTCTGTTTGTCAATGATGGCCCGACTGGTAGTCTGCAAGTTCTGTGTCTGGTCTGCTCCATGCTCGTCGCCAAGAGACGACATGAACCCAGAATCAAACCCCACACACCGCTTGTGCAGCCAAATTTTCCAAATGTTCCAGATGTCATTGCACAGCTGCTCCTCTGAAGAACTGGGTGCAAATTAACCCAAGTGTGACTGGTATACCATTTTTATTAAAATAATGTAGTGAGGCCACACTTTCACCACTGATAGATTCCTGAACTTTGAGAATGCAGCCAATAAAAAGTATTGTACCAATCCTTTACTTTTACTGAACAGACTACTAGTTTGAGATCAGTCGAGAAATCCAGATTTTTATGTCATCCATTTGTTGTCATTGGACCATGCCTTTGTGTCAAAATATCTAACAAACTTAATATGTTCAATTAGACTTATTTCAGCCTGGTATCAGGCCCATATCTGACATTGGTATCGGTGCAATCATACTGTATTTGCAGTCACAGTAGTGAGGTTGTCAGTAAACGCTCAATGCAAAATTTCAATTTGTGCAGAATTTACACTAGTAGAACAAAAAACCTATGGAACAGTAACAATATTTCAAAATGACCTGGGCTTATAATAATAGTCCAATAATAGTTAATTGAACAATTTTAAAATTGAATATAAACGCCTAATTGCTGTATATACGTGTGTATATATTGTTTTTGAGTTTGAAGCAAAGTGTAGTATCTTCATATTGATTCAGCATTATAACACCTATCTTTGGTGTAACTCTAACACTCTGTGCTCAGCCTTCAACACAGATTCTCTGGTGTAACTTTATATTTAAAACCACCCAATGTTTGCTTTGGAGATTGAATCAGTCCCTTGTGGGCCTAAACGTTTACCTAAACTTGTCAGATTACTTATTGCCCTGCATTGAAATTGTGTGCATCATTTTACCACAAATGAGTGTTCGAGTGATGGAAGTTGGCTATCCCCATGATTACATTTGTGAAACAAGTCTTCATTTGTGTAATTTTTATGCCAAAACATGATTCAATTAAAAAGAGTTAATACCTAAAAGCAAAACATTTGTTCTATTTCATTTCGGTGACCCTACTGCGGTATTTGGTCATCTGTCCTCCGGTCAGGTGATTTAGGAGCATTTATAGGAAATTAAACCGAGGCCAGATGACCAAGTATGGTCACTACCTATAGACTATCACTTAATAGAACCAGGGTTACAGGTCTAACCCTACATATTTCTTGATGAAGTTATGGGATATGATTAATGGCAGGATACCTTGTTTCATTCACACTTTTTTTTTTCCTTTAATAATTTCACTATCAAGCAATGTCACTTTTATATTGATGGCCAACAGATGGCAAAGTCTACAGGACAGTTTAATTCAGAGCACATTCCTAATATCTCAAGTTCAAGAGATTGTCACATACATGTACATACATATCTAAGGCACTCGACTGAGACTTAAAACTTATTCACCGTTTAAGCAACAGACCATATCTCTGCATCTCCTTTCGGGATGCGGTTTCCCATCTTTCAAACAAACAAAAAAAATGTCATGGTGTTACAGGAAACTCCGCCCCAACACTCATTTGATTATGCATAATCAAGTTTAAGGGGGGAGGTCAAGCCTGGTTCAAGCAATCTTAAATACATTTTCACAAGGCAAATGATACTATGGAGACTACAGGTAAATGGTACACAGATAAAACAATACAACCAAAATAAGAATTTAATGGCCAGATTATCAAAATGCCGATGTAACCAAATGGGTTTGTTAGAGTTGTTTTTTTTTGTTTTTTTTAAATATATGTTATTGTATGTATGGGATGTTATGGAGAGCCCTGGCAGAAAGGGCGCCATCACTTCGAGTCGACCATTTCCTTGAGTGGCACCAGCAGCTTGGGTGGTGAGGCCTGGGGGCTCCCACAGGAAGCTCTCTAATGCAGCACAGAGGAGGGGGCAGGAGCATTCACAGCTGTAAATGGGACGAGGAAGAATTTCAAATCGATCCTTGACCGGGGGCCAGCGACTAGAAGCCAGAAAAAAGGAGAATGCGATTTTCTGTTGGTGTTTGTCGAAAGCATGGCTGTTGCAAGGCGGATAGATAATGGAAGAGAAGCACGGATTTAATGGTTTCAACTACCGAAGTGAAAAAAAAATAAATTAATATATATGTTAAGTGGATAATACATTTTTTGCACATTTTCTTTTTTAACAACAAACACTTGTGAAATAGTTTCACTAACAAGCTTTTACATAACTTATAAAATGGAGGTCTAGAAAATGAATAAGAACCAAATAACTTTCTTTCCTGTTACTTTAAAAAAATCTAAAATTTATTTCAGTAAGATAAATGACAAATATACTTGTAATGAATGCAGGATTTTCAAATTTTTTGTTTGCATTTGTTGTTTGCTTAGAAACGATTGCATTGGATCATATTGTATTGAATCATTATATGATCATAATATCATGATATTATTTACCTGTATTTTATTTATGAAAGGATGAATTTACACTAGTATATCAAAACTATTGGACAGTAACAATTTGTCTTTGTTCAAAATGACCTGGACTTGCCCAATTATAGTTTATTGACCTACGGTTTCCCTGAGAGCTTAACCCAAACACTTTGCAAAGACGAAAAACACAATAGCATTTACACAAAACACAACGGCATTAAAGTAAAAACACAACGGCATTAAGGAAAAACAACAGCATTAACAAAAACAACAGCATTAACAAAAGAAAAAAACTGCATTTGCAGAAAACACACATGGAAAAACCACATCACGGAAGTGGGGCACGATTCCAGAAGTGAGACACACGATTACGGAAGTGAGCCACACAGGAATGCAAACACATACATAATAGAAGCCTCAATTTTTCAATCCGATGTTAAATGACAGTCGTAGTCAACAAGGCAGCATGAGCCTCATGCCACGATGAACAAACAAGATTTAAACAAGATTTAAGCGGTGTCCAGCGCAAAACAGGTCACGGTTGATGGACACGATTGGCTTCGATGGGTCGGGTGGATTTAAGCCGACTTTGTATGTTGACCACACAGCTGCATTTACTGTTATTTCCTGAACCTAAGTCACCAAAACTGCCGTCCATAAATGTCTCTGTAATGCAAAAATGTACCAGAAAGGTTCACATTGTTCAAGAGCCCCTACTTGGCCACGGTGATGTGGTACAGGATGCGGAGGGCGTTGATAAGCAAATATATTCATCTTATAATTTGTTCCCTCTCGATCCTGTTCAGTCAACAGTGGCCTACGTGTTGTTATACGTGCTAAACCATCATGTTTAGTGGTGATTAAGCATGGTGACTAGACGCCCCCTAGAAAGGTCCACCCACTAGCCTAATTACACTTAATATGTTTTATTACAGACGACAATGTGTTGTCCTTTTTGTGGATTCAACCTTCATTCTGAAACAGCGTAGTAGACTGGCCGTGTACTTTACATATTTTGTGTACCCTAAGCCACACTGGGGCGGCTCCAGCTTAAACATTGTTTCCATCGGAAATAAAATAACCAAAGATATCAACAGTAACTTTCCCAGACTGCAGACTCTTCTTTCTGTTCACATCGTATCCAACGTCATCACAGCAGTGGAACGGCGCCGTAGTGACACCTGCTGAGCACCCGCGCATCACCACCTGAGCCTACCACACGTTGTCACCGGATGCGTAGCGCTCTAGTTTGGGTTTTCCCGGTATGCTGAAAAAGAGGGTGATTTTGCAGCAGTTATACCCCACCACAGTGCTGGCATGCTGCTGTGATGTCACACTGCTGTGACCTCATACGGGTTAATTTGATACGAACGCTTCTAAATCACCTGACCCGAGGTCAGATGACCCAGCATGGTGGTAGTTACACTACCTACCGACGGTCACTTCGAACTTATCACAATACAACCTGGATTAGGTCTAACCCTACATTTCTCTTGGTGAGGTTATCGGATATGATTAATGTCAGTATACCTTGTTTCATTAAAAAAAATAAAACAAAATGTTTTCTTTAATTTCACTATCAAGCAATGTGGCTTTTATATTGATGGCCAGCAGATGGCAAAGTCTACAGGACACAGTTTCATTCAGAGTACATTCCTAATATCTAAGGCACTTTGAGACTTTATTCGCCATTTAAGCAACAGACCATATCTCTGCATCTCCTTTTGCGATGCAGTTTCCCATCTCAAAATAGAAAATGTCATGGTGTTACAGGAAACTCCGCCCCAACACTCATTTGATTATGCAATATATTGCATAATGAAGTTTAATAGTCTCCCCTAGGAAAAAAAAAAAGCCTGGTTCAAACAATCTTAAATACATTTTCACAAGGCAAATGATACTATGGAGACTACGGGTAAATTGTAGACAGATAAAACAATACAACCAAAATCAGAACTGAATGGCCAGATGATCAAAATGCCAATGTAACCAAACGGAATTGTAAAAAGTTTTTTTGTTTTTTTTTAATGTTTTTACATGTTTATTGTATGTATGGGATGTTATGGAGAGGCCCTGGCAGGAAGGGCGCCATCACTTCGAGTCGACCATTTCCTTGAGTGGCACCGGCGGCTTGGCGTGGTGAGGCCTGGGGGCTCCCACAGGACGCCCACGGAAGCTCTCTAATGCAGCACAGAGGAGGGGGCAGGAGCATTCACAGCTGTAAATGGGACGAGGAAGATTTTCAAATCGATCCTTGACCGGGGGCCAGCGACTAGAAGCCAGAAAAAAGGAGAATGCGATTTTTCTGTTGGTGTTTGTCGAAAGCATGGCTGTTGCAAGGCGGGTAGATAATGGAAGAGAAGCACGGATTTAATGGTTTCAACTGTACCAAAATATATATATATATTTTTTTTTAAATAATTTATATATATATATATATATAGTGGATAATACATGTTTACACAAACATGTTTTAACAACAAGCAACTATGAAATATTTTAATTGAAAAGCTAGTTCCATCACTTCAAAAATAAAGGGCTAGAAAATGAATAAAAACCAAATAACTCTCTTTTCCATGACTTCTAAAAAGCTAAGAAAATGTATAAAAAAAAAAAAAAAAAAAGAAATTTAAAACATCCCTTAAATGAAGTCCACATTTTCAATTTTTATTTTTTAATTTCTTTATTCTGCATTTGTTGTGTGGGGACGATCCTGCTGAATCGCGACACGATCACGACACCGTCACAACGACTCACCACCTGTACTTCACCGACGAGATGACTGCGCCTGCGACGCGCACACCCACCGCCGCGGGGGGGCGGTAGCGAGTCCGCCCGGATCCGTCCCAGGGCTCCGTCCGCCGCCTTTACGTTTCCCTGCGACGCTTCACGGCGCAGCACTGCGGACCGCTCGTCGGGAAGCCTGACGGCAACAGCAGCGATTCGCCTCAGTGGATAAGGTAAGAAGAGCGAGCGAGAGAGAGAAACAACTAAATTAATAACGTTGTCTTAAATGTACAATTTTCTTTGTTTGAAGGGGTTGGGGTGGGGTTGGGGTTGTACCGTTGGCGAGTCCGAACGAAGGCGGTCGCTTTGTCCGGCGAGCTATCGAGTGACGTCATTACCGACGGGACGACTTGCAAATAAATGTCCGTCGCTCCTGTCACCTTCCGTCGGCCGCGCGTCGCGCCCGGGGCCGCGCCCGAGCAGGAACCCGTGTTCCTGCCACGCCCGAAGTGTTCACGTCGGGTGTTTGAACGATACGCCTGTGCGTGCTGACGGGGGAGGACGGTCATGACACGACGTTAGAGCCTGTTTTGTTGTGTGTTGTTGTGACCGCCGCGGCCCCCGTGAAGCGGGCTGCGCCATTTTGAAGCGGGCGCCCGGTCGGCCCGGTGCCAGTGGTGAAAGGGTGTGTTCAGCAACGACACGCTCGTCAGTGGCTTCTGCCCTGAAATGACTGTGGCAAAAGCGCAACACTATATATATATATATATATACACACACACACGGATACAGCAACGTTATTATGTTGTTGATACACAGGCTGCCAAGGTCGTACCTCCAGTCTACAAGGCCTTTAGAATCACAACCTTGTTTACCCCTCATCAATAGCGAAAGATGCAAATCATTGTGAATATATATATATATATATATATATATATATATATATATATATATATATATATGTGTGTGTGTGTGTGTGTGTGTGTGTGTGTGTGTGTGTGTATATATATAATACTTATTTTTATTACGTGCATGTTGCTTGTTATCTGTTTTTTTCTTACTATTAAATCATGTAAATCACTTGCGTTGCATGTTGTGAATGAAAGGTGCTGCACAAGTAAAGGTTGTTGTTGTTGTTGTTGTTGTTGTTATTATTATTTATAAGACGTATATACCTGTCAGATATCTCAACTATTTATTGAAAAATATTTTATTGTCTATTTTTTCCCCCTAGTATTTTGAAACATCTTAATCAGTCATGTTATTGAATCTTTTTGACTCACTCTTATTTTTAAATTTCCTTCCTTGATGCAAGGCAGCAGCTGGACAGATATGAAGCTGACCCCAGTAGCCCTGCTAGGTCTTTCTATCCTCCTGGTTCACACCCATCTCTCTCTGGCAAAAAAGGGGGGAGGATTTGGGAAATCGAGCTTTGGCTTCGGGAAAACCCCCAACCGTGGTGGGGGCTCCACATCCCGAGGCAGTGGCAGCACCAACACAGGCCGCAAACCTAGCCAGGGCACCAACTCTCAGCCTGGAAACTACCCGAGGCAGCCCCAAAATCCACAGGGAGGCTACCCCAACCAGGGAGGCTACCCCAACCAGGGAGGCTACCCCAACCAGGGAGGCTACCCCAACCAGGGAGGCTACCCGAACCAGGGGCGCAATCCCTCCCAGGGAGGCTACCCCAACCAGGGAGGCTACCCCAACCAGGGAGGCTACCCCAACCCGGGGCGCAATCCCTCCCAGGGAGGCTACCCCAACCAGGGAGGCTACCCTGGTCAAGGTGGGTATCCTGCTGCGGGCCACCCACAGCAGCCAGGCAGACCAGGATATCCTAATCAGGGAAATTATCCTAACCAAGGGGGTTACCCTAATCAAGGAGGTTACCCTAATCAAGGAGGTTACCCTCAGGGCGGCTTCTACCCACATCAGCCAGGAAGACCAGGCTACCCTAACCAATACCCTGCTGGTGGCTATCCATATGGTGGTGGTGGAGCAGCAAACCCAGGCTATGGATATGGCGGTTATGGTGGTGGATTCATGAACCAAAACCCCAACAATCGAATCCTGAGCCCTGGCTTTGGAGGCAGTTATGGTTATGGGGGCTATGCAGGTGCAGGCGGCTCCCCATTTTCCCGCTCAGTTCAGGGAATGGGTATGGGTCCATCTATGAAATCAAAAGGGTTTGGACGCAGTGCTATAATGGCGGCAGGCGGTGGGGCTCTGGCAGGGATGGCTCTGGGCTATGGGCTGGGCAGGTTCCCCCGTCCCCACTTCAACTTCCGCAGTCCTCAGGAGGAGCACTACTACAACCACTATATGTACAATAGATACGGCTCCAGATCCACCGACGACAACGACTACAGCAGAGACTACAAGTTCAAACCTACCCCAATAACATTCGACAGCCACATGGAGTCCTGCATGAAGAGGACGGACCTGTTCCCTTCAGAGAATAACAAGGGAAAGAAAATCCCAGCCCCATCCACCACCACCACCACCACTACAACTACTACGGTTTCCACGGCCCCGCTCAATAGTATTGGCAATGGCTCATCAGATGGTAACAGCACCGCCGGGGAGGAGTCTTCATCTGTTGTGACCCCCGAGCAGCCCAAAGCCAACCCTCCGCCACCCGCCTCAGTAGACACGGGCAACGGCGACAACGATGACGACACTGTGAGCATCATGGAAATTGGCTACCCCGCCCTGATCGAGCAGCTGAAGGCCAGGAAGTGTGTGGACCTGTACATGGTGTACTCTGAAAAGTTCCTGGAGAAACAGACGCAGGACGAGAGGGATGCGGTGCCGAGGGGTGTGCCGAAAGGCGGCGTGCAGGGCCTGGGGAAGGGCCTCCAGCAGCTTTTCACTGTGGTCACCGGTACTGTTCTGATGCTGCTCAACATACTAATGCTGCCCTGAGGAAAACCAGGCATAAACAGACGGGATGTCGTTTGCCTGTTATGTTTGAAAGGAGTCGTCAGTCATTTCAATGCAGAGTTGTCAAACATACAAAAAAAAAAAGGGGGGGGGGGGTGTCCAAATCTGGTCGGTATGATGATCTGAATTTGATTTAAATTGATTTAAATTTTTTTTTGTTTTTTTTTACAATTCTCTTCAATTCGAGTTGTTTTCTATCCATGGGATATTCAGTTTTTTTTCCTGTATTTTTACAAAAGCAAACCAACATGGATACAGCTGTAGTTTCCTACGCTAATGTTGACTGTCAGGCACTGGCAGATGAAAAAACATTTTTCCCCAAATCTTTTTTCCCCTCAATGCAAGCTACTACGACGGCGGCATATAGTTGTTTGATTCCAACTTCATTGGAACACACTGACCTCCGACCACAGCTTAAAGAAGTAATTAAATTAAATACTATGTGATTTGATATTTAGTTTTATCTGGCCCTCAACCTAAAATGAGTTTTATACCCCTGACTCAGAGTGTAGCACCACGGAGAGTGAGGAACAGATGCTGTATATTTTCCCTTCGACTCTTCAGAGTCGAAGGGAAAATTATCGAGGGGTACAAATTAAAGGGTAAAATTATCGAAGGGTACTTTGGTTTTGTTGTATTTCTATTTATTTTGACTTGTGTCAAGGTGTTTCTAATGCCTGCATGTGCTTGACTGTCTCTCAATAGCTGACACCCATTGCATTGCTGAACTATAAAGTAATAAAGGGAATGTGGAGGTCAGGGAGCCACCTTTTTGTTAGAACCATTTCAATGCCAATTTCTCACAAGAAAAGGCTCAGATGCTCTGCACTGCGATGCTCCTAGAATTGAACGACTATAAAAGTCACTTGATCAAAACGCTCAGTGATCAAATGGATGGGGCACGGTTCTCACTGGAGTTTGTATTTTTTATTTTTTTTAAGATTGACCAATTATGTCTAAACTGCAATTGCACACAACTGTAGCCCTAGAAGCGAAGTAGCACCTTCTTTGATGATCATTAATTAACCCGAACACTCGTGTGAGTATTTTGCGAATGAGTGTTTCATTTTCATTGGTGTCTCTCCTTATTCCTTCCTGTATATATATAATATGATCCCTTCGTATGACTTGGCCCTGGCACTTTGACACGCTGTCTCTCGGAGGGGAAACGCTCCTCGAGAGTCTCGGCTTCCTGTGGGACTGGAAAACGTGTAGACATGGCGACGACCTGTGTAAATAACAGAACTGCTGGCTCCTAACAAAGATTATTAAAAAGGGTAAAAATGGATAGTAGACGTGGGCAGTGAAGGTAGTGGGCCTCATTCACAAAACTGTGCTCAAATTCTACACTTAACTCACTAGAATTACTTTAAAATGAACCTCTCTTCAACTATTTTAACGTACGATTTTAGCTCGGCGTCCAGGCCCCCTCTTCTCCTCGTCCCCCCGCACAAGACGTGAGCGGACGTAGGTGCGACGGAGGAGCCCCAATCCCTCAGGGGATAGAAAGAGGAAGGCGGAGCCGAGCCGAGGAGACGGGGCGCGGCGCGGCGCCGTCGTCCGTTAGCACGAGCTCTGCCCGCTCGCGCTTTCTTCTCTCTTTTGTGCAACCAGTTGTACCAGATAATGGTGCTGTTCGGAAACTGGCCGTGCAGGCCTGTTCCCCTCGATAAATACAATCTTAGGAACGTCACTCATGTTTTAGTGAATCCCTTTGGGCAAGGTTCTTTTGATATGGCGTAGTAGGAATGCAGTTTTATTTTTCATGAGGAACAAGGCGTTCTAAGTAGAATCAGCCTCGCCACATGTTCCCAAGCGCCCATGCGCTTTGAATTACATCAATCTCACGCACGCACACGTTTTGGGAACGAGGCCGACTCTGAAAGAGCGACGGGTGAGGCTCCTCGCGGAGGGATGCGGTCGAATAGAAAAGTGACGGTTTCTCAAAATGAATCCTACTAATAATTTTTTCAGACGCTGTAATGGTTATTATAACAACAATACTCTGATGCATTTAGACTATACACAGACGCTTAATTGTGCATTTGTGATGCAACGTATGGAAACGGGAAAACATGTTCCAGAACTACAAATGTAACAAGAACTGATATTACTGTCGTGTCCCTTTGTCTAAACATTATAAAATGGCCACAATATACCGCAGCTTTGGCTATTTTACCATAACCTCAAAAACCACGTGCGCTTTTCTTTTTGAAAATACTGAAAGTGTAATCGATGTTTGGTATTTTGTTTATATTATTGATTTTTTGAGGTTTTACCTTTTTTGTTTGTCGCCATTTCTAAAAACCTACGGTGTGCGGGCTCCGGGCGCTGGCTACGGTGTTCTGTGCTTTGTATGTTTGTACATCCTCATCTCCCCGCTGCCCCGTGGGCGAGTGCGCTGCCTTGCTCTTCTCCCTCCAGGGTAATGATTGTATTTTGTACTGTAAGTGCTCTTACGTAAGGCTCCCACCCCCTCGTGCTATTGTTTTAACAGCCTGGATGCCACGATCGTCTCCAAACCTTTTTTGGACTTTGCTTTGCATCACTTCCGATTGATCGGGGCGCGGACAGATCGGTTTGAACAGTTTTCCAAGAATTTTCTAATCTTTGAATTTGATCCCGTGTCGAGCCAGCTTTGTTTGATACGTGCGTTTCCACACTGTCCTGCGCTTTGAATGTATTGGAGAAAGGAAATGCACCCATTGTTTTGTCTGGATGCCTTTTTCGTCCGTGTATGTTGTGCAACATATCTACTATCCATTTGTGAAACCTTGTTTGTTGTTGAAGGTGAAATTGAAGGCTCTACCGAATAATGTTTTGACTTGCACTTACCCCTCCTTAAGCTTAACTTATAAAAATAACTTTACTGATGTGCACCTTTACTATGTACGTTTCATTTCCTTATTAAACACTAGAACCTCTACTAACTTTTCCCTGGTAAGCAAATATTCCTTACTGATGTGTGACTTTACTTACATAAACTGTTGCTCTGTTGTCCTATTATGATGATTGAGCGTATCAGACGCCAGGGATTCATATAGAACGGCTTTATATTTCACAGTGGAAATGCCTGGGGATTGTTGGGTGGATTAGACCACACATCCCAGAATTACCCTCCCGACATCCAGGTTTGACCATGTCTTTGCTCTCAGTCAAATAATTTTCTCAAAAAACATACGTTCCGATCAAATATGGTATTGTTTAACAAAATAGAATCTCAGGGATTACCACTTTTAAAGTTGATATTCAGCATACACACTTGATTTTGGGGTTGAACCGGGTGCTAACGGATGTTTGTATAAATTATATCAAGCTCCCGGAGAGGCAAACAAAAGTGAAAAATTAACATAAATGACTCTGTGATCAATTGTTCCCGTTTTCAAAGGAAATATTTCCAGATTTTAAAAGCCAAGTCTGTTGTGGGAATATGATAATTATGACGAATGACGCTTGAGAGGTACAGTTTGTTTTTGGTATCAAGTATAATAAACGTTGTGAGCTACAAATTGTGATACAAGGATTAACGCCACTGACTCTACTGACAATGTCATGACGCCTCCGATGAACCGACATAAAAATAAAATGCCCGCCGGTCGCACTGACAGTGCAACATGAAAAGTAAATTGGGTCGAAATGAGCTCCACGCTTACACCAAACAGGGCCGGACGCCGTGAAGGATCCTCTGGCACAGGCCCCGCCCTGCAGGGAGGGCCTGCAGCTTTGGCTGAGCCATCAACGGAATTCCCCCGAACAATCATTTTATTCTGTCAGTTATTTTGGTGGACATCAGTCACATTCAATATGAATTATGACACGTTTTTGTTTTTTTTTCTTTGTTGCCTTCGGTGATTATTTTCAGTTAGTGGGGTCTTGACCTTTTTCATATTGGACTTGTGTTCGGGTCCTTCTATTATTATGTTTTGCATCTTTGGCTGCTGTAAATATGGAACACCAACCTAGGCTCGGGGAACAACGAGGCACCCTCTCTCTTGCTGGAGTGACTCCCGACCCCTGAGTCGTTTGAGTCAAGAGGTTTGTCTGTTATGAACAAATGGTTTGCGAGTATTGCATCACTTTTAGTAGACCATAATGATCAGCAGTTACACATGTTTGCAGTGTTTTGTGATGTTCATAGTGGTTCACGCGGTAGTCGTCTTCTTCACGCATAGTGGTGTGACATGGGGATCATACCAGTCCGCAAATCATGCCTCAAATCATTTTATGTCAATGCAGGTTGCTTTAGCCAAATAAAGCACTTTTTGTATTCAGAATGTTTTTCCTGTGACGACACATAATATTAAACACAAGACCATTTAATATTTATTTTGTATTTATTTATATACACAGTATTGTACAGGGAAACAAGGGTTTTCTTCATAAAGCAACTCACCAACATTGTGCAATTCCTTGTTCTGGAAATATAGTAGCCTACAGACCGAGTGTATAATACAGATTATAAAATTGTAAAAAAGTTAGCACTGCATGGCTAATATGAGATGTAGACAGAATGTCATTACATCAGCTGCCTTTACTTTGATCTACATTGACTTTTTTTTTTTTTTTCCCCCTGAGGTAGACACAACCTGACACTACACCTTATTCGATCCCTGACAATGTTCATAACTAACACAGTAATTGCCTTAAAAAGGTGTCATAATTTATAGGAGAAATTCAGAATGTCAGAAAACCTCCTGAATAGATCCTCATCTCCAGATCCCACAATTCATCACCGTTAAAAATAACAAGGGCTGGCGACGTGGGTCAAAAATATTACTACTGTTGTGAAAAATGGGAATCGATTGTAAATGGTTATCCCTGGGTCTCTATTGCTCAGACCCTCTTTGGTGCTTTTAGGAGGTTGAAGGCCGAGGAAATGTAAGAGTAAAGTGGTTGGAATGGGAAGGTTTTTCTCCATATGGATACGGATTCTTCAACAATTGACCTTGGTTCCTGGAGTCTTATCATCCACAGTCTGCTTCCGTGGGTCACATTTGTATATATTAATACTGGTGCAAGTTTTTCCATTTTTCCCCCCCATATCAAATGGTTGCTTGGGGTGGTTGTCGTGTGTTTGTGTTCTGTGGTTTCAGTCTGGATCCAACTCTACATCATCCAGTGACTGATCAGCAGAGACGCCACGGAGCCGATGACCACGATGATGCTGTTGTAGACGGGCCCGCTGGACGCCCCGGTGAAGTATTCCATATCTCCTGACCCCTCTGGCTCCATGGGCCTGGAGCCGTAGCCGCCGCCGCCATAGCGTGGGTAGCCGTACCCGCCTCCGTAGCCACCGTGTCCGAACCCCCCGTAACCCCCCCCGTACCCTCCCCCGTAGCCGTACCCGTGACCGGGGCGGCTCAGGGCGGAGCCGAGCATCGCCCCGCCGATGGCGCCCGCCGCGGCGGCTCCGGCCATCTTCCCGGCGCTGGCGCCGCTGCTCTGGACCGGGGCGGGTCTGTAGGCCTGGCCCCCGCCTCCGCCCCAGCCCCGGCCGTATCCTCCGCCACGGCCGAATCCGCCGCCTCCGCGACCGAAGCCTCCCCCGCGTCGGGCCTCACCGCTGGGCAGGAGGGTGGCGAGGAGCAGGAGGCAGGAGGCCGCCGCCAAGAGTGTCTGATGGCCACGCATGGTTTCCACTGTAGAAATGGAGAGATTGTGATTCGATGACAAGTTCAACAGTTTGTTTCAGTCACCGGAGAAGCTTTCTTAGACACACACACACGGATGTTCCCCTGGCTGTAATCTTTGGGGACTGATTATATGCTATTTTTACACTGCTGCTATATTCAGGGCTGCCTGCTTCTTTTAATCCAGCTTCCAGAGCCACGTCCCACACGGGCTGCAGTGTCACAATGGAACCTGACCCCTGACCCCGCATCGGACAGCGCTCAGCGTCGCTAATTCCCATAATGAGGATTTGCCGCAGGGTGCTCTGATTCTGGATCTGTCCAATGGGGCTGTGTGACGTCACGGTATCCAGCAGTCACAGAATATACGCAGGGTATATTCCACTTTGTTTACTTATTAGACAACTTATTAGAGAAAGCGCCTCCGCAGCAAAGTCACTGATTGTCCATGTTTTCGAGGATTATTTGATCAAAAACAAAACTTGTGACTGCAGGTATCAAAACCCCTACCGGACCTTTGTTGTACTTTGTTGTATCAATGTTTGTGCCTTTAACAAAATAGTCGAACTGAATTGCTACTTCAGTATTACTTAATAGTGTGCATTATATACCCAAATTGAGCAACACAACCAGATTGGAGCATGATGTCAGGGCTCCGCCGACGTCTCGCGTCCTCTCGGTGTCTCGGCCGAGCTCTGATTACCCCAAATCATCCGGTGTCAGAATAATCCGGTTAAAGCTCTCGCCGGTTAATGCCGCTGTTTTGAGCTCGGACTCGTTCAGAGGGGGAAAAAAAAGGAAGTTTATGGATTTCTATGGGACTCTTGAATGCGGAATGAACCGTTCGCGTCCCCCGTTCCTTCAGTGACTCTCCGTCGTGACGTATTTGGAATTCACTATGACACACGCGCTAGGGGAAAGTTGTCAACAACAACAGCAAAAAAAACAACAAATGGATAACTTATTGACGTGTGGAATGTATTCGAGTTGAAATGAGAAAAGGATGTATTAGAAGTAACAGAATACTCGGAATGTATATACACAGAATGCTCACAAATCTCTGTTAAACTCACCTGTTGATGACGTCCTGGAAGAAAACGCTGTTTCACTCCAGTTGTTTCCTTCTGTTTGTCGCTGTCGTTGTTTTCTTTTTTTCTTTTTTTTTTTTTCCTCCCCCCAAAACGCTGATGGTTTTTGGGCTTGGCGAGGGATGGAGGTGAAGGTGCGTCCGGCGTCGTCTCCTCTGACCGTCTGGAAAGGTGTCTGAAGGGCAGCATCTTATCTTAACCCCCAGACAACCTGATTGAGGAGCGGATCACGGCATCCAACGCTCCCATTGGTGGAGCCGCGTTGACGGGACTTGCCAAACAACACTTACGTAAGACGCGTAATTAGCCGCGTAATGACATTTCGGCGGTTTTACGCGGGGATCACAGATAAGAGGAGGAGAAAGTGGGCGACACAATAATTTTTACTTTCAAAAAAATGATCATTGTAAAAAAACAAACAACAAAAAAAAAACATTTACCAAATGACATCATGTGTCGACACCTCTGAGAAATTCATTCGAACCATGTTTTTGCGAAAACGTCAATACAAAAAGCGGAAATTTTAGGGAATTTTGAGAAAAAAAAAAAAAGGCATGAGTGACATAGTGAATACATGATGCTGACATAAGACACATTATTTTATTAGGACATTAAAAAAACCCTATAAAGGCTCTTTAGGTGCTGTGCTCTTTTGCCACAAGGTACAATGTCACCTGACATTGAGAAAACAATCTAAGATGTAGGAAATATTGAAAAAGAATTTTGGAAATATGGGCACAAAAATCACTGCACCCACTAAGGAAAACTGCACTGCACTGCTGACATTCTCACATTATGACACATTCGCTTCCAAGATCCATTCACAGTTAGGGCTGGGAGACATATGGGTATAATATTGGCATAAAATATTGTAATATGAGACTCCATATCCTCTGGGAGTTATGTGATCGAAATATGTGGATATAGATCAATGTTGTCTTTAAGGAGCATTACAGTAAATTAATGCACTTTTCCGAACTTCAGAGGCAGTTCTACCTGCTTGGTTAATATTTTAATATCCGCATTACTCATGATTGTTTCTCAATTATTTATTGTGTGTGAATATCTCATGAAAGCACCAACGGTCGTCCCCAAAATAGCGTCATATTATTTAAATCGAGCTCCTCTCAAAAAAAAATATTACGATATTGTATTTGTCTGAATATCCCCCAGCCCTATTCACAATCTTGTAGGACTGCGCGGCAACGTGTGCTTTCTGCTTCATTTTCTTAAATTCAACCCAAATTCAGAGTTGGGTTCAACATTCGAAGGGAGATAAAAACAGAGTATGAAGACACGTGTTCAAAGAGGAACTTGATAAAAGCCAAAGAGCTTTAAATACAGATTTGTTCAACTGTCCCTGCACCGTATTTATGGTTTAAAAAAACAAAAAACAAAAAACAAAACAAACCAGTCCGTTTACATTTTTCAACCGCATGAATAAACACATTTTGATCCGACCGCACGAGTGACGATGGCAGCTTCATAGCTTGAGGTCGGAGGGAAACCAAACATTTTCATAAGAGGAGATGAGAAATCAGTGAAAGTCACATTGTTGAGCTCCCTTCGATCTCAGGGCTCATCGGATTTGCTAAGTGGGAGAAGCCGGCGGCTTCGGGATTGGGAAAAACATCCATCCGAGTGGCTTCGAGTTTAAAAATGTGTTTTTAACGGCAATATCTAAAAAGACAAAAACATTCACATCGGTAAAGTCACAGGCACTTTACCAAGACCGCGCCTTGTGCTTTGAGGAAAAGGGAAACGTAATAAACCTGGTGGAAATGACGATAAGAAACAGATGGAGGGAATGAATTTGTGCTTGCGTGTAAATACAGTGCACGGGGACCGGGCGGAGGGGAGAGCCCGGGGGAAGAGCAGGGCAGGGTGGGCGCTCCTCGTGAGTCGCTGTCAAAAGTGCCACAGGAACGACGAGAGTCGCCGTCGTCTTATTGCTGAAATGTTTGCGGCCGATACGAAATGACGCGCGGCGGCCGGTTGGAGGAGGAATGACCCGGAGGCCAGACGGGCCGAGCGCCGAAGGAAATGGAAGATACCCGTTTGCGTGGAGGATTGTTCCGGCGGGGGGAAGCGGGTTTCGGTTCGTCACATTTTGGACAGTGTCGCTTAAAAGTCTCGTCACGGATGGAAGGTTTCACCTGGATCACATGCAGGTTCCCTCGGGGAGACGACGGAGCTGCTTTTCAATGACGCATCGCAGGTAAGTATACCTGTAGAGAACAGCAGAAGAAGAGGTGTGAAGAACACGGGAAATAATAACCAGCGTGTAATACAACAAGTACGTTTCTGAGGCGGGAAATCCGGGTCGGGAACGCGAAATTCCGTTTTCGGGACTTTTGAGGCGACCGTGTGGGTTTGCCAATTAGCACGTTGGCATATTTCCCCACTGCTGGCGACTTTAACAGAGGTCTATATATAATTTATGGCGGGCTGAGATATATCAGCTTCTCTACCTCCTCCTCAGTTTCTGCACCTCGCGGTCCTCCTCCTCTTTCAGCTTGGTGATGAAACTGCTCAGGACGGGCATTTCAAACTTGATGTACTGCGCCACCTGGTGACAAGAAGGAGAATTATCATGACGAGGCACAAAAAGGTTGTGTTTGGTCATATTACAATCATATTAAAATCACTCAGCTGAATGAGAATAAAATAAATCCACAAATTATAATATATAATAACAATTACTATAATATAATACATAAATCGAATTAAAATAATCTGCATATTAACTTATAGTTTACATTTTTTTTTAATACTTAATTGGTAAAAAAAAAAATTTTTAAGCTATTTTAAGATTGTAAGGTTCACGGAATGTTGACAGGGGACACTACGAGGATTCTCAGCTGTTTATTTGTCAAAATTACAAAATAAATAAGCTTAAATTGTTACAAGCTTCAACAGTGTGATCAGATATCCCATCACAGTCTTGGGTATCACATTAAATAATCTGATGACTTGGCTGGATCTTTTCTGGTTGTATATAACATTTGTGCATTATTTACTGTGTGGTCATATCATAATATGGCCCTGTTCTTACATCATAGGTGACCTCCTCTCCCAGGTCCTGCTCCATGAGGAACACCCTGCAGACCTGCTCACACGGACCCTGCAGCACCCGAAGCACCAGCGGGAAGTCGCTGCGCTTCAGCTTCATGCGCTCTGACACGCACACGCACACACACACGCACACACACACACACACACACACACACGTTAAAAGTAACAAAACACAATGCATGAATAGAGCCATAAAGTCATTATCTTCTCCCCTCGGGTGTTAATGCCACACTACTTCCTAGTGCGTCCGCATGATCAAATGACCACACTCAAAGAGACTGGTGTAGAGAAATTAAAATTTCCTAAAACTCTGACTACAGGTTGTCCTCACTTAACGACCGAGTTCCGTTCCTAGGACCAGGTTGTTAAAAGAATTGGTCGATACGCTAAGGGGGCGATGCCATTGAGAACGCTAGTATAGTGAATACTGACAGACTGTGGGAACGAGACTGAGAACGATGATGAGATGTATACAGTGTATATAGCGTATATAGTACATATAGCGTATATAGCATATATAGTACATATAATGTGTATAGTGTGTATAGTGTATATAGTACATATAGCATATATAGTATATATAATGTATATAGTGTGTATAGTGTATATAGTACATATAGCATATATAGTACATATAATGTGTATAGTGTGTATAGTGTATATAGTACATATAGCATATATAGTATATATAATGTATATAGTATATATAGTACATATAGTGTATATAGTATATATAGTACATATAGTGTGTATAGCGTATATAGTACATATAGTGTATATAGTATATATAGTGTATATATTCTCTAGTGTATATATTATATAAAGGGTGATGCGTGATGAGATGCTTGACGCTGAGACGCAGTGGTATTGTACAATACAGACTGGTCAGAGAGCTGGTTGTAAGTCTGAACGGTCGTTAGACAGGTAGGCCGTTAGACAAGTAGGTGGCTCAGCCAGGAGTACACGGAAAACAACTTCACCAAATTCCAGCAAAAGAAGTTCACCTCCGCTGGTGTGAACCAGGTAGAGCGCGAAGTCGTCGGGACTGTTCTCGATCTTGAACTTGTTGAGCAGAACGCGCAGCACCTGGGGCGTGGTCATGCAGCTGTTGATCCGCACGTTGGTGACGGAGCCGTAGGCCGGCGTGAACACCGCCGTCTGGGGGAGGACACAGCGCACGTTTCACTTTCATTCACAAAGTTCACGGATCCTTCTCAAAGTGTGTGTCCATGCTTCCCAACAAAATACCACCGCTATGTTTTTAACAAGTAAAAGAGATCAGAAACATGTATGACCGGGCTAATTGTTATTATGGCCGGCTAATAGTGATGCAAGACTCGCTCATGATTTGTCCGCAGCGAACGCATCGTTTTAAATGACTCACAATTCTGGAGTCACTGCGTCAAAAGAGTGAATCTTCGACTCACAAGATGAGGACTAAACTAGGCCCAAGACAGAAAAAGGTCTCCGTATTTGAGACGATTCACACTGAAGGTGTCAGATTTACTCTTTGAATCGTACTGAAATAATAGCTTTGACAGAATTAAATGATTCTTTCCTCAGTTACACCAACCGAACCAAGATCGGAAAATGTAATGACTCTTTTTACAGAGTGACACGTCAAGGAGCAAATACCAAAAAATCAGTCGAACCTTCCATCACTCCTGATGGTCGTCACTTTCAGAGTGACGAGTGCTCTGTTCGGAACGGACAAACGAGACGAATTAATGCGCCACAAATTCCCAATTCGGAGTGTGGAATGGACCTTGTGGTTGTAGAAGTGTCCGTTGATGGAGAAGCGGTGTCGTCGTATCCTCCTCTGGTCGCTGGGGGAGCGCCTCTGGCCACGTCGCAGAACGCCGGCGTCGCTCTTGGTCCTCAGCAACTGAGCTGAGCCGTCGCACTCCTCTGTGCGATGGGGACACAGGGTTTCACGTTGTTTACTACCCGTTGCTCCGCGGCCAGGGTCATAACACAAACCCCCCCCAACAAAATAACGTTTTTTTTTTTTTTTTTAAACCTTTATCGTCGTAAAAATATCAACAGAAATAATAACCTGGGTATTTAAAACGTCCAGGTGGCTTAACTGCTGCTATGAAACAAGCAAAAGAAGCTGAGCAGACCCCATGTCAACACTACATTTAATATTAAAGTTATTCACGTTGCATACTTTATCCTACAGACATACTTTAATCAGAATGTGAATTTTTGATACAGAGGTTTATTGATAATTTAGAGATTTATTGTATATTGTGTATATTATATATTTCTCTATTTTTATAAGTTCATGATAGAATTTTTCAGAATATCCATCCATCTATCTATCTGTTTATCTATGTGAAGCGACAGAGCATAACCACTCTGTAGAACATTTCCAGAGATCATTTTGGAGCTTCTCCCATCTACCTTTAACTCTCTCATAGCCTGTAATAGCAGCAAGACGAGTAAAGTGTAACGTATATTTATGATGTATTTATTCGTACTATTTAGATGTTTTATATTCACTGCACATAAACCTAAAAATACTAAGTAAAACCCGGGGTTCCCCGATCCCCTTCCCCGCTGACACACACATTATTTACTTTGCCACACGGATAAGTGCGATCAGACGCAAAACTTCAGGGGTGTGTTTGCATCGGCGCCATATCTTTCGTGAATGGGACGCTGAGACGGCGCAGACAGCGGGCGCAACCGATGCACAATTCACGGTTCCGTCAGCCATCCCGGTCCGTTGTTTGTGGATTTGCCACCCAGAGTTGGCCTCTTTGTCTCACTTCGGCCAACAAACCGTCGCTAAGCCTTGGAACTGACAGACACCTTGTCGTCAGCATGAAACCCACCGTCCGTCTTGTCTTCCTCTTCGGTGTTTTCCGCCGGGGGGTTTTCAGGTGCCGTGACTTCCACTGTGGGCGGGGCGGCGTGTTGCGTGGAGGGCTGAGCGTCGCTGTTATTTTGGGAACTGGGAAAGAGGCGACAGGGAAGAGGAGTCAGGGTTGAGGTTGCTGTGCACAGAATAATACAAGGCTGTATATTTTATATATTTGGCTATTTCTGTTCTTTATTTTTTGCGGTACTTTTATCATTATTTTTTTTTCATACTATTACGTTTTTTATGCTAATTGTCTGTACAGCAATGCACTTGCACGGGTCCAGAGCTTTGACTCGGCCCACTCCCCCGAATCGGGGGGGCGACAAACGATTAGCCAATCAGCGCATCAGGCGGGACTCATGCTGTCGTCAAGCTGGGCGCCGCCCGCAACCGAGGAGGAGTAATAACAATGACGACGAGATGGACACTGCTGTCGAGACTGTTCTCAATCGATGTTTTTGTATCTGGTAAAATGCAACAATTTAATAACAATAATAAATGAGACACAAAATTGCTGAACTTAAATTAACGTTCATTTAACACTTAGGTTACTGTCAGTATTGTCTCTGCAGTGCACCTATTTAAAATAAGATAAAAATGCATCAACTACATAAATGTCCACAGGTAATCAAAAAACGAAACTTTGTAAAAAAAAAATTTAAAAAAACTTATCAATGAAAAAAATAATTATAAAAAATAAAAAATAAATAAAAAACGTCCTATTAAAGTCTGGTCGGGAAATAGAGGGTCTCCCCCCATTACAGAAGTGCAGGATTTATTATTTACAAATAAAGCATTTACACAAAAACATCCAGTTTTAAGTCCCATAGCAACGGAAAGCAACGGGGAGACGGTGTGATGTGGCTCGGGACAATGGGGACACACGGTTGAGGATGCCCGTGCACGTTGAGGGTGCCCGTGCACGTTGAGGGTGCCCGTGCACGTTGAGGGTGCCCGTGCACTTGCCCCTTGATGTCCATGCTGCTGTTTTAATGTACCGGGGTTTTTCTTTCTTTTTTTTTTTTTAGATGTGAATGGGTGTCGAGGTGACGGACTTCCGCGACCGGGACACATCGGGGAGCCCGTGATCTGAGCTCTGCTGTGTGGCCCCTTGCTATCATTCCCTTATTGAACCTAAACTAAAAAGAACCGTGTTGTGTTTAAAATTTGGTTTCATACAAGTTAGCAAACACACAAAAATAAATAGATCTAAAAATGGAAAGACAGGAAAACGGGAACGCTCGCACGGTGCAACGCTGTCTGGAGGAGACAAAAACAACACACACACACTTCTCTGGAGGAGAAAAAACAACAAAATCCGCCCCAATTCTAGGAGTCAGGTTTACGTGTTGCCTCAATAAGAAGTGTTTCCAAACAGCTCTCCGGCCGTTTTCTTTCAAAACCAGTCGCGGAGGCTCTGCACTTGCCATCTTTAATGAGCCGAAACCATAACAAACCAGAGCGAATGAGACTAGTGGAGACAGTCCGAGAGATGAGAGAGCGAGAACGCAGCTGCTACCTGTAAATACATAGTGCGGAAAATGTGTATTGAAACAGTTTAAAATATTCTGAATGGACATAAATCGATATTTTTGACAACACTGGTCGGCAGACATTTTTTGTTCATCGGCCTCGTGAGCGCCGGCCTCGGCAGATTGTGACCCTCAAAGTTTTCCGATGGCTTTGCGTCTTGTTTACGGAGGTGACGTCAGTTTTTGTTCTTCGCGTGTTACGGCGTCTACACAACAATAAATCCAGATGTGTGTGTAAAACACTTTAGATTTAAAGGTTGAACTTTATCAAAACGATTTCACATTGTGACTTCACATCACATGGAATATGGAGGAATGATCTTCACCTGGACGGTCGCTTTAAAGGAAACCATCGATTGGCGTTGTTCAGCGTCTCGGTAAGTCAACGGTGTTTCCCCATGTCATCTAACGTGAACATTTAACTCCACGGTTTAACATTTATCTAATATTCATGAATCCAACGCGGCTTTGAATATATGTTGAGAGACAAAAAAAACAAAACACAAAGGAAGACGAATCTGGAAAAATCGCAATTTCCCTCCAGAAAGTTTTTTTTTCAACTTATTCGGCGGCTCGTGGCGGTTTTAGAAATGCACGACAATGCGGGTTTTGCCGCGGTGGGTCACACATATGCAAATGTGACTGGCCAAATAAACAGATTCTGATATTGAGTTCAAAGACACAAAACAGTAAAACAGTGTCCATCAGGTTCGGATGAGAACCCCAAATAGCTTCAGATATTTAATGGATTCGTGGAGCCGAAAGTGGGGCTTCGCGCCTATTGACGGGGAGGGATCAATGACGCCTCGGGGAGGGGGAGTCCCAAATTTGAGCCACAAGAGCAGATTTAAAAAGATAAAGATTGCGTCCCTTTAACTACGGACTATTGACAAAAGCGAAACGCCCATCGACAGTTCTGGTGATGTGCAGATGGGAAGGCATAGGAACCCTGCTTAGATGGTAACATGTGGAAACAAAAAGCAACACCCGGTGAACCCTAACAGTCCTGCCTCGGCTTTATCAAACCTTCTTGTCGTTCCCGAGTTCCCATCCAACCTATCGACCGTCCGTACACTTTCCGTCAATCTCCGGGATGTTTCCGGTCGCTGTGGCGTAACCCGAGCCGCCCTCCGTCTTACCCCTGACTGTCCAGTGCGCAGCCCGAGTGCCAGGACGTGGAGGACGGAGGCGGTCGGATCCTCTCGTGGTCGTCCTGCATCTGGAGCCTGATTGGCCGCCGCAAGCCCCACGAGATGTTCAGCAAGCCCTCCATGATCAGCTCCCCCTCTTCCTGTTCGGGGGAAAACGTCCCGAGATCAATACGAGGCACAGCGGAGGATTATTTTGAATCGGCATCTGGGATATATAGAATCATCCATATTTGCTTTCGTTCAAAACTGTATTGGACCAGAGAATCTCAGTCAGATGAGGAATTTTCTTTTTAAGATTTTAAGATTTTTGCTAGAAAAGCATCTTTCAGACGTACAGCGAAGCTATGGACGACACAAAACACAACTGCAGAAGGATACATAATTTTCAGCATTAAATAAAGCAAATAAAATTTCCATTTAATAGTTGAAAATTCTCCTAGAGAGAGAGAGAGAGAGAGAGAGAGAGAGATCAGACAATTATGTGAGTGTCATGCGTGCACACACACAATGGGCTGTTATTAAGTCTTTGAAAGTTTAAAGGAATTATGGAGGAGACAGCGCAGAATGATTCAACCAAAGCTGAGTGAGATTTTAAGGAAATGCAGAAGAAAGGATGTGAGAGAATAGAGCTTTTAGTTAAAAAAGAACAATGGCCTAACGTTTTAACACTAGCGTTCACACCCAGCACTTTCCACACACACTTTACCCGGCCCCACACACACACCCACATCTACACACCCACACACCCACACATACTTCTCTGTGTCTGAGCTGCAGATTCTGTCCTTCGTAGTAGAGGTTGTACGTCTTTAAATGTGAAAGCACCGCTGCCCTGGAGAGACAGATGTTGAGTTACTGAGCAGATCAAACACGAGCAGAAGCTTCTTGCCTTGCTCTTTTCTCTGCTTCTCACTGGCTTTGGCTTTTCAGTGGGTTTACCAAGGTCATTACATTCAATCTTTTTTGTGTAGAATTTGTGGTTTAAAAAAGGAAAACATATAGAATCACGTTGACTGTATGTACATCCATGCACGTACATAGAGTAGGTTTTTGCACATAAACACATAAGAGGATCTGAAAAGTGTGTATATCACAGTCTGAATCACAATTTGTACAGTTTGTCAGTACATCTTCATGTTCAAGGAATTTGCCGTGGTATGGTTGCTGCATTGTAGTGCAGACAAACAGTAAGCATAGAAAAATAATGCTTTACGGTCTAAAAAAACCCCCAAGAAATATAATATATACAGAATGCACAAAATGTGTTCTATCCACCAGATAAAGACAACTTACAAAAATATAAGTTAGTAAGGATAGTATTGACTGGGTATAAATACGAGTGTGTATGTGCATATCAATTATGCAATACTATTGCACTTGTGATCTGAAGCTGCTCTGAATTAATATTCACTTGGGTTAAAACACCCAAATATGAGGGCTTGAACCCTTGAAACCTGCTTGTACATAATTTAAGTCACTATACTCTCTACTGCCCCCTACAGGCCACGGTGAGTCATCGTCAGTGTAAGAAATGTTAGAAAACGCCCAAATGGGGCACACAGGGCCAAAGCCACAAGGACAAGACCAGAGTCTGTGTATGTATTTACTGCATGTGTATTTCTGAGTAAAATAAGAACCAGGTGCATATTCCATACTTGCTTATAAACTTGTTTTCTCCGATCTGAACTCCTTCCTGTATATCTTCCATTTTCTGTCAGCATGGGATGGGCTGAGAAACAAAGAAGTGACAGAGAAAGTGAGAAAGGGTTTTTTTTTGTTTTTTTTTTCCACTAAAGAAATCCCATGACTCCTCATGACCAGTGTGTATACAACCCAGAGCATCACCATGGAAACCGAGCGGACAGGCGGAGGGAGAAGAAAGAGACTGGGAGAGGAGGGAATATAGTGTTTTATTTATAGGAGCATGTTTCACGTCTCTGGAGAAAATTTGATTTTACGTCAAGAATTATGTTTTAAAAGTAATTAATTGAATCAACACTCAACATCAGTCACTTCTCACAGTTTTTGGATTCCCTATCAGTGTTGGCCGTGAGAATGTGGCATCCGTCCATCCCTCCAGTTCCTTCCTCCGCTGCTTTCTCCCTCTATTCAACATAAAGTGTGATGGAGCAGGAGAGCTGCCCTCCACCTCTTCTTCTACACTTCCTCCACACACACACACACACACACACACACACACACACACACACACACACACACACACAGATGTTTAAAATGGCATTTTGCCATCAAGCCTAACTGTTTTACTTCCTTCCGATTTTAAAGAAGTGTGTGTGTGTAGCGAGGCGGGAGGAAAAGACGCTTCCAGAAGGAGAAGAACAGGTGCAGGACACATGGGCCACCCACTGGGCCCAGTTAGTTCTGCTACTTAAACATTTTCTCCATAACACACACACACACACACACACACACACGCCCACGTGCACACGCCCACGCGCGCACACGCACGCGCACACTAGAATCTTGGACTGCTTTAACACTCCTTTAAATAGTACTGGTGGAAAAACTCACTCGGGGGAAAAAACTCATTGCTTATAACAGTAAAACAATGTGAAAGATATTCCCAAACTCAAAGGAGACTGACTGGTATCAGATAACTTGTCACAACCCAACCAAAAGAGACTTGATTTCATCTCTATTTTGAAAAATACAGAAAGGTCCATAAAAAAATAAAATTTGAATAAAAATGTTTTGGTAAAATATTTATGTACGACAAACTTACAGCCTAGTTCTATACTGTTTTGTAAAAGTAATAGATAAGATCTGTACCCTCTATCAGCCAATACATATATTTTGGATTCTGAATAGTAATCGGTCACGAAAAAGTGGCCCAAGTCCTTCCCTATTAAGAGCCGTACAGATATTCTGAATAATCTCGGTGTAGGAGTGTGTATGTTTGACTGTACTTGTGAGTACTGGTCTCCGAATTGACTAATCCTTGGTGTAGAAGTGCACCAGAAACATGGATCCTCACTTACTAAATGTATTTTCTCAGTCCCCACTTTAATACCAGTACAAGAATATATGTGTGTGTGTGTGTGTGTGTGTGTGTGTGTGTGTGTGTGTGTGTGTGTGTGTTTGTGTGTGTGTGTTATATGACTATAAAAAGGCTGACCGTGCTGAAGACTGTGATCCCGGGAGGCCACCACCACAGAGAAGCAGTAGCGGTTACAAAGGACAAAAAAAAGACAGAAAGGGAGAGACTGAGACTTCTCTTAAGTTTCCAGCCTCCGTTCCCGGTGGCGACGGGTTTCCAAACTGATTCTGAAGCCGCCCGTCTCGAATCCCGATACAGCCCGAATGTCTTTCCCCGTCTTAGTTGGTAAATAGCGAGCTGAGATGCTAAACAGGATGTGCTACCCTTCCGCTAGTCGCTTCCTCCTTCACAGAGTCATTATCACAGGAAGCTGAGGCCCCGCTCCGCAACCCTCTGATACTTCCTCAATTCAAACAAATTAGCAGCATGACCCCCAAACAAGCCGCCACGCCAACACAGGGAGACACACAGATGGACCCAGACGTGGACACTCTCCACCCCCCACATCCATTCTTGATTCCTGCCCCAAAAAAAACATCCAAGGTCGCATGAATCCGTAATAAACATCAAACGTGCAGTGAAAACTTGAATCTGAATTTCCCTCCGAAGGACAAATACAGTGTTGCGTTATCTTATCTTATCCTTGAAGGAGCAGATCCGATAACATCAGCCCCGTCGACCTCTGACAGAAATGTGTTACGTTATTGTGAGCAAATTAAATATTAATCACCAATCAGCGTGGCATGCGGTGGAGCTCTATCAATATTTCAGCACCTATATCACAACCCCTCCCCACCCACCCCAAAACACTCACCATTGACCTACACATAATGGGGATCATTAGTCTTTAATACTGTGGGTCTCGGTCAACGGCAGTGGTGCTCAAAGTTGTGTTAATGAGTTCCACTCCTGGTTGGAGACCAGCGTGCAGACAGTGTAGTGATGACCTCACATGTAGCAGGGTTGGCTCAAATTCTGTGTCACTGATTCATACATTGGAAAATGTACGTCTCTTAAAGTGTGGTTGCCCCAAAAAAGCAACGATCAAAGCGATGAAATTGACGGATTGCACATGGCGAGGGTTGCAGAAAATATAAAAATAAATAAATAAACCAACTTGCTCTGAAACCAGACGAGTCCAAATTTGGTCTGGGCTGCGGCGTTGTATGAAACGGCGTAACGGTGCCAAAGGTTTTTGGAAGCAATCTGTTCGTCTGCTGAGTCCAAAGAGAACTACAGCATGCAAAGACGGACGGCCTGACCCACGACTGACCCAAATGAGAGCATGACTCATAGATGGTCCAAACCGATCCAGGGACAGCCCTGTCTTCCCAAAAGGCTCCTTGGAAAAGAGCCGTCCATCAGCCCATTCCCAAGCCTTTGTTTTTCCCACTAGTTTCTGCCCCTTCTTGCTCATCCGTCTCCGTCACTGTTTCTACTGCACAATCTATTGTTTTCACTGTGACATGTTGTCGCTATCTCCCACTTGTTTGAAAAAGACTGTCGTAGCCCATAATTCCACATTAATAAAACTCACGCCACCACTCTCTCCAGTCCTCCTTTCACTTTCACACATTAACTCTTGTTTTCTCCCATTGCCGCCCTGTGCTCCCCGTTGCATGTCAACTACTTTGGCTGATGAATGGGTTTAAACATTGACTCCTTCCAAGCCGGCCACACCATCGCCCTCAAAGGTACTAGAGCCTCGCTATTGTATCCATTGTCATGGCAACCGTAGAAACATCTGAGGTCCAGCCGCTCGCTCCAGGATGGCGGTGACAAAGTGTTTGTGTGTCTTTCTGGTCCCGAATCGAGGCTGGGTTTGTTTAAAGGACTTGCCTGGCCGTCTTGACCTCGACCCCTTTAATCTTGTTTTCCTCGACGTCATGCTGAAACCGCACCTGAGCTGGGAGCTGGCTTTATAACTTATTAAAGATTTAAAAGAAAAAGGCAAATACATTATGGATTCTTTCGCGTCCTCGGAGTGGAAAGTATGATCCTGCGCTTGGCAGCCGACGAGGGAGGAGGAGGGACAGTCCACAAGCAGCCAGACGGTGATGGTGTGGAGGAATTCTAACTATCTGATGCCTGGCATGCATCCGTTCAGCTTTGTCATTTGGAGATGGATGCAAACAGCACTGGGCTTCGCTTGACACGTCTCCATATGTTATGCATGTGATCTGGAGCCTTTAATCACATCGAGGACCCTCAATTGGAATTGCAAGAGGCTACAGACCCCTTTTGATAAGACGTAGTCTGTTGGGAAGTCTGTTGGGACCCCGATCTGAGAAGGTCTGTATTGTTAGATCTGATTTAGTGTCTCAATACTATAGCTATGGAGGCAACAGTGAAACTGGAATCCAAACAGTCCTGGTTGTACATTCTCTAAAGGCGCTTTCACACAGGCGCTGCAACCCTGATATTACCCAGACATTACCCGGAGGTGCTGTTTGTGTGAATGCAAACGTCCGAATTAGTTGGACCGGACACAAACTGGATTTTACCCGGCCAGCACCCTAGTACAAGGTCTGCGTAATGTCTGATTGAGGCTTATGTGTGAACGGAGTAGGTAATTGTCCAGAGCATTCACAGTGAGTCGGCGTGTCGTGTGTTGATGACGGCTCTATCATGTGACTGGTGATCAACACGCCCACTTGCTGAGGGCGAAGAAGGGTCATTTACCTTCGTGCGGATCTTCTGGCACGGAGTGTAGCTGCTTCGTACTCCTCTCCGGTTCCCTTTGTATTCCTTTCCTCGCTTTTGTTTATATTGTGGGTACGTCCAAATACATGGAGTATCAGCGCAAAAAAAGATAACTCTACAGCGTCACGCTCGTCCCAGGCTCTGCACCTCGTCTAAACCAAACTGAGTATTTCCAGTAGATGTAAACGTCTGAGACGGACAATCTCCTGTTGTGTTCTACATGTGTGAAAGGGCAACTCGGGACAATTTCCAGACCCGCTTATCTGGATATTGTCCAGAGTTCATGTGGGAAAGCAGTTTAGTAGTATGAATAATGATATATAATAGTATAAATAGTCTTATAGTCTGCTGACTGAAATAACGATTAACTTCTATGACTATTAGTCGTGTTGCTGAAGTGGGGTGGGTGGGGGTCCCGCTGAGGGCTCTCGAAGGACCCCTGGGTGGGTCCGCGGACCCCCGGTTGGGAACCGCTGCTCCAGACGCACAACGATCACGCTGAACGGCCACGAGGTACGCGCGCGCGCGCGCTGCGCCGACCGTCACTGCTGTTTGATCCGGTTCCAAACAAGCTCCAAATATTGTCCGTATTACTGCCAGTTGACCCGTCCATCAATCGTTATGTATCTATATCATCTCTCCATTTATATCTATCGATCCATATAACTACATATCTATAGTATATACTTGAATATATTAATGTATACAACTCTCTATAGTATATGTCCTTGTATCGGCCTATCTATCCACCTCTCTACTTCTCCATCCCTCTATCTATCTATCCCTCTATCTATCTATCCCTCTATCTATCTATCCCTCTATCTATCTATCCCTCTATCTATCTATCCCATCACTCTATATATCTCTATCCCATCCATCCCTCTATCTATCCCTCTATCAATCCATCCATCTGTGCATCTAGAAAAGTCTTTTCTCTCAGACATGGATGGTGGGATCGCACATCAAGTCACATCCAAACAAACGAGCGACTCACGGTTCCTCCTCCTCCTCCTCCTCGTCCTCGTCTCTTTTTTTTTTTTTTTTTTTGGGGCGGTTGTTAGGGGTTCCGTCCTTCCCTCCCGGCGGGCACAATGTGTATTTTATTCTATTCAGTTCTCGTATCGTCGCGCCGTCCGTCGTTGGGCTGCTCGGGGTCCTCCCCGACTCGCTTCCCCGCGCCGAACAACAATCACGGCGGCTCCGCGGGACCGTGCGGGACCGCGGGCGCCAGGACCGGAGCGCGGAGGAGGAGGGGGGGCGTTGGGGGAGGAGCCAGCTGGAGAGGCGCCGCGAGGGAGCCAATCAGAGCGGGGCGGCGGCCAATCAGAGCGGGGCGGCGGGGGGAGCCAATCAGAGCGGGGTTGGTCCCCTTTTGTTCCCGCTGACAATGAGCACACACACACACACACACACACACACACACACACACACACACACACACACACACACACACACACGGAAATGTAATCAGGTGAGTTTACAATGGGATTCAAATCAAATAAGAAAAAAAAAAAATCCATGTTTTTTTTGTTGTTTTTTTTTTTGGTCAGTAAGTCTCACGTTTGAACCTGAAAAAAAAAAAAACATGTCGGATGCCTCGTCGCTATCTTGGACTTTGGAGTGTGGAAACAGGGTGCTCGGGCCCTTAAATGAGGGGCTGCAATGTAATCTATAGGCCCTCATCCGAGTCTTTGTTCAAAGCCATTTAGTCGCTTTGAGCAAAAGTGTCTGCCAAATGAATAAACCTAAGTGTAAGGAGATATCTATCTATCTATCTATCTATCTCTATATATATATATATATATATATATATATATATATATATATATATATATATATATATATATATATATATATATATATATATATATATATATATATATACACATACATATATATATACATACATACATACATACATACACACACACACAGTGGGGCAAAAAAGTATTTAGTCAGCCACCAATTGTGCAAGTTCTCCCACTTAAAAAGATGAGAGAGGCCTGTTATTTTCATCATAGGTATACCTCAACTATGAGAGACAAAATGAGAAAAAAAAATCCAGAAAATCACATTGTCTGATTTTTAAAGAATTTATTTGCAAATTATGGTGGAAAATAAGTATTTGGTCAATAACAAAAGTTCATCTCAATACTTTGTTATATACCCTTTGTTTGCAATGACAGAGGTCAAACGTTTTCTGTAAGTCTTCACAAGGTTTTCACACACTGTTGCTGGTATTTTGTCCCGTTCCTCCATGCAGATCTCCTCTAGAGCAGTGTTGTTTTGGGGCTGTCGCTGGGCAACACAGACTTTCAACTCCCTCCAAAGATTTTCTATGGGGTTGAGATCTGGAGACTGGCTAGGCCACTCCAGGACCTTGAAATGCTTCTTACGAAGCCACTCCTTCGTTGCCCGGGCGGTGTGTTTGGGATCATTGTCATGCTGAAAGACCCAGCCACGTTTCATCTTCAATGCCCTTGCTGATGGAAGGAGGTTTTCACTCAAAATCTCACGATAGATGGCTCCATTCATTCTTTCCTTTACACAGATCAGTCGTCCTGGTCCCTTTGTAGAAAAACAGCCCCAAAACATGATGTTTCCACCCCCATGCTTCACAGTAGGTATGGTGTTCTTTGGATGCAACTCAGCTTTCTTTCTCCTCCAAACACGACAAGTTGGGTTTTTACCAAAAAGTTCTATTTTGGTTTCATCTGACCATATGACATTCTCCCAATCCTCTTCTGGATCATCCAAATGCTCTCTAGCAAACTTCAGACGGGCCTGGACATGTACTGGCTTAAGCAGGGGGACACGTCTGGCACTGCAGGATTTGAGTCCCTGGCGGCGTGGTGTGTTACTGATGGTAGCCTTTGTTACTTTGGTCCCAGCTCTCTACAGGTCATTCACTAGGTCTCCCCGTGTGGTTCTGGGATGTTTGTTCACCGTTCTTGTGATCATTTTGACCCCACGGGGTGAGATCTTGCGTGGAGCCCCAGATCGAGGGAGATTATCAGTGGTCTGGTATGTCTTCCATTTTCTAATAATTGCCCCCACAGTTGATTTCTTCACAACAAGCTGCTTACCTATTGCAGAGTCGGTCTTCCCAGCCTGGTGCAGGTCTACAATTTCGTTTCTGGTGTCCTTTGACAGCTCTTTGGTCTTGGCCATAGTGAAGTTTGGAGTGTGACTGTTTGAGGTTGTGGACAGGTGTCTTTTATACTGAAAACGAGTTCAAACAGGTGCCATTAATACAGGTAAGGAGTGGAGGACAGAGGAGCCTCTTAAAGAAAAAGTTCCAGGTCTGTGAAAGCCAGAAATCTTGCTTGTTTGTAGGTGACCAAATATTTATTTTACAGAGGAATTTACCAATTAATTCATTAAAAATCCTACAATGTGACTTCCTGGATTCTTTCCTCCCATTCTGTCTCTCATAGTCGAAGTGTACCTATGATGAAAATTACAGGCCTCTCTCATTTTTTTAAGTGGGAGAACTTGCACAATTGGTGGCTGACTAAATACTTTTTTGCCCCACTGTGTGTGTGTGTGTGTGTGTGTATATATATATATATATATATATATATATATATATATATATATATATATATAAATAAAAATAAAAATAAATGGCTGATGTATTAATGCCTATTCATTTTAAAAGTTGCCAACTCTGAACGGTAATAAAAAAAAAAAAAATCTAACTTTGATGTAATGAAAATGTAAATAACACACACACACACAATTAAGACAACAGACTGAATTCATTTGCATGATCTTATTAAATAGTTTTCAGAACAAAGACTATAACACTTTGTTGCTACCACCAATATACACAATGTCTGGTCCAGAATTGAAGCACATCGTGCTCAATTCAATATACATGTATTTTTAACTATTTAACTGTTTCTTTATTGGTACTGACACTGTTAACATGAAGAGAAAGTAATGTTAGAAAAATTAATATGAAAATGCTCTCGCAAATAAAAGTACTCTATCAAACCACAGATTGAAAATGGAAACAAAGGGTTTTAAAACTTGCTTAAATAAAATGCAATAAAATGGTGCGTTTTCCAGCATGGTTTTTAGATTATAAGGTATGATTTATTTCTTACAAACATTCGTCTGTAAACACATAAAAATTATGTATAAAAAAAAAAAAAAAAAAAGAAATAACAATTAAAAAGGTAAAACACTCCGATGGACAAAAGCATATTCTTCAGATAGTGCCCCCTTCAAAATAACTGAAAGGGTTTGATTTCTTTGTGTTAAATGACAAATGGCCACCTTTTTAAGACCCATCTTTGACAATCAAGCTCGTTTACTCCTTACAAGACGAGTTAAAAAAATTAAAATACTTTTTTTTTTTTTTTTTTTTTAAGTGGAAAAAAAATCCAAGGTTTTACAAAGCCAAGGCAACGTTCTGGAGATTTAACTGTGTAACAATCACGTTGTGGAGCGGCTGGGTTGTGGATATACAGTGTTTTTTTTAGTTTGCTTTTTTCTCTCTCCAAGAGAATACACGACAACACAAGAGGGGTTTTCAGAGCAAAGCGGAGGAGCAGCGGCCGTGAGGCGCCCGGCAAGACCACACAAGGTAACAGACCAGAAACGTGGCCAACCAACCATGAGCAACATCTTAAAGGGATACTCCAGTTGTTGTTTTTTTTCCCCCCGTTCGGACGAGGAGGTCGATACCAATTTCATACCCGCGTGTCCAATTGTCCGAAATAATGAAGGAAAAAAAAAACAAAACTGAGTTAATTTTAGCGAAACATCTTTATTCTATGCGAGTAAAAATAAGAAAGACAACTTACCTGTTTAATACCTACGTTTTGAAATATATCGATATATATATATATTTTTTTACACATAACCGTCGAGTCACCACTTGTGAAACTCATGCGTTGGTGCTGTAGGGTTGCCAGTTCAGCCGGTTGACTTTTGTCGCCGGTAATGTTCTGGCGCGAAGCATTTGCGGTTCGTACCTAGCAACCCCCAGCTCGCTTGAAGCAGTGCTTGACAGTTAACGATCACTGCACCCGGATGGATGAATGTCTATGCATGGTTCATGGCTCAGTATCGTTTGATTTTTCTGTTTTTGTTTTTTTTTTAATCTATTTTCTCTTCTCATAACGACGCAGTGTGTGTGTGTTTGCTTCAGTAACTCAGCCTTTGAGATGCTGGAAGGTGTGTTTCCTGAATTTCACAGAAGCTAGGCTAGCTGATCCCCTCTGCAGCTATGCATTGAGCTAACACAGTTAGCATGCAGCCCGGTTATAATCTCAATATAGGACACACAAGGATGGAACTTGTCTTGACCTTCTCATCCTGATTTGGGTAAGAAAGACAAAAAAGTGAATTTCCACAAAAAATAAATAAATAAATAAAACAAAACTGGAGTTGCCCTTAAATGAGCAACTTAATTTAGTCTGCCAGAGACGGAGTAGCTCTTAATAAGGTGGCCGACAAGTGATTACTCCCACATGGTCACCTCGAAATTGGCTTGCAACAGGCTCACTCAAGAGGAGACGCCACTGATACCTGCACGAGGGGTTGGGAGAGCGGGAAGGTGGAGAGGGCGATGTGGTGGATGGGGAGTGATTATCATGGGATGAGGTTGTAAGAATAATGATAACATAATATAAATGTGTGATTTGTACATGTATGTCTACGAAGAACCCCATCCCACACAGGAAGTGCCACATCATTAGAGCAAACCCTTTTAAAAGTTTATCTGAGAGGACAGGAGAGGTAGGCGACTGTACACTGAACACTAGTAGGATTTCTCAGCGATCTTTAGGCCCAAGTGAAACAAACTATAGTAATTATTCCCTATGAGCCTTGATGCTCTTGGCACCAAAAACGATCACACTGGGTTTTTTTTATTTTATTTTATTATTATTTTTTTACAAACAGTACTTGTATTAAAAAAGGCCGATGCTTCAGATTTCCCCCCCATACAACCCCAAGTACAATAAATGTTTAAAGACGCTGTCGTCATTTGAAATGATATTTAAGGAAGTGCTTCCCCTGGTGTTGGCCGGACCCGGAGGAGGGTGAGCCTCCCGCAGCGCCGCCTGCAGGGGGAACTCAGTGCTCCCTGATTTACAAAGCTTCAACTAGTAAACCTATGAACTTTTGATAAATATTATTTTAGAACATTGTGCAAAAGTCTTCATGATGCATCAACTTTCTTATAAATAAATAAATACGTTGAGCAAACAGGTAGAAGGAGAATGAGGGATACCATTTAAAATGGATTTCTCGTCTGCCGATGACATCCTCGCCAATGGCTAAATGGTTTTGGTATGACTCTGGCCAAAATAAAAACATCATAATGTCGAATTTTGGTAAACAAAATACCTCGCATTTAGGTATTTACAATTCTTTTTTTACAGTTTTGTTTCACTAATTTTTTGGAAAAAATCCTCTATCTCCTAATTTTGGAACTACTGTTAAAAGTTAAATGAGCTTTAATAGAAAATACTGTTCAACAATAACTGGACTGTGTGGCCGTCGCACTGTGCAGTCGCAGCCAAAGGATCGCCACTAGATCGTGCAAATGCTAATTCGGCAAAGTCTCCTGTGCGAAGAACTGACATGACGAAGAGCAATGGTATGTCTTAGTGCAGTTGTGAATAGAGCTTTCATTTTCTGCATGTACACAAAACAACATAAAGGGCAAGAGGAGTCACAAGTATCAAAAACGTACTTGAAAAATGTGGGGCAGATGCAAAAGAGAAAAAAAAAAAAAGTTATATATGAAGTGGGTTGCCGATTAAGCTGGCAAAAGGAGATCACGAGAGGCTGGGCGTTAGGTAGAATAGCTCCAAAATAACCAAAACAAATGAGGAACAATCACAAGGATCCACAGATCAATGAACAGATGATCAGGATGTTGTAGCCTTTAAGTCATGGGGATTTAATAATGAAAATGATTTTTATTTATTTTATTTTTTTTAAACTCCAACGCTACCATCGCTCCCCTCATCTCCAAAGACGCCTCACAGAAAAAAAGATATAACATGACATAATCCTGCTTCCCTTACCGTTTAACCTGACGACCTGCACTGAATCCACGCCGCCCAATATAACTGACCAGAGCACTGAAATGGTTGCGGTAAACCCTAACGGTTCATTGTCTACAGTGCTTCCAACGAGGTCTTTAAATCAAGAATGGTCACTTGATGTGTGGAAAAAAGACAAAAACAGACGGTAGGTAACCGGCCATTTGTAATGGTCAGGGCAGCGAGCGGATGAGAATCCCTGTTTCACCTCGGTCATCAGAGGGCGGAAACATCTGTATCTGTGCTCCATTATAAAAGTTGTCAAAAACGCTCTTGCGGGGCCTTTCCCTTGCAAACCTTCTCCAAGTGTAACTTACTACAATTGTAAATCACTATAACTAACACACACACACACACACACACACACACACACACACACACACACACACACACACACACACACACACACACACACACACACACACACACACACACACACACACACACACACACACACACACACACACACACACACAGAATTAAGGTCCTCAGTGAAGTAGAAAGTAATTCTAAGCTCTACGATTCTAAATTTAGAATCGCCTGGACATGTACAGCAACCGTATTGCCACCGCGCTCCACGCCGAAGCAAAATAGATTCAAGATAGATTCAAATTGTCGCCTTTTAAGTGCCACAGCAAAGAGCCAATGAGGAGCAGGTATGGGGAATAAGGGTATTGGTGATGGTCAGTAAATGATGCATAAGATAAATATTGAGGCCGTGGGATCATTTGGCAAATTTAAACCTATTTCAGTGGGACTTCACCTCAGGGCGTTCTGCCTCAGATCAGTCTGGTGCATTTGCAAGTGGCCGAGGCCAAAAGGTGGAGTGAGCTACAGCTGGAGCGAAATAAACACCACAACACCTCGTCTGGTCAACCATCACTACCCAGCTACGCTCACCCAGTGCGTTACCATTACACCCTACGTGCACGGTAGCACTAGTTTAACACGTGTGCATATCCATCTGTGTCTATGTGGAATTAACGTGTGGCTACATAGTGAGCCTATAATTCTCTAATTTGCATAAGGAAATCCTCCCCTTAAAAGGGATACTACGCTTTCTTGAGCAGTACAGCTTTGCAAAAAGGGGCTTATTAACTGGCCATGCCGAAAACTTGATTTCTGCTTTTAAACTTCTGCAGTGTGTGTGTTAGGCAACATCTCTCTCACTGTTCCGTCTATATTTGGGTTTGGAAAGTGCAAGCAAGACGGAATGCAGAACCCAGCAACGTGGCACCGCATGCACACATGCACCAACCGTCTGTGTTAATGCCGATGCCCTCACAGCATGCTGGGACTTGCTTAAGAATGCTCAGAATGACACCGGGACACTTGAGGCAGACATACGCAGTCTAGGGGGAACTTCATCCTTAAGAAAAACAAACAAACAAAAAGAAAAACCGTCACACGACGGGGTTCACGCACATTGCTCCGGCACGGCCCTCCGCTTTCTTTTTCACCAGTCCTCTACACCGTCATCCATTTAATCACGCCGTGGATTCCCGACTCGGGCCGTTCGCTATACCCTGCTCTCTCCCGGAGCCGAGCCACCATCACCCTTCCCAGAGTCCACGCAGACCGTCCTGCTCCGGCAGGCGCCCCGCACCGGGCCCCATGGGTAGCCGGCGAAGGTGGGACTGATGGGGATGTGCTGGAAGACGGAGTGTCTGCGGATGAAGTCCATTCCAAACGGCAAGTCGTATGATCTCATGCCCTCCAGCTCGGAGGCACTGGGTCCACTGCCGCGCTTCAGCTTCTTGATGCCTCGCTCCTCAAGGGTTCCTGGGGAGAGTAAGATAAACAGACTTTAACAAAAGCTTCTGAAGAACCCGGAACAAGCTGATTTTCATAGACATACAACTACAAACTTGATAAAAAAAAAAAAAAAATGCAGAAAATAACTTGCACGACATCTACGTTGATTATTTTGAAGCCATTGATAAAGGATGATGATGATGTCAGCGAAAGCCTTACCGGGGATAGTGTTGTCCAGAACAAAAGCGACTGAGCCTCCCACGAACATGGCGGTGGTCAGAAGCACGTTCAAGACCTGGTCAACCTCAACTATGCCTAGGGAAGGAGGAGACGGGTTAGGAAAGGCCTGACACCGACACATGAAGATGGCAGCGTCTGTCTTTTAAAACCACTCTCACCGGTGACGAGCGGGTTCTGCTTGAGATAGCTGGGCAGCACCAGGCCGAAGAAGATGGAGAAGCCCAGAACGAAGAGGTTCCTGGAGGAATTGAGGTCCACGAACTGCAGGTTGGAGAGCCCCACCGCGGTGATCATCCCAAACAAGGTGCAGAACAGCGCGCCCAGCACGGGGTCGGGCAGCGAGGCGAACAACGCGCTGAATTTACCCACAAGCCCCAGCAGCAGCATCATGGCGGCGCCGTACTGGATCACGCGTCGGCTGCCCACCTGAAGGACCGAGCAGACGCCATCGGACCATTAGTGTCAGGGAGTCTGGATTTGATTTACAGCTTTGAGATCGATGGAGTATGGTTTGTGTGGACCTGCGTTTTTTTTTACCTTAGTGATTCCAAGCACGCCGATATTTGGACTGGAAGAGGTGGATCCATTGCCCGTCCCAAACAGGCCGTCCAACACGCACGAAATGCCCTCGACAAATATACCCCTGAACAAACACGGAATGGGAGACAACGGGAGAAGATGTTTTTTATTTTTTTTAATTATTGGAAATAGAATTTCAAGAAGATCCAAAGACAATAAAGCATGGCACAGAGCGTCCAAATGGTGGCGTTACCTGTTGATTGCATGGATCGGGGGCGGCGGGGCACAGGAGAGACGGGCGCAGGCGTAGTAATCCCCGATGGACTCGATGATGCTGGCCACCACGGCACTCATCATGCCTATGACCCCCGCGGTGGTTACCGTAGGAATGCCCCATTGAACTGTTGTGAGCAAAGACAACACTAGTCAGCACAGCAGAAATGAACACAAACAAACAATTAAAAAAAAAAAATAATGAGCAAAATTAAACGTGATGACAAAGACTTTATCCCTGGTCCAGTTCTACCAGCGCAACGCCTCATTTCCTTTTTTATCACGGACAGCGAAAAGAGGCATTCTAATTATACCGAACAAGACCAATCACCAATTTAGAACAAAATGAATCAAAATGTCATAGAAAATAAGCGGCTTACAAATCTAAAAAGAAAACACTTTTTTTGTTGAAATAGTATTTCAATCACGAAAATAAAAATGTACACAACAAAAGTGGATCTAATTGACACAAATACCAGACACACTTACATGGATAAGGGACCTTGAACCAAGGTGCAGCCGCTAAGATCCCTTGACGTGCGTCAGTGCGTGCATAATAACCGTACTTCCCCTTCTCTGGCGGGAAAACGTCCGTCACAGTGAAAATGAAACACAACAGCCATGACACGAGAATGGCCATGATGATCTGGGAACGAGACAGGGCGGTTTGTTAGAGGCACACCTGGGATGAATGGAATACATCTTTTGAAATGATAAACGATTCACACGTCTTCATATTTAAGTACTGCAATAAATTGAAGAAAAAATAAAATCACACACACACACTCACACTCTTGCTGCCAGAAAGGGGAAATTACTTTCAAGTCGATCAACCACTGTAACTACTGAATTCAGGATCATATGATATAATAATTTCAAAAAGACACGTGATCCTTTTTCACGATGACATGAAACCATAATCTGATGGTTTCAAAAGATGCACAATCATCAGGATACTGGTTAAGATGATGTCATATGCAACTGTTCATCTTAACAAATACCAGGAATTTAATTATGCAAAGGGTAGAGGTCATCACAGACTCCGATTAATTGTTAAGCTAATGTCAATAAAGGCTATTTATGGCATTTTTGAATAATGGGTGAATGTGATATTGGCCTCTTTCCAAATGACGAGCAGTGGAATTCCATCCACCACCAGCAGGGGTCATAAACAGACAGCTTTAAACACTGAAGGATGTGGTGCGTGTGGGAGAGCTCCTTGGACGGTTGAAGAAAGTTGGGAGAACGGTAGGAGCTGAATTATTAGGGGGGGTTGAATGAGGTGTTGAGAAGGGAGGTTATGGCTTCATTATGGGAGGGTGTGGGTTGCTCTGTGGACAAAGAGATTACATAATGGTCCGACTGCAATCATGAGACTTAATTTACCTGACCTAATTTGTCGTAATGTTCAATGTCAATAAAGGGCTCTTTATCTAAGAGTTTTATACTATGAGCACAAAACAAACAAAAAAATAATTATCTGTATGATAATTAATAGTCAACCAAAATGTTGTGACAGCCGTAACTGTAAACATATTGGAGAGAGAGAGAGAGAGAGAGAGCGAGAAAGAGAGAAAGAGAGAGAGAGAGAGTTGAGGTCCAGCCATGTTAATGAGAAATCGCACTTACAGGAAACATCTTGAAGACCTGCAGCCTGTACGAGGTCCAGCCCTTCTTGGCTTTGTAGATGGGAAGCGGGAACTGGACGTTTCTGGCGTACTGGGAGAAGAGCAGCACTAGGAAGATAGTCCTACAAACACAAGACTCCAAATCAGTCGAGTGGACAGACACAACGCGGATGAAATCAAAACAAAGGATAAAAGACAATGTAGAACAATAGAACACAGAGGAACCAGGCCCTACCATCCCCTACACACCACTGGGTTCTTTATGTTCTTTGCCTATTGAGCAGAGACCACAGGTGCGTCTCCGCCAATCAATTATCTTAACTGCAGCGGCGTGAGCTAATGGGAGGTCATTAACACCAGATATTCTCCATCCCCCGGGGGGAGGGCAGAGCGGGGAGAGACGAGCGCCCTGCAGGCAGGGTGTGAGCAGTCAGTCATCAGACCTCGCTCAAATCACCTTTCGGACGCCAGCCTGGAAGGCCATTTGGCTTGGCTGACACATCAACTGCTCTTCACCTCTTTCAACAACAAGTAGCTTCTAACGAGCCAAATTCATTTGTTTACGGTCTCAAGGGCAAACCTTGACGAGTGTGTCTATCAAGAACCGATTCCGAACCCAGTCCTTTATTAATATACTTTTAAGGGACATTTTCAGAAAATGCACTCCCAAGTCGCTAAACGAGATGGTCACTGAATGTTTAAAGACATGGTCCCTACACATTTAAGTAGGGACCTACTACCTGTAGTGCACGGAGTCTTGCCTCACGGTGTCTCTGCGGAAGGAAAACACTCGTGTGGAAGTTCCCAACCACGCGGCCCCATTCAAACGGATGAAACACTGCACGTCCCTCAGAGACTTCTACAGTTTGTGTGTTAGGACGGGGTGTGTTAGGCCGGGTTGGATGGAACGGACCGCATTTATTTTTACAAAAAGGGCAAAAGAATAAAGTATCAAACAAAACGCCCCGCTGACGTCAAGCAGGTAAGACGATACACACACGCTCAGTTTGGAACCACTACGGCGCGATGGAGCCCACGCCACGCAGCTCGCGCGGTGCAAATTGACGCTCGTAGCCACAACCTGCACATATTTAGCAAATTGGAAGTAATGTCACAAAGCGTCTCACTTCACAAACACGTCTCGCTCCACCACCCGACTGGAAGTTTTCGAAACGTTGGTGGTTCACCGATGTACGAACGTTCGGTTACTTCCGGTCAAATTTCATTGGTTTTAAACTCATTCCTGCCCCGTATGTGGATGGATTTGGATGAAACTTGAACCATGAGATGTCTGCGACGTCCCGGTTCTAACCGTGTCTGTAGCTGCAGGGGTTGTCCTATTCCAGACACTTCGAGCCCGAAAAGTGCCAAGGAGAATAATTATAATACTAATCTGAACACTAACAATAGGGGATGGACCCGAATACTACTACTACTAATAATAATAATTATAATAATAATTCTAGTGTGTTTTCCCACATGGTGCTTACAACATAGCGATGCCCCAGTGTTTTCCAGCTCTTTCGCCCGCCGCTTGAAAGCCGGACAGGCCGATGAGGGCCACGGTGGGGGTGATGGTCAGAGGTCCGATGTACTTCAGCAGCACGCCAGGCAGACCCAGCGCACCGATACACACCTCGATCATAGATGACACGATGATCGCCCCCTGGATCTGAGGAAACAAAGACGACACAGCATCACACACATGCATCAACAACAACACTCAACAAAGACGCTTCGACTTCCGTCCTGTTCTTCTGACCCACCTCACTGCTATGAGAGCGCCATGTTCATTTTCACAGTGCATAACGGCTCTGGTTGATAAAATATCCGTAGAGATATTCAAAGCCATACTACTTTCACTATTAGCGGTTTTTATTTGTTTTGTTTTTTTCCCCTTCCTGCCTATGGGAAGTGGCTGCTTTCCACACGTCTTGTATCAGCCCTTGAAAAGTACTGCTGGCGGCTTTTTTGGTAGAGCAGAGTGCTTCCAAACAGCTCAACCTTTTCGGAAAATCATTGTGTCAACCGTCTTTTCTTAATTTTTATTTTTTTATTTTTTTATTTTTTTATAAGCTGAGGTAATCACAAAAACAAAGATGGAGAGAAGCGATAAATTCCCCGTTGAAAGGTTAGCGAATAGCGTGATTACAAGGAGCAAGGAGCCTTCTCTTCCTCCCCGCGGTTAAATGTTGCTTTAAAACAGTTAAACTTGTAGCTCGAAAACCAAGCGAAGGATACAGGATTATTCAAAGCTGCTCTGAAGTCCATTGTTGTTATGGATACATGCTATGTGAGCATCAACTATTGACTTGCCCCAAAAGGCAGATGGATTTCACCCAAAGAGATTAAAATCTATTTTGTATATCAGAACATTTTCTCTAGTGATTATATTATACATGTGGAGTTTTTCCCAGGTTAACACACAGGCTTGGGGGTTGGAGTAGCCGGGCTTTGTCATACATTGAGTTTTTGGCAGGGTTCGGTCCGATCGGGTTAGTCTCACTTTAAGGATTATAAAAGAGTTAATTCCTTCCAACATCCTTTCCCAGGGTAAAGGTTAATTTGAATTAGCAATTACCCTTTGGAAACATCCCCTGCAGCTATAGAGAAACCTTGTAGACTCTGCCTAAATCCACTCAGTGGAAACATGGTTTGTACGTGGCTCTTTCATTGATTGATTGAATGATTTATTGATTGACTGATGTGCTCATCAGGTGTCCAGGCAACATGGGCCTACAAGAGACAATTCAAATGGTTGCATCAGAGCTCAACAGCGATGGTCCACTTTTAGAACGCCTCCGTTTGCGGAAGTGAATTTCCCCATTCCTTCACTGCATTGACGTTTCAGAGAACACTTGTATAAATTGTTTTAAGCCTGGAACCAAGCCAACCAACTACAAGATTGCGACCATAAAACAAAAGTTTCATTCCAAGCAAAAAAACTAAAATAAAATTGGAAAACGGAAAAAAACGCAGGTACAAGACTGTGTACGTAATTATTTTAGGAGTGAAGGAACTACTTCATCCCATTAACCATTGCAAATGATACCTTTGCAACGACTTCCACCCTCACAATAGTTTAGAGGCGCTTCTTCTTGAATCCAGCCTTTGTCATTATCATAGTGCTTATATTGTTAATAAGTGTGTTGAAATCATGGTTATTCAGTGGTAAACGTAACGTAAACGACCGTAGAGTTCAGTGGTCGCGGAAAACGTACCAGACGACAGTGACGTAATGCTGTTGCAAAACGTCACCGCCAGGACTGTGGGTAGCGTAGCACTCCATGACATCACGCATAAAACATGTTTTTCTTAAAACAAGGTTGATGTCATATGGCATTGGGGCTTCAAGAGGAGCACGCACCATCGTTTCACAATGTCATACCTCGGGGTAGGTCTACCTTGGATGGTTACGACATTATGGCTAGTAATCAAAATATGAATGGAATTTCCACTTCCTGAAAGCCACTGCTGAGCTCTACTGGCACACACACGTTTGGCATTTTGCTATCAAGCCTCACTGTTTTACTGCCTTCTGAGTTCACACACACACACACACACACACACACACACACACACACACACACACACACACACACACACACACACACACACACACACACACACACACACACACACACACACACACACACACACACTTTAGATTTCTGGTTCAATCTTGTGAAGTGGGATCATTTTACTCTTTTGGATCCTATTCAACACAAAATGTCTCTCCGTGATCTACAGTTTTTCTTCTCCTGTATCCGTGTGCTCACCTCTCGTATCCTGGGATGCCAGATGTGCTCTGTGTGGAGGAGCTCTGTGCCGTTCATCACAGGAACCACTGTTCACAGGAGAAGGTAGGATGAGAGATCAATGAAAAAAGATATTTAGAGATAAAGATAACAGAGAAGTTCATTTTGAAATAAACACACCTCACAAAAAGAGTGCAGAGCATGGCTTCAAAGAATAGACACTCACTCAGAACTTTATAAGGAACTAGGTATGTTAATGACAGTTTTTTGCGAGGCATTTAACAATTAGTCGTGGGGGTGGGTGTTTTATTCAATTAGAAAGTAAAATAAATAAATCTACAACAAAAAGCACACTTTTTATTTGCTTTGTTGGAAAACAAGCTGTTGATCGCGCACTTCACTGTGGAGCTGCTCCAGCTGGCCTGGGTCCAACGCGGAGCACGATGCTCAGTTTAATGGTATGGTCCATTTTAGGGGTGTCTGAAATCGTATGACAAGATTCTTCGAGGCATGAATATGGGAAAAATTTTAATTTTTACTATTACAAGTAAGAAGGATATATCAATGTTCAGACCCCCCCCCAACCTGCATGTTTTCCCCTCTTTGGGGGGGGGTCTTAACTAGGGGATCAAACCGCCCCAATCCCCCCTGTAATTCAAACCATTCCATCAGATATGGATTTCCTTTTGCCACACTTAATCACCGCAGCACCGTGTCTGCGCTGTCCTTTCAGCACCACAACTGCGGAGCTTACTCTTACGCCGCATATTTTGCACTGGACTGTTTTTTCCCCCACCTAGTTTGACCCACACTTTTTGTCCCACAAAAAATGTTTTGTGGGACAAAAATTGTCCCACACCACACTCTTATGCAAAGTTGCCATTTTCAAGCACCCAAAGTGAGAAAGCAATACTCCTGCCGCGCTCACTGCCACATGCACTCTCAAATTCTACTCCCGGCCCTCCCATGTACAGTTGCACACTCTGCTCCCTCTCACGTTTGGAAAACATTATCATTGTTTTTTTTTTTTGTTTTTTTTTGTTTTGAACGTTTTATAAAGTTTTAGAACGTTTTGAAAAAATAAAAAGAAGCCTTCGACAGTTGGTCAATTAGTCGACACATTTTAACATCCCTACTAGGAACACTATACTAATACTGCGTAAGGCCTTTCTTTGCTCTCAAAACAGCCTCAGTTCTTTTTGGCATGGAATGTTGGAAACGTTCCTTTGGTCCATGTTGACATGATTGCGTCACTCAATTCCTTGTCAGCGGCACAGTCATGCTACGAATCTCCCGTTCTATCACATCCTAAAGGTGTTCTATTGAATTCAGATCTGGTGACTGGAAGGCCACCGGAAAACATTGAACTCAGTCATGTTCATGAAAAAAGTTTGACTTTTGCTTTGTGACATGGTGCATTATCATGCTGGAAGTAGCCGTTAGAAGATGGTCAATTGTGGCCATGAAGGGATGCACATAGTCAGCAACAACACTCAAACAGGCTGTGGCATTCAAGCCATGATTGGTTGGTATTAACAGGCTCAAAGTGTGCCAAGAAAAAAATATTTCCCACACCATTACACCATCGCCACCAGCCTGGACTGTTGACACAAGGCAGGTTGGGTCCAGGGATTCATGCTGTTGGTGCCAAATTCTGACCCTACCATCCGTGTGCCTCGGCAGAAATCAAGATTCATCAGGCCAGGCTACGTTTTTCCAGTCTTCAACAGTCCAGTTTTGGTAAGCCTGTGCCCACTGCAGCCTCAGCTTTCTCTTCTTGGCGGACAGAAGCGGAAGACAATGTGGTCCTCTGCTGTAGTTGCCCGCCTCAAGATCTGACCGGTCCAAGATTTTTTTTTCCCCTGCTCACCACAGTTGTACAGAGTGGTTATCTGAATTACCGTAGCCTTTCTGTCAGCTCGAACCAGTCTGGCCATTTTCTGTTGATCTGTCTCATTAACAACGCGTTCCCATCTGCAGAATTGCCGCTCACTGGATGTTTTTTGTTCTTCGCACCATTCTGAGTAAACTAGAGACTGTTGTGCGTCAAAATCCCAGGAGATCAGCAGTTACAGAAATACTCAAACCAGCCCGTCTGGCACCAACAATCATGCTGAGTTGAAAATACTGAGATCACATTTTTGTTTCCCATTCTGATGATTGATGTGAACATTAACTGAAGCTGCTGACCCGTATCCGCATGATTTTCTAACCATTGCACTGCTGCCACACTGATTGGCTGAATAGATAATTGCATGAATAAGTAGGTGTACAAGTCTTCCTAATAAAGTGCTCCGTGAGTGTATATTACCTGTATTGTTACACTTCCATTTGTCCAGGGACAGGATGGCCCGTGCTGGGGCGAGGAAAGCAAAGGCGCTGGCCTGGAACAGAGGCAGCCTGGACATAGACCAAAGCAGAAAGGAGATATTTTAAAGTGTTGTTCTTAAAAAGGACTTAACGGATAACTCTACATCTACGGACAGCAATGACGTTATATAAAAGTCATACTGCAAAGAAACCCATTCTTTGTAGAATGAGGAATAGACAATAATGAAAATACTGCCAACCAAAATAAAAAATAAAATATTTTGCGCACCTGCAACCAAAGAACCAGATGCTATCTGAGCTGGAAAAGAGGCCCAGTGATAAACATCCGACTGTATAGATAAGCAGCATGGTGATAGGTCTCCTTTATCAATTTCATTGTGTTTTTTGTATATTTATGTAAATATTCAAGTTCAAGAGATTATTTGTCACAAACATATACATATAGTCTTACATATATGCAGTGAAATGTCATGACACCCGGTGATTACGCACAATAAGCTCTTTAAGCTCTAAAAATACTAAAATGTGCTAGTCGGCACGAGGTGCTTGCGCAGGGGGCCATAAGGGGTGGCGCGACAATCGCAATTCTGGGTTCTATAATTAATTGTTTGTGTTGTATTAATTATACATATTTCTGGCACAGTTAAGAAAAAAATAATTAAAAAACACAAAAACAAAAAACCTTTGGCATGGGCGACGTGGATTATCTACACACATTACATACTGAGTCCTAAGGGGACACGGGGTGGACAAATCGAGAAAAAAAAGAAATACTTTGTCTTGCAAAAAACCTTTGTCTTCTCCCAAGAAATAATGACCACATTGCAAGCCACACGCCAATTTGAAGACCACATTTAAGCTGGGGCTTACAACATACATGACTTTGAGCAGGTTAAATATCTATCGGCTAGACAAGAAAGAAATTGTGCCTAAAAAGTAAACTAAAACATATGTGCAGCTTGACAAAAAAAATGAAGTGGAAATTGATCAAGGTAATGGTCTCCACAAGTATTATCTTTCACTGATAAGTACAAAACTTAACATATACATAAGATTAACAGTAAACTTAACATTAAATGTTAAAATAAATAGCATTGACACACTAGATTTAATATTTGGTAGCACAGCCTATGTGAAAAATGACTACAATCAAGCAATTCCTATCGACATTAATGAGATTCCCACACCTCTTTACTGGCAGTTCAGCCAATCTGACACTGGCTATAATAGATAGTAGTGCTCCAATACCTTGGTAATCTCCTAATTTCATGACACCATGTACAGAATGAAGTCACCCAGTACCAGAGGCAGCAAAGCAACACCCCCCCCCACAAAAGAAACACACTTGATGTGATTTAACAAAAAGCTGTAATTTAGTCCCGGCCACACCCAGGGAGGTTGGCTACACTGCCATGGGCCTTAAAGGGGACCTATTATGAAAAACTCACTTTTTCAGTGCTTATGCACATACAATTGGGTCTCTGATGGGCCTACTAACACACACACTGTGAAATAAGACAACCCAGTCAGTTTTTCGAGATCTGTCTATTTCTGATAACATGTGGTGAAACAACCCATTCAGATGTGCAACCCCTTCATATGTCAGATTATACATTAAATTAGAACCGCCCCCCACTACCTGAGTAACTCCACCCATGGCTGGAGAATAACAAGTGGCGGTGGGAACCGCTCTGTTCGTTTCACAGACCAGCACGGTGGAAATGTAAGTATTTAAAAAAAAAAATTCTAGATAAACTGCAGGCTGCGGTGCACAATCCGCTGTGCTTTTCTCCAAACAAAACCAATAAAACAATGTGTTTTAATTGCAGATGCATTTATTTTCCGACATTTACATGAAACAAAAAATCCTGGCATGCGGCGTGTCCCGGTGCAGTGTGTCGGCAACAAACCCCATTGGCATACAGGACTAGGGGCCCTCAGGAGGGAAGCGCCACCCACAAAAACAGAGTGTCCTGGAGCGCGATGGTTTAGAGGCATGTTAGAAGGGCTAGAATGGATAATCTGAGTGGTATTATTAGCATAAATAAATAAATAAACAAACTGTTTTGGGACCTCAGAGACTTATTAACTTTTATTAACTTGTTGGAAAGGAGCACGATAGGTCCACTTTAATCTTCAGTGACACTGTGCACACAGGAACATCAAAGTCTCTGGATGGACTTGAGATGTCTATGCTTTGCTTGCTAACATCTTCTGCCTAACCTCCTCAGACAATTCCCTACTTTCGTTCTTTTCCCCACTAGCAGAGACGAAAGACAGCAGAATGAGAACTTTGCTCCATTCACACTGGTTGAATGAGTGATTATTAGATTGCATGCACCATTTTAACTAAGTAACCGTTTTCAGGTGGTTTCAAGGGTGTTCTGCCATGACTGCAGCCACAGCTGTGTACACACTGAGAACCCAAACAGGAACGCACAATAACACCCACACACACACCCACACACCTTCCTGGAAATAATAACTATGCTCTGACCTCATTTGCCACTTTGACTCATCAAATCTTACCTCCCATTTTCACTCTCAATTCTGTTTTCTCACTCTCTCGATCTGTCTCTCCATCCTCTTGTTCACCATTGTCATCCTACCCTTTTCTCAAATACCATTTGTTACAATCAATGTTCTCCATCGGTTAGATTTTTTAAACATCTTTCATACCCCCCCACCACCACTCCACTTTTGTTTAACAAATCAATAGGCTGTCATTCCACGGGTTGCCCAGGCGACAGAATCTGCTTGTCATCCTGTGCGTCTCTCTCCCTTATCCACTATTTTCCCCCATCCTCTGTCTCCTAGGAGACAGTGATACATATGACCCTCTTCCTTGCCATTTATTCAAACCACACACACACACACACACACACACACACACACACACACACACACACACACACCATCCATCAATTTCTAATTTTCCACCAGGCCCTCTGGACCCCGCATCTCGGGCTGGCTGGTGTAACAGGAAGGACAGTCATTAGTGAGAGGCCGCGCGTCACGATTGACGCCAGACGACCTGCACGTGCTGTGTCTTTACATATGACACTGCATGAGCAGACAGAGGGGGGGGGGGGGGGGGGGGGCTGGGGCTGGACAGAGAGCCATGCCGTGTCTTGTGCAAGTTTCAGCGCCTGCGATTTGCTTCCATTTGCCTTGTCCTAAAGTTTTCCGAAAAGGTACAAAACATAATTAGGAAGGAGGAAGGAAGCGGTTTAAGATGTAAACCTACTAGAACTATGTTGGTAATGAGGCTGAGACACTGAAAATGGCTCAATAGAAATTGCCCCATTTACCGCACAAGTCACATGTCCCAAGGCAAGCATTCTCTCCCTCCAGTGTTAAGGTGTGTGTGCAGAGATATTGGCTTTAAATTGGAAACACCAGAGCGCACAATGGCCAATCCTCACGCCTTTGTGTTCAAATCACACAAAAACAACCCACCACTCACGCTTGTTTGTCTTGAATGTCAAAATGATTTTTCAGAACGCTTCACAACTCATTCGTATAAGCATTTTTTTTTTCCCCTGTAACAACTGCATCCTTAGGAACAAAATGTAGTACCCTGTGTTGTTTACAATTCAGTGCTCCATCTAAATATGCAAGTGGGAATACTCCACATTCAAACATATAGGAGGCGCATTCAAACATTACTACCCAGAGACGCAATAAAGATGGAGCCTGAAGAACAGACTCTCTCGCTCACTTTGTGCGAGAGAGAAAGAGAGTCAGCGTAAACGTCAAGTCCGCATGGATAACTCACTTCTAGGCTTTTGTGTGTGTGGGGGCTCTGGTCTCTTTGGAGAATAGTTTCTCAAGTTTGCATGCCGAATGTTGGAACCAGGCACCAGATAAGGTAGCATACAGTATGTTCACTATATTTACTGAGACATAAGTCAAGGCTATGGGGCTTGCATCACTGAGAGTGTGTGTGTGTGTGTGTGTGTGTGTGTCACTCTTCGTGGCCAGCACTGTAACTGCCCTTTACTCACAGTAACGGAGCCTTGTGCAGAATGATGAAATATAGAAAGGGAATGGAGAAAGATGGCAAATAAAAGCGAAGAACATACCATCTGGTTGTCCTTTTATTGATCATGACACAGAATGTTGGGTAGTGGAGGTGGGGGATCGAATATGCACGACAATACCCACAGCTGTGGCTATCTCTTCTAAGCATGGCGGGATCAATGTGTTATCTCGGCTAAATCAGGTCAGTCACCCATGATGCAACGTCAACACACAGTTAAGTGTATCATCCAGGATGGGTCAATAAGGTCACTAGACAGGAGAGAGGAGAATGACTAGGATCAAGAGAACGACTAGGAACACTTGTGTGTGAATAATAAGGGGCTCTTGCACTGCAGGAAACAAGAACTTTGTTCACGGTTATAAGGAACTCCAAGACCTTCTCCACAGGAGGAAGGTATTTGTGAAATTGGTTCCATTTGGATATTTCCTGGTCCCCAAAAAAAATCGTTTCAAAAGTTCTTCAATCTGTCATTTGACTGACAATGATGAAACTGTGGTCTCACTGATTGTGGCTTTAACAAGCACTCCAGAAGTGATGCAATGGTTATTCTGATCCTGCTCCCTAATGCCGTCTACCCCTGCGGGCTTACGCCACAAATCCCAAGCTGCTCTTTTCTGGGTCTATGCTAAAGCTATGTCCGAGCCCAACAGCAACACAATAACAATATCTGGGAAGTGGACATTCTGCACATCTTGAAAAAAGGGAACAAAGAACTGGTGTTTAAAACTGACTATGCTACAGGAAAAAAACAAAAAAAGTCATTTCGGAAGAAAATAGAAACGGCCCCTTCAGGCAATCGAAAAGTGTTGCGGGTAATAAGAATTAGTTTATGAATATGCTTAATAAATATTGAGATTAATAGTCAGCATGTGCTTTTTACTGACTTATAAGATATTCTTCTGTTAATAAAAAAACTCTGAAACCGCTACCCCTATGTGCACACACTCATTCAACCAAGAGAATGGGGAAGAGGATCTTCCACAACACCACTGAGAAAAACAAAGAGAAAGAGAGAAGGAGAGAAAGAGAGGAGGGAGGTGAGAGGGAGGTAGAGGAGAGGGGGAGGCGAAGGCCTGACTGAAGAAAATGTACAACCTATAAAAAGACTGGAAGCACAAAGAAGGAAATCAATAAAATACTGTTCAAAGCGTCCAACAAAAGCACAATATTTAGATAAGATAGCATAACATAATACTTTAATATACTGTATGTACAAAGTATATCTTAATTATGTAATAAAAATGACATAATTTGACATATTAAATATTTTTTTCAGTTATCGTTTAGGCCGAGTGTGCCGTTTTGGATATGTGACCCACCGCAGACTTTAGGTACTTTTGGTGCCATTTCACTTTTTTTTCCCCACGTAATTTGATAGTGGAGAATCAGAGCTTCAAAACAAGGTGTCACTTGTGCGAATCAAGCAAATGTTTGTCAAGCTATGACTTGTTAATGACGAGGGTGCGGAAAACTGTGTTTCTGAGATAATCACCCTTAAAGTTTTCCGAAGGCTCCGCGGCTTGTTTACGGAAGTGATGTCAGCTTTTCTTCTTTGCGAGTCATGCCGCCTGCACAACAATGAATCCAGGTGTGTGTATAAAACACATACGATTTAAAGGTTGAACTCTATCAAAATGGTTTCACATTGTGACTTCACACCCAATTGAATATGGAGGAATTATCGTCACCTGGACGGTCGCTTTAAAGGAAACCATCAATCGGCATTGTTCAGCGCTGTTCAGCATCTCGGTAAGTGAACTGTTCCCCATGTCATCTCACGGGAACATTTAACTCCACCGTTTAACATTTATCTAATATTTATAAATCAAACTTGGCTTTGAAAATACGTATAGAGATTTAAAAAAAAAAAAAAAAAAAAAAAAAAAAAAAATCACGAAGGAACACAAATCTGGAAAAAAATAAAATTAAAATAAAAATCGAATTTTCCTTCGAGAAAGGTTTTTTCAACTTATTTGGTGGCTCGTGGCGATTTTAGAAATGTGCGACAATGCGGGTTTTTCTGCGGTGGGTCACATACTGTATGTATGCATGCATGTATCAGCCTAAGCGCGTTTAATCAATGTAAAAAAAAGCTTTTTTCCTCCCCATATCGCTGTGTGGATACCACGTGTGTGTATTTGGATATAAGCAGCGGTATAGGCACAAGTAAGATGTGCACGTCGCAGCGAGCAAGTACCTGCAGCCTATTGTAGTCTGGAGCAGGGTGGTGATCCCCACACAGAAGAAGATGGTCCCTATGAGCTGGCTGGTGGCCCACTGGTCAAAGCCCACACACATGGCCTCAGCGAGGAGGAAGGGGACGGCGATGGTGCCGCTGAAACATGTCAGGTAGTGCTGGAGAGACACAAGAAAAGCGTTATTACTAGTGTTTCCCAAAGTGGGTTAGGGTTTTTCATTTTCATTCAAAATTACCGTTAAATATTTATGATTTAATATGTACATTTTAAAAAGTAATCACAACTAATAAAACAAGGCCATGGGATTTAAATTACATGTTACTCTTCATTTATCAGACCTAATTTTGATCCAGATCGTATATCTTGTCATTGAGGATTTGGGTGGGCCGCAGAACATTTTCAGATTTCAAATTGGGCCGCGGCATTCTTATGTTTGGGAATGGCCACTATAATTAAAACATTAATTCATTTATATGATGAGAGACTATTACCAGGCTAAGATAAGATCCTGTATCAGAGAAATAACCCCCAATAAAAAGATAGAATACAAAAGACAACAAACATGACTTTCTGCCTTTTCGATCCACGCAGTGGAAATACAGTACGTTTCTCTTGAAAAAAATATTGCATATACTTTATCCGTCAATATGTTCTCATGACCCTAAACTAAACCTCGAAGTCTATAATCAGTAATGGTTTAAATTTATAGCTCTCAGTGACACATGAGGCTCATGGAGGTTTTTTCCCCAGAAGGCAAAGCTTTGGGAAGCTGTATTTAAATGTGGTTAGATGTACCTGTAAGCCTAAGAACACGCACAGATACCAGGGTGGGGTGTCTTCGATGGTGTAGATCATGTCCATCCTCCTGGCATCAACACTCTCCATGCTGTCCAAAGTTTCAGACATCGAACTCTGCATACATGCCCACACAGGACAAACAAAGAGAGAGAGAGAGAGAGAGAGAGAGAGAGAGAGAGAGAGAGAGAGAGAGAGAGAGAGAGAGAGAGAGAGAGAGAGAGAGAGAGAGAGAGAGAGAGGAGAGAGAGAGAGAGAGAGAGAGAGAGAGAGAGAGAGAGAGAGAGAGAGAGAGAGAGAGAGAGAGAGAGAGAGAGAGGAGAGAGAGAGAGAGAGAGAGAGAGAGGAGAGAGAGAGAGAGAGAGAGAGAGAGAGAGAGAGAGAGTTAAGTATATGGAAGCTTTCTAGTACATAATGAACGCCACACCTTTCACAAACTTCTCTGTCAGTGCAGTGTTGACACCTGGGCTGCAGGAACAATTTGAAATTCGAATAAAATTTGAATTTTAAAAAAATATCCAACTCTCATTTGAACGCTGTAATTGCAATTTCGATCGTGTAGTCATTTTTATAAATAAAGAATTTATTATAAATGTTTTAGCTAATGTCATGGAATCACTTGAAATGTGATGAGCAATAAAGTTAAATACAACTTAATCCAGTTTGTTTGTTGCACAGTGAATGCACGTTAGGGAGAAATATTCCTTGTAACCATGTGCGAAGTCTGCGTCGGCGGAGACGCACAAGCGCAAGCGCACCGGCTTGTCTCCCTCTGCTCTGGCGTTTCACTGTGTGTACAAGGAAACGTGCCTTTGACCACAATATCCAGTAATTCCACAGATATGAGGTTGAAGGTGGGAAAAAAACCCTCCCATCACAGACAGAATGTCCTCTGGTGCAGAAGTTCCCAACCGCTGGCTTGCGGGGAATTTAACACTGGACCGTGATAATGCGGGCAGGATTTTTTATTTTCCACAAGCGATCTGCTCTGCAGCAGCAGGAAACGGAGTAAACTAAATAGAACTAGTTTTCACCCCCCCCCCCATACTTAATTTGAGCATTACAATTTTGAATACATTCTTGTATAAAAAATAAGCACATAAGCAAAGCATACATATTAGAATGGGACTATAGAGGAATATTGGCAGCCTTAGTTGACACAGTAGGCTTGTAAGTGCCGTTCCAGCTCCAAAATTGTCACTGACCTGTTGACAGAGGATTTCATTGTGTCGTCGAGGAAGAAAAGAAATTAAGAGAAATAAAACAACATCAAGATAAAAAAGCCAGCCCACACCCACACCCCCAATGTGTGGAAAGAGAGATTGCTGAGTCACTGTGACGATGAGAGAGGGGGGGGGGGGGGGGGATACCAGTAAGTATGAGGGAATGAGACAGAACCAGGCTTTAGGGTGTGGGACTAGCTTCAGATCCAAAGATAGATTAAATTACATCCAATGAGTGTCCTCTCTGTTGCATGCGTTAGTATAACAGTTTTTTTGTCTCCACGTTCCCATTAAAATGCATGCGTTCCAAAATGGCTGTGTGATAACGGACCAAACTGAATGACTGGATTAGTAAACATGTCAAAGAAAGACTAACAAAGAACCAGTCCTTGTGGGAACTTTGATTATTGGCCTAGTCATAGACCGGCTTGCACACTGGCCTGAATGAAGAGAAGGGAAGAAAACAAACAAACAAACAAACAAACAAAAGAAAAAAGCAAGGAGGATTGTACTTTGCTGCTTCGTTGCCCTGTCAACCTACCTTCTCGACTCCTTGATTATCTTTAGTGTAGATGGCCATCAGCTCTGTGTCCTCTGCGTCCTGGTCTACAGTGGCCTGACCCACTCCGTTTACCACCACCTGCACACACAACCACAGAGTGTGTATACATTTGTTATGTATACATCATGGAGAAGACGCCATACCTCCCGGTGTGGAAGAGGCTGGGGGTGTACTGTGAAGGGGGATTGGGGTGAGATAAGAGCATGGGTTATACATCTATATATCCAGATGGTCAAATTACCTGCCTATGATATGTGAAAAACGTAATTTGCTTTTTCCTCTAACAGGTATAACAACTGATTTCTGAAAGTCTTAAAAAATATAGGTTTGTGTGGGACACACACACACACACACACACACACACACACACACACACACACACACACACACACACACACACACACACACACACACACACACACACACACACACACACACACACACACACACACACACACACACACACACACACACACCTTACTTGTAAAGAAAATGAAAACCGTGAACTTAACTTAAGAGCACTGGAGCGGCATACCGTGCCTGTTCTTTTTATTTTAGATCTATTTATTTATTTTCCTACATGTATGACACAAAAATCTTTAAACACAACTGAGTTAAGGGACTATTAGGTTCAGTCTAAACCTGTGTGTCTTTCCATTCCAAAGATTTTGTGTAAATACTTACTTACTGTAATGCTACTTCTGGAAAGGGGAGAGCGCATTTGCCACATTACATTACATTCTATGCGCGCACGTATAGAATGTTTCCCACCCAGCGATCGCCGATTGGAATTTTGAATGATCGCCCAAGCCTACGTCACAATATTAGTAGTTTTTAATGTGTGTGTTTGAGTGTGAGTGTATGACTGAGTTCCGTTCCTAGGACCAGGTCGTTAAGCGAATTGGTCGATACGCGAGGACCCGTGTTATTTCATGGTAAGGGGGCGTGGCCATCGGGAACGCTAGTGTAGTGAATACTGACAGACTGCGGGAACGAGACTGAGAACGATGATACGCCGCACATGTAGCGCGCACACCAAAGACTTGTCAGAGAGCTGGTCGTAAGTCCTAACGGCCGTTAAATAGGTAGGTTGTTAAGTGAGGAGTATGTATGTATGTATGTATGTATGTATGTATGTATGTATGTATGTATGTATTATTATTTTTTTAATTATCAGCATGGGACCAAGAGGAGGTCTACTCATCATTTGGCCAGATATCAATCTATGTTTATTTTCAATTGTTAATTTAATTTTGTTATGTACTGTAGCCTTATTTGTTGATTCCCCGTATAGGATTGGATGGCACAGCTGGGTCATAAGTTGAGTATAGAATGCAAAAACAGAGTCGTCCTCGAACATGCACGCCGCTTCAACCAAATTGGTGGCTGATATGGAGTTTAGTGCATCAACCATTTTCCTTTAGAAAACATACATGTGTATAAGTGAAGAACAAATAAAAGAAGGGAAAACGTATAAGCTTTTTCTCCAAAGGCAACATGACATTTGTTGTGGGAGGCTCAGTATCATTAGCTCTTAATGTGCTATGTGATATGCAAGACTCTATCCCAACGCTTGAAATTATTTTTAGTCATGTTTGGATTACACCAGGTTTGACTAGGTTAACTAGGCTTTAGCCTAAAGCAAATAGCACCGCTGTTAATGATTTAAAAAATGTCCACTATAAACCAATAGATTTGTTTACAAAAGATCAGGTGCTGCAAGCCTTGCCTATAAACCTTTCAGAATATACAAGCAACCCTAAAACATTTGCTTCAAACTGAAGGACTGGCTACCACACGTGTCTTGACTTTTATCTCTCCATCCATTCAGCTATCGCAGGCCTGCTTAGTGGCTTTTAATCTCTTATTTGGACGTACGACATTGTGCTGGAAATGGGATAGCAGTCACAGAAGTTTTATATATTAGGGGGAAAAAAAAAAAAGGACTGCTAGGGTTGACACATGCATTCATTTAAAGAGTAATCGCCGAGGAATGGACTGCGAGTGTCTACTCATTTAAACAGGGTCGAACACAGTGCAGTATAAGAAATATCTGAACGACTTAAAGACTCTTGACCAAAAGAAGCCTGGCCACAAGGAAGGATTGCTGCCAAACTCAATGTACCAGACAAGTGATTTCCCCCCCCCCCCACAAAGTATATTTGTAGCATAGCTGACGTAGTCATTGTCGGGAGCTGGCAGCTAGCCACCCTCCCAATCCCCATGGCAACGTTTACTCTTGTGTTCTGTAGCATTAACACACAAACTTTAATTCCATTTTTTTTTTTTTCATGTGACCGCTGCTATTGAATGTGAGATTAATCACGATTAATTACCGCCACTTTGCAATTAATTGCGATAAAGAAAAGCATATATCCATTTCCGTGCTGTTGTCAGAAGCAAAGCAGAAGGCAGAATTCTCTTCTGTGGCTCAGATCAGTTAAATCAATAATAATTTTTTGTTTTTGGCAGTGTGGCAGAAAGGTGAGATTTACTCATAACCTTGGGCGGTTGTTAAAATGACCTTGTTCTGTTCATTATTGGTGAGATAGAGGGAAGTAGAAAGAACTAGTCGATACTTGTCAAACATAACTCTTTCCCGTGCTTGTCCCCAAGAAGTGTGTGTTTTGTTATGTAAAAACTCATGTGTGTGTGTGTGATGTGATGTCTTAGCGTTTGTTTTCTTGGTGGTCATTTTTCTCCTATTTATCAATTCCTCCCGAAAGGTTTGTATACAGTTTAGAAGGGCAGTCCAAATGGCGGAAACATTAAATGCCAATGATCACGAAGAGCCATTTGTTAGTTTTTTTTGGTGCCTCCAGGACAAGATGCAGAGATGGATGGAAGCTTGCAAAACCAATCATCCTCAAATGACGTTCTATTAAATGTCACTGGATAGAGTTCGTGTGTGGTTTCTCCTTACATGTGCTTGTGCACCAGCTTCAAAGAGTGAATCTGCAGCGGGTTTGAAATTGAATAACTGGGGGAAAAGAATCTTCGGAGAGAATGATAGAACTTTTGGTGCGTGTTCTTCATTATATAATAATTGGTATAAATGCCAAAACGTCCAGAATAGATTTGGTGCAGTGTACTGTTCTGTCCCTGAGCCAGCGAGAAACCATAGCCTGGGAACGTCAAAGACAGACTGTGATTGAAACAGTGTTTCCGCTACCCGGTAATTGCCGGTTTTTGACTGGGAAAATCCGTCTAAGTCCGACATATTTAAGTCTGTCCGGTGAAAATGATTCCCTCCAAGCACAATTTGAATTAGCGCTGTGCGAGAAAACGATCATTATCAGCATATTTTTTTCCTCGATGTCTAAATAAAAAAATTAAAAAATCTGCAGATCTGTTCATTTCCGCGTTCGGCAAGTGGCAACGGAAAGCCAATCAGTTTGGATCGATCTAAAGCTGACCTTTCACCTCTAACCAATCACATTCGTCGATATGGAAACATGTCTGCCCGCAGGTTATGTTGTGAGCACAGTAGACACGGAGCGGAGACAGAGCGGCAGCATCAAAACCTCTGAGGAGCAGAAAGATGATGTATCGTAAAAAAGATGTTAATTGAATTGTAAAATATGTCGATGCGACGATGAAGACGGACAGCACCACAAACTATTATTTATTGAGACCTTCTTGCCAGATTTATTTTGTTTTTTTATTTTGACCAAAATTTTATTTGAGTGAAATGTTAATTAAAGCAGCTCGATTGTTACTTCTTGTTCGTCTTGGTGGAAATTCTTTGATTGTTATTAAGTATTAATATTCGTAATATTTATGCGCCGTTAACTGACGGGACTTATTTTATTTTGAATATTCAATAAAAGAAAAATTATGAATCTACATGCCTTCATTATCTCATTCTTTATATAGCATGCCTATCAATTGTTTTTAAGCTCAATAAACACAGATAATATTTGACCGGAATCTCCCCGGATTTGACCGGAATTTGGCCGGGACACTGAAATCTTCCAGGCCACGTGGACCGGCACCAATTTTTTTCTAACATAAACACTGGATTAAGAGAAAAGAGAAAAACAAACTAATCTGGACGATCGTATCTTACTCAAACCTTAACGGATTTAAAATTCAAAAGAGTCTAAGACCGGGCATTGCAATCCACTCCAATGTGTTTGTATGTGTTTGTTTTTAGGATGTGCCTGAACCTACCCAGGGAAAGAAAATGGAAGGAGGAATAAACCGATAGGAACATTAGACAAATACTAGACTCCTACGGGAATGGGGTAGAAATCAGCGCCGTGTTTGCTCTCCTCTTCATATTTGCTTCCGTCTCCCGTTCCCTCTGTCGACTTGGAGGTTGTGTTCTTGCCTACGCCCATCCTCCTGCGTCCTTTGTAGTCCTCTTCTTCCGCTCCGCTCTGCTCTCCGCTGCCGCCTCTCGGCGTCACGTCTTTGTCTATGACCGTGGCCGGCGTCTCCTTCACCCCAATTACACCGTCCAAGGACGTGTCGTCTACTGGGAGGGGAACAAACAAGGACGGGGAGAAATAGGGCGGAGAGATTACCGTCTGGAGGCAAATAAATAAATAAATGAATAACTTGAACATCTCAACTTCACTGTGATGGATTGGACCTGACCAGGCCCTGGGTTTAGCAGCCGGAGACTCTCCCCAATGGCATGTACCATGTAAGGCAACCTACTGAACACTTCACCAGGCCAATTTAACAGGCACCATTTTGACCAGAAGAAAGGGGAATCAATTGAGGGTGTATTAGGAGGGAGAAAAGGCGGTGTGGTTAGGGCTTTCACGATCACAACATTTTAGTTGACGATTGTCATACAAATAATTACATTTATCGTCTTTTTTGTCCATCATCTGAAATTCGAGAGCATTTACTTTACATCCAACTACGCAGAAGAGGGATGCTGGGAGTGAGAACGAGGAGGAGGTGAGAGGGAAAAGGCCGAACGTAAAGAGAGACAGTATGGAAGGAGTCAGCTAAAATAAGGGGGGGGGGGGGGGGGGGAGTGTGATGGAGGAGAGGGGTAAGACAGAAGGAAAGTTTGTCCAGTGTGTTTGACCGTCAATCAGAAGGGATTTTGAATTCCATTTCTTATTGAGAGCTGCTCACTGGCAGCAGTTCTTATTAAAATGCCACGTCTTGACCCGCGTACAGAACTCTACATGCCGAGTACGACGAGTTATTGTCCTCTTGAAAACATTCCTCGAAAAAGATTCCACATATTAGGCAGGGACAAAGAGGCATTTACAAACGTTGGTTTCTGTGTTGTGAATAACTATGGATACTGCCTTGACTACTGTCTGCCATGGATTTTTCTTGTAAGCCTCATCATTGTTGTCTTCGTACAATGATAAAATCAAACCTTTAAGTAAACAAGTAATTCTTAAGTAACTCGGATAGGATGACAAGAACAAAAGAAAAAAAAACAAAAAAAAAACAAAAAACTGGCTAGGAGTTCTCCGTCGTGCCACCTCGCATCTTTAGTTCATCACATAATAAACTGAAGAGGTGCCACTTCTGCACTAAGCCCTACGCCAGTCCCTGCTGCCTGCTACAGTGTTAGGTGTTGGATAGGTGCAATACCTAGTTGATACATCCCATCGCTCCTCTCGAGGTGGGCGGCTGGGAGCATCTGTGTGGGAGGGGCAACAGAGGGAAGAGGATAACACAGAAGGTGCGACAGAGAGAGAGGGAGAGAGAGAGAGGAGGGAAAGAAAAGAAAATGACAGAGAAAACAAAAAAAAAAAGATAGAGAAAGAAGGGACAGCGAAAGAGAAATAAAGAAAGAAAGGAGAATAAGGGGTTGGGAGGGGAAAAGAGGGAAGGCAGTAGGGTTAGAGGTAAGGGTAGGGAGGAGGGTGAGACAAGAGTTATTTCGACAGTTAGCATTTAGTCATGAGTACATCAGAAACATGGCTGATTTGCAACGTGACTGATCCATTAAAAGCAATTATGCATCATTCACTGCCCAACCTCATTATGACGCATTTTCACTTTCATGAAAGCCTGCATTCAATTCTACAGTGTTCAATTACGCAGATCTAGTCTAACAATTTAAAATAATATTTTAAAATTATTAGGTGTGCTGCAAGGATAAAAAATATACTTATTTTAGTTGTCTTGGGTGATGCACCATATGAATCCATAAAAATACATTGCTGACGTAGCAGAAAGTAAGCTCCCCAGCACACAAATAAAAGTCAAGTTTTATTTTTGTTTGTTGATTTCAAGCTGTTGTTGGAAAAATATAGGGAATGGTAGCTCAGGAGGTAGAGCTGGTCATCTAGTATTCTTAAGGTTGCTGGTTCGATCCCAGGCTCCTCCTGCTAGCATGCTGTAGTGTCCTTGAGCAAGACACTTAACCCCAAATTGCTCCTGATGAATAATTGTAAATCGCTTTGGATAAAAGCGTCTGCTAAATGTAATGGAATAAGTGAAAATAAGTTTTGTGAACTTGGGCAATTATTTCAGTTATTGAAATAAATTCTTAAGTTTGCCACATTGTTTTGCCGTAGGGATCATGATATCATGTCATTTTGTAATGAGATAGATGGAGACCGACATTGGGAAATACTATATTCATCCCAAAGGGAAATCTTAATGTCCCAGCAGATCACATCACCACAAGAAAAAGCACAAAAGAAGTACGGAGCTGTTGGGACAGGCAGCCAGCGAGTCAGCACCGGAAGTAAATTTTATAAATGCATTTTATCCGATGCCATGGAACACCTTTACTCTAAATTACTAAATTATTAATCAGTTGAACAGATCACCGATCAATGCAGCCAAACATTTTATTCTGCTTGTATTCACCAATCCAATGACAATTGACAAAGAACCAATCTGACAGTAATGCCTTTTGTGCATGTTGGTGCCAATCTCAATCCACAAATTTATAGTTGACTTTCTGCTGTGTGAATGCTGTGACCTGGGCTAGGCAGGGCAGTTGAGACTGAAAACCAACCAGCCATTTTGCACCTGGGCCTTCTCAGCCGGTAGCGGCGAGTGAATCAGCTGTGGAGTATGACAAAGCGCATCTCATCAGCCCTTGGGGGATGTGGTGCTGCTGAGGTAAGTGCTAACACCCTCAGATCCACAGCGTGACGGTTGCTGGAGCCACTCCTGCAAGCAGCCCCAGAGCCAGAGGAATGCTGCCTTGGCAAATCTATTATCCACTTCCTGTTGATGTGGGTGAACTTGGAAGACACCACAGATCTGTTGAGGTCAGTGGAGAGATTGGTTGAGAAAGATAAGAGAATGTGTTGTTCATGTGTGTGTATATGTTATCTATTATTATGTAACCTGTGGGATTCTGCAGTTTCATAAAGGAGAGAAACCTCATGCAAGCAAGAGAACGTCCAGTATGCTAAATCAATGTGAGAGTAAAAAAAATAAGGAAGAGGAAATAGGTGACAGGAAAAAAATAAAAGTTCAAGACAGACCCAAAGAACATTTTAACCCATCTGATAATAACTATGGAAACCCGATCTACAGATCTTGGCACTGTGTGTGATTCCACTTGAGGAAGTGGTTCTTGCGACAAATGTGTGTGTGTGTGGCCCTGGCACCAGTGCCAAAGTGTGTGCACGTCCTCATCCCCTCTCCAGATGTTGCTTTGCATCTCAGTCAGAAAAAGACTGGAAAAGATTACACCCTGGGAACTACCTGGCCTATATCACAGACTACATGGTCCACTGTCAGCTCACCTTTCTGTTGTTAATAAAGAAATGTGCAAGTACATACGTGGAAAAAAGCAGGTCTCGACCTGTGTCGTGAAAAGAAACCAAGAAGGGGAAAGGATTTTGCAGCACTGTACATCAGAGTTGTATTTCTTTTATTGTCAGTCAGAGATGAAGTCATTGAGGTTATTGCGTAAGATAGACTTAAGGTAACCGCGATGTTAAGATTTGTCTCGTCTGTACTTTCACAGTTAAAAGGACATTGGAGGTCATTTCAGTTCAGAATCCATGGTTTGCTCCTAGCTTATTTCGTGATCAGCTGCAAGAGGATGTTAATAAACAGGTTTATACAGTGATATACTGTATAGAGTTGGGCAGGGCTCCTACATTACTTAGGGCTTCACATTAAGCTTTTTAAGGCATTGCCCAACATATAAAGAATGAAATCAAATCATAAAGGCATGTAGATTTATAATATTTTTAATTGAGTATTCCAAATAAAAGTCCCATCAGTTAAGATATTTTAAAAATAAATATCATAAATATTACTTGAAATCAGATAATTTCCGTTCATGAATAAGTAAAAAGTGCAGCTTCTTTAATTAACATTTCACTTCAATAAAATCAAGACCAAAATAAATATGGCAAGTAGGTCTAAATAATAGTTGTGGTGCTGCCCATCTTCGTTGGAATGTCCCGTTGACATAATTTACAACATAATAGATATTTACCGTCTGCTTTGGGTCGGAACTTTAATATAAAAAAAAAATATATATATATATATATTTTTTTTTTTTAAAAGCCAAACTATGGATGTATGTGTCCCTGCTGTCAACGATACATCATCTTTATGCTTCCCCTCATAGTTCTGTACGCTGCCGCTCTGTCGCCACTCCGTGTGTACTGTGGGCAGGGCAACCCGTGGGCGGGGCTGCAGGCGGGCTTATTTCTATATCTACAAATGTGAAAGGTTAGAGGTGAAACATCTCCTTTAGATTGTTCAAACTAATTGGCTTTCTGCTGCAACTTGCCAAACGCGGAAATTGATTGTTCTTATAGTGTATTTTATTTCGACATTGAGAAAAAATAATATTACGATAATTTTCGTTATTATATTATTGCCTAGCAATAATTCAAATTGTGCTTAGAGGGAATTATTTTCACCTGACATTATGACCAGGGAGATTTACATATGTTGGACAGATTTTCCCGGTCCAAATCCAGGAGAGAGAGATTTTTTTTGAGCACTTCCCCCTCTTAAAGTCTCTGCACGGTACTGTAGAGTGGGGAAGTGAGATTGTATCACCAGTGGTTACTCAACAGCTCTGTGCGGAGAGGGGGAGAGCCTCCTCTCCATCTTTATCCCCCTCTACTAACTTTTTCAGCTATTGTGCTACAGTCTTCTGTGGGATCGGACCAGCCTATGGGCGCCCATGACCCTGTCGCCGGTTCACCGGTTGTCCTTACTTTGACCACTTAACCAGGTCTTGTGGGGTGTTCCCACCCCACACGACCTGGTTAGTACCTACCAGAAGGGGTTTGTAGATGTTTTGGAGATGCTGACCCTGTTGTCTAACCATCACAATTTGGCCCTTGTCAAAGTCTCTCAGTCTTACGCTTGCCCTTCTTTCCTGCTTCCAACACGTCAACTTCAAGAACTGACTGTTCACTTGCTGCCTAATACAGTATATCCAACCCCTTTTGTGTCAGACAGACAGAGTTTCATTCAATTACGGAAATGTCGTAAAATAAATACATCTACGGTTTTGTTTGGAGAAACACGGAGTGGATCTCGTGCCACAGCCTACAGTAACCTAACGTGGACACGCACAGCAAATACTTACATTTCCCTCATCTGTAGTTTTGACGCAGTCAGTTGGTATTACTTTCTTTTAAAAGACCTGTGCAGGTTTGTTCTAGGTTGTTCTGACTTTCATTGCTGTTCTCCAAGCTTGTAGGAGACAACGTTTCATGTTAACGTCAAAAAATAAAATAAAATTAGGGCTGTCCCCATTTTTATTTTTTTTCCTATCAGTCAGTGTGCATTACAATAACAGGATAAAACAAATAGAAGAATACAAAAATGACATAACATTTCATTATGAGGAATTATAAATAAGGGGAATCCTGAATATATTTTTATATGTGTGAAACGTGGCACACGGAGAGCACTGCCCCGTTCCTCCAAAGAAAAAAAAAAAACTAAAAACAGTGTGGTTTTTTTTACTGTTTCAGACATGCACTGCTACCCTGAAATTATCTGGACATAACCCGAGGGAGAGCTGTATGTGACTGACTTTGCTGTATGAACGAAAAATGTCTGAATCAGTTGGACCGGACATTAGCCGGACTGTGTAATGTCCGATTGAGTGGTATGTGTGAACAAAGTAGGTGATTGTCCGGAGCATTTCACAGTAAGCGAGTGGGTGTGTCGTGTGTTGATGACGTCTTTCATGTGTCAGTCATTTACCTCCATGCGGATCTTTGTGCACGGAGCGCATGCTGCTTGGTACTCCTTTCCAGTTTCCTTTATATTCCTTTCCACTCTTTTGTTAATAATACAGATACATCCAAATACATGGAGTACAAACACAAAAAAAGATAAGTCAGACACCATGTTCCCAATGTGCGATGACATTCTTTTGTCAACAAACACGCATGTAAATACAACGGGCAATTATTGAGGTCAGAAAAATTATCAGGGTCATGTCCCTATATGGTACAATAAGTTGATATAGTAATTATCGTGACAGGCTTACTCCCTGCGCTTTCCATTTTCTAGAAAACAATGAAGGGCAAGTGTCAAGAGGTCAGCGGCTTTGGCAGTAGAGGGCACAGCTAGGGAGGAGAACATCAAGCAAGGTCGTGGGTGGAGGGGTGGCAGCTGTGCTATGTGGTATTTTGTAACTTCACAGTTTTCTGAGCAGCAAAGCTTTGAGCTTCCAAAAGAGCTATGCACAAGAACACCCCCCCCTCCCAGTGAGATAGAAACTAAATGTACTTGTTGATTCATAAAACAACCGTTCACCTGCCAACCAGAACATTCTTGTGTGAACTGTATAGCTCAAGTTTTCACTAGTGTAGTGGCCTTTTGCCCACCCAGGGCCATCCCATGTGGTGCTATGAAAAACACAGTTCATTATTAATTTCTCCTACACCTGCCTGCTGGGTTCCAGGAACAAAGAGTGAAAGATACCAGCCTCATTTGATACCTGATGCTGGCCTATAGCATAAAAAAGAATCATCCCCAATTTTTGGTGAAGTTGCTTTTACAACAACTCCTGCTGGTGGAATAAACCTCTTGACCACTTGGAATGTATGGGGACTGTCATCTCTTCTAAAAAGTAGACAAAGTATTTCCCTTCTGTCTGGGATTTATCGAACATCTGTGTGTGCTGCTTATCTTAACATGCATTTTGACTCTTAATTGCATTCATTTATTTATATTTTATGGAACATACCTTGAGTCTTCAATGTTTATGAAATGCATTATGTCAGGGTTTTGCCAAGTGTATTGCCCGCCAGGCTTGAGTTTCATTCTTTATTAAGAATGCCTATCAATTGTTTTTAAGCTCAATAAACACAAGTTATATTTGACCGGAATCTCTCCCATTTGACCGGGAAATCTGCCAGGACACCAATTTGTTTTAGCTGAAACTCTGAGGCACTTGGAGCAAGTACCTAAAAATCCTCATATCCTTAGTTACAACCTACTGTATGTCAATCAGGGTCACCAATGGTACAAAAAGTAAAAATAAAAGTCTAAAATTAGATGGTTGGTTATGCAGCCAAACACCTTTTGGGAGATGAGTCTGAGAATGACTAATGTGCATAATGAAATGGAAATAAAGTCATATATGCAAGCAAATGGCTAGGTTTTATAGACACGATAAATGTTTTTATCACAGCGTGGCCAAATTCATGAACTTTAAGTTGGATATAGTACGGGCATTGTGAACATCTTTTTTTTTTTTTAATAATAGTGTAGCTGGTCCACAGCCATGCCCTCCTGCTTTCTTTAATACAGTATGGTTTATCAGACGCCAGGAGACCGTGGAACAGGATATTTAGCAGGACTTTCATCTCCACAGTTCACTTAGATCCAGGCAACAGAGAGGATGAGCCTTCCACTGTAATTATAGCATTATTCCTCTTTCCCAAAGCAACACCTACACCCACACAGCATGCAACCAACAGCAACGAATGGGCAGCAAAGGTTAGAAACATAAAACACTGCTCTTGTTCTAAGAAAATGAACATGAAAGTGATACAGGGCGCTTGGCAGATCCACCACCTACTGCTTCAGGCATTTTCCATCAAGCCCAGCAGGTATATTAAAGGCTGGGTTAACCATTGTGGTTCGATGTAGTCAAAAATGGCCTCACGGACAAAGACCTTGTACGCCTATATAGATATGGTTGCAGCCAAATTCAAATAAAGCACAAATAGTGGGTTTTAATAGATAAAAGTATATCATATAAATATATAAAAATATAATACTTATTTCGTGCAAATATTTCAAAAGTTGTTTGTTTTCGGGAAGAGAGAAAAAATAAAAATAAAAACATCAAGAAAAATAGTGAATGCGATCCACCACCTACTACTTCGGGCATTTTCCATCAAGCCCAGCAGGCATGTTAAAAGGTGCAATCCAAACCATGGAGCTCGGCTGCAAAGACAAGAAACTGAAACATGTCCAGTCTCTACAGAGATAGGTAGATATACTTAAATTTGATAATTTATCTTCTTAAAAATGCCTCTCAGACACTAGACGTTCTTTTTGGAGTTGGGGGTGTATCGGGCACAAACGCTTGCACGCCGGCCGCACCGCAGCGCAGAGTGGAGCGGAGTTGGAGGGAGCGAGGGAACGGGAAGAGGTAGAAGGGGAGGAGAAAGTTCCTTCTCCCGCGGCAGAGAGTATAGGACAGCTTGAAAATGATCACACTGATTTAATAACTTTGGGTTAGGGTTATTGCGTCTGGGGACGGTTGCTTGGTCAGTGGAGGGAACAGGAGTCCATCCGGGAGTCCATCCTGGTCTCACCTGATATACCATTTTCTTTTTCTTTTTTTCCATTTGAAAAAACCCGGTTCAACCCGCTAAAAATAGGCAATTGACGCCTTTTCCCATTGCCGGTAGAAAGGCATATTTTTTCTGGTGTGTCACGTTTGATGTGACGAATACGCCGTTTCATGGTTCCAGTATGATTGGGAACAAATCAGTAGAGGAGACAACAAATGATGATGAATTTTAAAAAAAAGGTATTTTGAGATGTTCACAAGAATCAATTCGTTTATGAATGACCCAACACTAGAGTAGAAGCAGCAAGGAGCAAGAAACAAGAAGGGATACTCCATGCTGCCGCACCGTTCCTTCGGCGGCGGGGAGCATGGAGGTTTTCCACTGTGGTTCCCATGGTGCAATCCCCACACTCACAACATTTCCCAGTCCCCCATGTGGAAAAAAGTCAATAACTTCTGATTTTGATTCTTAATGGGATATGAAATGATGGAATCCGGGGTCTATTGCTAGGTCATTTGAACCGGGTTTTTCCTTTCCCACTGGTGACAAATGCCGGATGTTAGCGGGTGTTACCGGGTTTTTGGTACAGTGGGAAAGGGGTATTAGACACCTCTCACATGAGCATTACGTAATTTATCCATAACAGTCATCTATGTAGGAACAGACTACATACGGAACTTTGCCGTAAAAGGAGGCCAATGTGAGAATGACTACCTACTGCCTTTTCCAGATATTTCTTATCCAGCAATGTTAGGGATTCCATGTGGGAAAGGGGCTATAGACTGACATCTGCTTGGTGTAGGGCTGTCACAATTATTAGAGCTGATTAATTCATTGCTAAATCAGTCCACAATTATATGTATTCATCCAAATGTCAAAGTATTCTCAAGCGAATGTGAGAATATTGGACCGAATAAAATGTGAATTTGGTGCACTTCTATCAGTTGGGTTAAGGTAAATTGAGTGTCTACCCAAATGTTTAAGTTCAAATGTTGAATGTCAATAGATATATCTTCTGCAATAGGCAGGTATTATGAAAACTATTATAAGCTCATAGTATGATATGGCATAAATTTAACAAGAAAGATAATTCAATATATAATCGCAATCATTTGAATGACAATTAACTGTCAACTAAAATTACACATTTATGACAGTGCTCGAGCAAATTGCTCATTTCTAGCCTCAATTGTAGCCTGTAATCACTTTTCACACTTTAAGGTTTTGCTGGGAAAGCCAAACAGGTACATGCTCTCACGCACTACAATACAGCACATTTTGACCTAACTGTGTATTGTAATCTTAGTCACATGCTGCCTTTGACAAAGGGGGCCAGGATTCCATTTTTATGACCCAGTTCGGTGCGCCTCTGTTCGGACTGAGCTCAGTCTGACCTGAGCCCTCTGACAGGTTTCCCTAGCTGCAAAACCAACTGCTGAACACCTTCATGGATCAGTACTGACTGCCTGTGGGTGAAGCCTTGGTAGATTAGTTGAACTTTCCTCACTTTAATGATTAGGTCTTATGAGGCAATATTTAGATAATTTTACTATTGGACAATTCCCCCGTCAGCAGGTGAAATGGTTATACTGTGTTGAATCCAAATTTGCATTGCATGAAGGCCTCAATACATTTAACCATGAATTAGAATCACGTCCAACTAACTTCTTTACAACTCCTGTCAGTCAAATCTCTTTTCTGTGAAAACAGCGCTCAGGACTTTGAGGAAGGCACCAAGCTTTTATTATTCTATTGACAACGCCCTGCCAACTGCCAGACACACAAAACCAGTATGGCAGACAAAGTAAGGCCACAAAACATGCCAACAGATCAGGATATTACCATGGTTTAGTTAGTAAGTATTCATTGTTTTGTCACTGCTCTACGCGTGGGGGAAAGGCTGGTTGTCAGTTCATCTGAAATCATTAGTGCATCAAAACACAGTGGGCAAACATCACATGAAATTATCATTAATTTTTCTAGGGACTATTGTTATTATTATTATTTGACACTTTGGCCATGTCTAATATGAACATCCGATATTGTAACATAATATATATATATATGACACAAAATAAGGAAAAGCATAGTAGGTCCCCTTCAACATTTACCGTACGCTCACACCAGAAGCAATTTTATCATTTCTGTATGCTCAAAAGAGCTGTCGCTAAGTGACAAGGTTGTTTTTTATATTGATTTATATTTGTCGATAAAAAAATCTAACATATATTAACATATGTAACATTACCCACCACTCCTGTTCCTTCCTCTCCCTAATGTAGGTGTCCCTAGCGGTAGAAAGTCCACCGGACACAAAGGCACGTTGGTACAGGCACGGGGCAGCATTCTGTAAGTGCAGTTCCTGCAAGTTCCTATTAAATCCATGTTAAAGCACTGCTGGCATCCACCGGCCACCCATTACTCAATTCTTCTTTTCAACTGCATGTTGCTATGCAAGCATTTTCAATAAAAAACAGGGGATAAAACTAAGCTGAAATGTTTTTATAAAGAGTGAAATCAAATTAAATGTGTTTTATATGAGTCTACATTGTACCAGAGACCTAAGAGCTGCTGTCAGATTTGCGTAATGATCAAGGCAAAGAACAAACAAGCTGTGACTGTGTGTGCATGACTGTGGGGGGATTCAAGGTCATTGTGGGTTGTTATAATGTGCATAAGTTCATCTGATTGGAGGGGAGGCGAGCAGGATAGTGTGGAAGGAGAGGAGTGTTGAAGGAAAGGCGAGAGGGCAGATAGGAGAGCTCTGGGTGCGGGTGGAAGGAGAGCGAGAGAGTGTCTGAAGAAGGTTCTGTTATAAAAAGGGACACGGTCATCCCAGGTTGTTCTTTTCCGTTTGGACACCTCAACTCTGGGGTAGTTGTAAGCCCCGCAGCAGGCAATAAATGCGGCTTCAGCTCTACAGATGTATGTCTGTCTGGTCAACCCCGCCATGCTTCACAGTATTATCAGAATCAGAAATACTTTAATAATCCCAGGGGGAAATTACTTATCAGACTGTGTGGTAAAATTTAAATCGTTGTTTCCAATATTCCTCCTCTCTCTATGACGGGTCTGGGACGCTTCACCACACAGTGACCTCGCACAACTCTTCGACTAATGATAAAAAATACAATAACAAAACATTGCAAACTTCTGTTTCTCACTTTGAGAATGTATGCGAGTGTGTAAATAAACATACCGTAGTCTAAAATATATGTATTATACACATTATATATGTATCATATACTGTATATGTTATAAATAATATATTTATTATATGTATTATGTTATATTTATATTTTTATCTGCCAGATTAAATTCTCAAAAATATTCCCAAGCTTTCTGACCATGTGATTTGTGCTTTACGACATCATAATGTACATGGAAAATGTTTTGAATTAAACTATGGAAGTAAAGGGACAGTCTCCACGAGAACTTAACTTCAACAGGGATCGAACTTGGACTTTCACATTTTCACTTCAATGCATCATATTATAAACCTCACCAGGGATTCCAACTACCATCCAATAAACCTCACCAGGGATTCCAACTACCATCCAAAATCTTCTTCCATGCATATTTTTTTTTTATTATTATGTCTCTGTAAATAAAAAGGGTCCCACCCGAAAGCACGGGGTCGAGTCTAGTTCGCTAGGTAGCCCATAGCCCTACAGAGAATGACTGACGACCCGCCTTGATGAGAGGACTGACAGATTGCATGTTCACCCTAATTTTGTACGTAAAAGAACGTTGTCACATGTGAGTGCAAATGCAATACACTGGGGGAGCTGTTTCGCTTATTGCATTTGAATGTTGTCTTTTGCACAGCAGATAAAGTCTCTGAAAATGAAATGTCAAATGCCATTTTCAAATTGTAAGGAAAGTACATTTTAATTCTGACCTAAATATTGCTTACATAAATTGAAAATATGGTTGGATTGTTTATATTGCATTTTAATTTTCCAATTTGAAAACATTACTGTCCACTGTACAGCAGGGTACGGCTTTAAGAAAAAACTTAATGTCAAACAGCTTTTCCGTTTAAAAAATTAAATGTGAAAATGCTAATTGGATTTTTGCATTTTCATTTTTACACATACATATGTGGAAAATAATAATGCTATTGTGGAATTACATTTTAATATAGTGTATGGTGGGGCAGTGTATTGAAGCCTATAGGGGATAGGCTTCCATACAAGTGATTTGCATCAGAATTATTTTAATTGATCCAGTATTGAAATAATAACTTCAGCCTACTGCCACTGATCAAATGCAAATCCCAACATTATATTTTGTATTTCAAATATGTATTTCAAATACATGCATCATAAAGACTTTCCACTGTACATGCTGATCATGCAATCAGGAAATGGGATGGCTTTCTAGCCACATTATTTTGTGTAAAGCAGAGCTGAAAAGGTGCAGTTAAATGGGGTGGAAATTGTGCATCGTGGAGCCCTGAACCAGCTTGGGAATTAAAAGAAAGGCTAATTCAGTGATGCGGAAAAAAATATTGATTAATGAACGGAACAACACAGCATTTTGGAGACATGTCGTGCAAATTCAACTGAGAGACTATTGTTTTGATATTGCTCATAAAATAAAAGCATTAGGACTCAAAGTGAACTCCTCATAATTTAAAAAGAAAAGACGAGATGTAAAAAAGTAAATGTTTTAAGAAAATACAAGCCACCCTATCAAGTGCCGGGCCCCTACAGGAGAGGAATCTGACACAGACTGAGAGCAGATGTGGAAGCATGGCATTGAGGGTGGCTCCAATTTCGGTTGCAATTGTCAAAGAAACTCCTCCAAACCACAGCCGTCTTTAAATATGCCTGCACTGATTTGCACCTGCTTTTCAAAGAAATTACCACATTAGTTAATCCAACCTATTGCATCATCAACCACATCTCCTAACCTTGCCTTAAAATGGATATGCAAAAAGAAGGTCAGCAGAAGGGCATTTTGCGATGCCCTTCTGCTGACCGGCAAACTGTGCTTCCAGGCCGTTGCACCTGTTCGACTGTAACATGCATGTAGGTGCAAAATGAATCGGAGACAAGGTATTTTTGCTCAAAAGCGTCTTTTTGCGGATCCCAGCAGCAATGACATACCATTAAAGGAACAAGCAGGTACTTACATAGAGATCTAATCTATACATACGTCTTGGCTGTTGTAACTGTATGTGTCACATACTCTTCAATACTTAAGGAATACTTAAGGCGAGCTCTGCTCAACAACCAATTTACAAATTAAACGATAGGGCCCCCAGGAGAGGGCAATTCTAAAGCTAAATTCTAAAGTCTCACCATCTTATGTTATCTGAACGGTTACATCTAAGCAATTCGGGCCCTATTAGCAAATATGCGGGGAAAGTCTTTGGATCATGCCTTTCTTTCATAATAAAGTTGACATTGTCTTCTTTGTATGTATGTACTGTATGTGTGGTATGCATGTAAGTAAGTACTGTACGCATGTATGTATGTACTGTGAACATGTCTCCACTACAAAACAAATCCTGATCTCAATGGGACTTTACCTGTATAAATAGAGGCCATAATAACCATAATAATAAATAATATAAATTGAGCGCCCAGTCTGAAACCAGGCTCTCTTGAAGGTATAACCAGATGCCATCTGTATTTAACACTTATCGATATTATCAGTAATTGAACACACACACACACACACACACACACACACACACACACACACACACACACACACACACACACACACACACACACACACACACACACACACACACACACACACACACACACACACACACACACACACATTTCCGGTCTGGCCCCGTTTCACAGCGCATCACCCACTAATTCCTTTAGTGCTACCGGACAGCTTTACGCCTCCTAAGTCTTCCGACTTTTCGGAAACTATCTCCGGGGGGGAGGGGTGGCAGGGTAAACGCGTCGCACGATGCTATGTTCGGGAACATGTAATGATGTGCTCTTTAACTACGCCATTCCGAACTCACCTGCCCGAGTGTGTGAGAGTAGACGGCAGCCGCTTCCCCTCGTTACGTCGAAGCGTCCCGGTGCTTGGCTGCCTGAGCTTCGTAAGCTGGTGGAGGGGAGTGCGGGGGGGGGGGGGGGGGGTGGGGGCGGTGAGAGGCACCGGCTCGACCGGCGAAGCGACCACGACAGCCCGAGGTGCGAGGACGTCTGAACAACCGTGCGTCGGCTCTTTCCTCTCGACGAAACGGATGATTACATGGATGCTGGACGCCTTTCATAAAGGCACGGGGCGACCACCACGCATGCGCAAACACTCCTTTGACGTCAGACGTCTACCCTGCCCCCGCCCCCTGGACCCGCGTCTCGACCAACCAGAGGCGTCGCGCGGCGTGACGTCGCTCCGTTGCCTCGCGAGCCGAGCTTGGACGACCTGACAGGGAGGTTTTGGGAACGTGTCCGTCGGTCACATGAGCGTCGGCCTCGTTTCACTTCGTCTTTTCTCTCGCCGCACAAGAGCAGACAAAAACAAAATCGAACAGAGCGTGTGTGTCCCCCCCTCCCCCCCGCAACACCCCGCGCCCGACCCGGACGCACTGCCCTCCGCAGGTGACTCGGCGGTACAGCGGTTACTTAATGACCCGATTTCACTGCTGCGCATGCGCGTGGCAGAACGAGGGGGGGGGGGGGGGGGGGGGGGGGGTTAGCAAATTGGGGTCCGAAGGCGTCGCAGGGGGTCCTCGGGAAAAGTAAGATAGCGCAGAAGTACACTGAACTAAATAAGCCTAATGGTAGACGTGGAATGTAAAAATAAAAGAAACGCATAAAAAAAAAAAAAAGCTTTATGACTCACTCAATAACCTCATAATAGAAATATTAGGAAAGTTGGGTGGAATCTGATCCGCAGGGGAATCTTAAATAATGAAGAAAAGCTGGATCAACTATTAAAAAAGGGCGACATTTAAAGGTTAACTCCATCCTACCACCGTCGTGAATTGATTGTGGCGCCGCCCCTTGCGGCCGCCCGTGCGAGCGCCTCGTGTCGATTACGCACATTTTGGTATTTTTAGTATTTTTAGAGCTTACGGAGCTTACTGGACGGCGTTCAAACCAGGCGAGAAGCCGCGGCAAAGCGGCAAGTTGCTCGACAGCGAAGCGTTGAGCGAGGTTGTGCTATGAACTGTTAGAAAATGATGGGAAGCGACAACTGAATGAGGCCTGGGTTGAGAAATGGCGAACCTACCCTTTAACATTCGACCTATAACCACAGTTGGGGCTGCACGTCACACAGATGAAGGAGATACTTAAGCGGTAGACATTATCTTTATTATCCCAGATCACAAAGGTCCTATTTTACTGTATATTATACTGTAACGTCGACAGTCAGCATGCTCATTGATACCGACAATCAATGCGATGACTAAATTTAGCCAATGAACACACTTAGTAAAGTCCACTGTTGTTCTCTAACCGTACCATATTGACACCCGACGCGTCTCAATTTGGAAAGATTCTCAGAAAGTCTACAGAAAAACCAAAAACAATTACGAAAACAGTAATTGTAGAACCCATTTAAAATCTCTTGAAATACTGACATGAAAGCGGTTTAGGTGATAAACACATAGTGTGCAATAAAAAATATTCAGCTGAACATTTCCAGTCGTGCACCACAACTCAGCGCAGTACAAATGAAACCGTTACAACTTAGGAAATGTATAATTATCTATACATATATACATAACACACTGGCTTTCCTCGGTGGCGGATCGGCTCAAGGTATCTACAGTGCCTTTATTTCAGTTGCATATTATACTTTATAGTCAAATTTCAGTGCAAGCTAATTCACATCAATACCGACAAACATGCTTCAGTTAAATTTTTCTTTTTTTTTTTTTTGTGCTGTGTGATTTCTTTTGGTACCGACACACTTCACTGTTGGTTGGATCGCGCTGCCAAGTGCTTTAAAAATGCTTTGTAAGAGGAATGCATTTCCTGTTCCGAGAGGAGTTAACTTGTTCTTTGTCCTTTCTTTGTGTCATTTACGTGTGTGTGTGTTTGAGTGTGTGTGTGTGTGTGTGTGTGTGTGTGTGTGTGTGTGTGTGTGTGTGTGTGTGTGTGTGTGTGTGTGTGTGTAAAGTAAATTTATTTGTATAGCACTTTTTAAAACATACTGTTACAAAGTGCTTTACAGGTATGCTACAGGTACCATAAAAAAAACCACAATTGAACAAAATGTAAACCAGAGAGTGGGGCATAAGAACATTTTTAATTTAAAACAATCTAAAAATTTAAAAAAAAAATGTTTTTTTTTAAATTTAAATTAAAAATAAGAATAAAGAATAGAATAAAAAAAATACAGAAATAAAATAAAGTGTGGTGTGGTGGAGGATATCAGTGTGGGGGTGTGTTAAAGCTAGTATTGTGCTCAGGTATGTGGATTATGATGAACATCACAACCCCACCCACTTTCCCATTAGTAATTTCTGCCTTTTTAGACGAATGATAACAACACTCGATAACACTAGCGAAATACACTGGCTTCCGTGTTTTTCTCATTTTTCTCAGCTGTAAAAGATTGGAGGTTAAGCCAAGGAATTCGAGGATCCAAGAAGATTTTCTTTTGTCTGTGGAGTAGAAATCCTTTTTTTTATTTTTATTTTTTTTTCTGGTCCAGTGGCGGCAGGATAAAGCTACAGGAGGGCAGTGGGGGAGTCCCTCGAGTGTTCGCCTCCCGTCCCTTCATCCTAGCGTCGGCTAACCTACTAGACTGTGTCGATTATGCTCGGAGGGTCGCTGAGAATTATTCTAGATGACGTTCTCGAACAGCTGCATGGAGTTCATGATGTTCTCGTCCTGAAAAAATAGAGTCAAATACAGAGATTCTGAACCACAATTAAAAAGAAAACTATTTGAACATTTTACTGTATGACGATAATGGGGGAACGCAATATCTTCATTAGATGGCCATAATTCTAATAATGTTGAAAATGTGTGAGTTGTGTTTTAAAATGGCCGCATGTCGTCAGTATTTTAATATCCTTGTGTTTCTATGACAGTTACTGTGACATTATATGACCAATGAATAAACTCCAATAATGCAGTTCTCAATTCCTACCTGTGAGCCGGAGAGAACCGTTTATTATAATAATAATAATTATTATATTATTATTAAGGAAGTGAGACTACTCCCTTATTGTTATTACTTAACATCTTATTAAGGGAGTGGTGCCGAAGGTCACAGAATCCCGTTTTAGAGTTGTAATTTCGCCCCGAGATGTTTTTTTATGTGACAATACAGTGAGGGAGGCGCTTGTCCCAACAATGGCTTCTGAATGCCCATGTGTTATTGTAATTCTCTGAGGCCACGTGTACTGTAGCGTGCAGAAATATTACCTTCTGGCAGGTCTCGATAAACTCTTCAATCGTCACCACACCGTCTCTGTTTCTGTCCATCTTCTGTGGGGAATGAAAAAGAAGCGGCGTGCATGAGGACGGACACCTTCAGGGCTCCTCCGTGTGCCCAAACACATAATGGCAGCTTTTCCAAAGGGTGACATGAATTAAAGGTGAATTCAATAGAAAGTAGTGGAGAATGGTGTGGAATATGCTTTATGGCAAATGTATGTACGCTTCTCTTTATGCTTTTCCAATAGGGTGCAAAAGTTGAATACCTCCTCCGATGCAGAATTTCTCTGAGTATGTACAACTACCTGCGGCAACAATCCATAGGGTCAAATTCCTCGCATGTGTAAAATAAAATTCCGAAAAAGGACGTAAGTGCATTTGTGCGTGCTTCTGTTTGCGGGGATGGACAAACCTGGAAGAACTTGTCGACGTGCTCGGAAGGAGCCTCATCGCGCACGCAGGGGTACGTGTACCTCCCCATCATGTCGTAGATGGACTTCATGATGGCCAGCATCTCCTGGGAGAGAGGAGGGTTTGTTTGATTTAGCAAAACAAATACATTGAGAAATACCGTGGGTACAAAGATGCTGAGGCCACATAAAACGACCCGATACCATAGAGCTCGGGGGGAAACGTCCAATTGCCTTGTAAACACGCCCTTTTGATATCACTACTACGATAAAGGACTATATATTATGCTATAGTGACAGTTCAGATTCCGATTTTATTGTCCTCAATAGAGGAATTGTGTTCCTATGGCCATCATAAAAGCATAGCAATGAAAAAACACTAAGCACTTAGACATAAACAACACATCAGAAAAGACATGTCTACATAGGAATACAAGTCCGGTGATACACACACACACACACACACACACACACACATATATATATATATATATATATATATATAACTTGTGTAAAAAGTTCCTCTTAGTGTCCAACAGGCGAGCAGAGTCAGAGTCAAGAACAACATTGGTATCATGGAACAGTAAATATAACCTAGGTGCAAATCCCTCCCCAATACTTTCTGATTGTGAAAGTGGACCGTATCCCAGAATGATTGAATTCGCTCACATTGCCAGGAGACATGCATAATAATACCTATTTCCTTGAAATGCCACTCGAAATAAAATTTTGAGGAATATGGGGGCATTCCATAAAGATGAAGGGGGGTGTGAAGTTTGTGGCTATTATATGAATAAATATTATATATAATACATGGCTATTATATTTGTGATAAGATGAATATTATTACAAATAGAAGTCCATTCCCCCTCAACGAGTCACAAGAAGAAACACATTCATCATAAGACCCTTCCTGGACTAATAAATAACTTTTCCACTTCTGTGATTTTAAAGCGCAATTTTCCATTCTTTTTTCTGACGCTCTAAAAATGTCGGAGTTGAAGATACTTGAGGAAATCCTTATAAGAGATATTAAATTCATCTTTTAATTGTTTAAATTATTTTAAAATGTCCCGGGTGTAGAGATACGTCAAAGGAACAATTCCCTTCAATTTCCAGTCACAAAGTCCTATATTTACTAATATCCGAAATCTGGGTGGTGCACAGTGGGAGAACACACTTACCTGGGTTTAGGAATCTCCAAGTATTTTTTCACATCTTCACCAAACCGTGAGTGTATGATAAGGAACATAATATTTAGAAAGTCCCTGAACATTTTCGATATTGTGAACAAACAAAAAGTGGTTGAACATTCTCGGGTGGCACAACAAGGCCTCAACCCACAATGAATTTTGTCCATTCGAACGCCAACTTATCATTTGCTTTATCTGTGCAGACCAGCAATATAGCTGTCTTTGGGCTTCATCAATGTGGAAGACTTCACCGTGTTTTTTTAATTTCTTTTTTTGTTTTTTCCAAACATTCTTAGATATCGTGATATATAATTAGACATACCACTTTTGAAAAAAGTAATTGAACCGAGGAAGAATATTCATACAAAGGAGTCTGGAAGAGCTCCAGATCCTCCAGGGGGCAACATAATGAGAGGAAAATCAAGTCTTTCAGATGAGGTTATCCCCAAGTATTTAAAGCTCGTCTTTTTCATCCGAAAGGAAGAGGGTCGAGTCCAAATCGCTTTCATTAGGGACGTTTAGAGGCGGGGCCACTGATTTTCCTAGATTGATCTCATATCCTGACAGTTTGCCAAACTCTGACGAGACGTTCAGTGCCGCACTTATTGAGGAGTCTGGTTTGGACAGGTACAGAAGTATAAAGTCCACGTGCCAGAGGGGATGGTTGAACGTTGAATATTCAAATAACTTGAATATCAAAAATAGAAATGTTGGTATAATATACTTTGATTACATAAATCACAATGGAAAATGGAATGGGTGGAATATATTACATATATTCCATCCCTTCTATTTGGTACCCCCACTTGTATTATCTTTTAGAGCATTCTTTTATTTTAATATTATTTTATTTATATAATTATATTCACTAACTACTTAACGTTTTAGGAATCAGTTAGTTTCAGTTAGTTGCTAGGTAGGAATTAGGTTAGCTATTATGTTCGGTTTAGTAACTATTGTGCATCATCTCCGGGTGCGACGCAAGGATATTTCACTGCATATATGTATGAAATGACGAATAAACCTCTTGAATCTTGAATCTCTTGATTAACAATATTTATTTTCTTCTTTTTGTAAATTAGTAGCTATAATTGGTTCATTGAGAGTATGGTGGAACTGCACGCTCACAATCTGGCCCTCCGGTAGTGAGGACGACATTTTTGCGGCCCTCTCTATCATCAAAGCGGTCCATCCCTGCCCTGTGGTTATTCCTCATATTTCCTTCCTGGACCCTATGGCCGCTGACAGTGGTTCGATAACTAT